>NC_139941.1:42796028-42956028 GCF_963454915.1 Gymnoscopelus microlampas
CCTCTGTCCCCTGTCGTCCCTCCATTCAATCACAGGTATAGCTCCTCACCGCAAGGCCCCCCTCTTTAACCCATTAAGACCGGGAATACATCTCGATCGTGAAAATGTGTGCAAATCTTTGAATATATATATTTTTTAAGCGAACATTTGTAACTCAAATCTTCGCTTCTGGGAGGGCCCCTGGAACAAAATATTTTGAGATGGGGGTCCGTGGCCAAATGCATATCGTTTTGGGTGGTCCTTGACATGAAAAAGTTTGAGAACCACTGATATTATAGCAACATAAAAAAATAAATAATAATAATTAGGATTTAGAAGACATTTGTAGAATCCCCCAGAAGCAAAGATTTGAGTAAAAAATGTTCGCTTAAAAAAAAATATATATATTGAAAAAATTGCACGATTTTTCAAAAATAGCAGATATATATATCTGCTATTTTTGAATAGCCCAAAGAAATCTTAAAATGACACAGATGCGTTCCCGGTCTTTGAGGGTTAAGCCCTGCCGTCACTCTTGCCAAAAGCCACTAGAGACAGAAAGGAGTCGGTCCTCCCCCCACCTCCTCCCCCCTCTCACTTATCTCTTTTGTTTGTCCTGGTTTCCATAGACGAGCAGCAGCAGCGGCAGCTCTCCGTTCTCTCATGGAGCGAAACTAAGTGCCACCACACTTCTCGACCTGCCAGCTCCAAATTGGCAGCCTGACCTTCTTTTTTTTTTTCTTCTTCTCTTCCTCGGGGCGTCTGCACAAAGCCATACCTCTACCACGGGGGAAAAATGCAATTAAGAGGTGACATAAACACTGAGCGCCCGCTGTAGCCCGTGTGCCCGATGTGGAAAAGCGAGAGGGCAGGTTGAGTGGGAGGGGGGGCCGGGCGGGGAGGGGGGGGTTTGGGGGGGGGCAGCTGCCATCGTGACAGCGCGTGCATAGATACGGCCCTATTAATTGGATGTTCCAACGTTGACATTGGGATGAGCAGACTGGGATGTTTCGCCGGGGTCTCGTTGAGAGAGAGAGAGAGAGAGAGGCGTAACGTGACGGCAGTGTCAGAGACCTCACACTGCGTTGGTTGGTGTAGGTGGGGTGAAATCTTTGACCTCGGCCCCGTGTTTTGTCTCTTTGTAGACAATTAACGCGCCTCCGTGCACGCATCACAGCAATCATGCAATGGTTATGCTATTCATGTTACAGCGTGTGTGTGTGTGTGTGTGTGTGTGTGTGTGTCTGATAGCATACTGCATTGGTTCTCAAAGTGGGGTCCTTGAGGGAGTTCCAGGGGGTCCCCAGCTAAATGATGGATAGTTAGCAACCAAATGGACCCTTATGGGTCTGTAACTCTGAGAGTGTACAAATGGAACCAAATGGACCCTAACGGGTCCATTTGGTTCCAATTGTACACTCTCAGAGTTAAATTAGCATTGATTTTACAATACAAACAGGGGGTCCCAGATATAGAAATGCCATTAAACGGGGGTCCATAGCCTAATGCATGACAAACTGGGGGTCCTTGAAATTAAAATGGTTGAGAATCACTGCTAGGGCCATAAAAACCTTCTCTTATGGGGGTCCCTGGCATATCTTTTCAAATGGGGGTCCGCAGGCTAATAAGGGGGGGTCAATTTGGGGGTCCTTGACATGAAAAAGTTTGAGAACCACTGGCATACTGTATACGTGCTGATTGTAGTATGTATAGCATGTGTCAAGTGTCTGTCTGCCTGCCAGCCTGTATATTCTCTCTGTATGCTAGTTATTTTGTTGTTTCTGTACAGAGTAGGCTACAGTGTGCTGGTTCTGAGCTAACAAACAAACATACACGTTTGACAGTAATACCGTAGGTCTTATTTTATCTCAAGCCAACATCGGTCAATACATGAATACAAACAAAACATGCCGATATAATCACCTGCGAACCAGATAGTGCTCTGTTAGAGGAGTAGCTTACATTAGCTTACAGATACACGGTGCAGACAGACAGAGACAGTGTTTTATTAGCAGAAGCCCATTAAAAGTGCCACTATGTGGGAGAGTGCCGTTTAATTGTCGACGACGTGTGACATTTGGAGACGGTACATCGGATTTGGCCCAAAGTTCACGAGGTGTTGGTAACGGACACGATAATTACTGTAGACTCTCTCCCCAGCTAAGGCTCTAATAAGACGACTCAATGCTAGAGAGACAGACAGAGCACACCATAGATATACACCGGTGGTTCTCAACCAGTGGTCCGGGGACCACCAGTGGTCCTTGGGGCGGTACCAGGGGGTCCCCAGTGAAATTAGTTAACATACAATAATTTTCACCACGTAGCTTTGGCTATTCAAAAATAGCAGATATACAAGCTCATAGCGCGGCACCGAGTGCCGTGCTATGAGCTTGTAGATCTGCTATTTTTGAAAAATCGTGAAAATGTGTGCATATCTTTGAATATATATATATTTTTTAAGTGAAATTTTTAATCTCAAATCTTTGCTTTTGGGGGTCCATGGCACAAAACATTTTCCGATGGGGGTCTGCAGCCAAATGTATATCAATTTAGGGGAACTTGGCATGAAAAGGTTGAAAACCACTGATATACACTACATTGGCTGCTGCTGTTGAACAGCATCAGCCAATGAGCAGCTGTTCATTGAAGCGATGCATCAACGCCATATTCAACCATATTGGTCCTGGCAAGCCACGCCTCCTCATGAATACATGTGTATTGAGGCGGGAGGTCTATCCACAATTAAAATGATCAAAACTCAGAATTCTCAACCTGATTTTCAAGCAGTTTGGTTTGTTACGGTGCCAGACTTGTAGTTATGTCACGATACAGTGTATACATACATATGTATGGAACACACGCTGATATACTGTCTTTGTGCACAGTGCATATAAGCCAAATGCACATACTTTGGTTGCTCATATCCCCCGACGGGCATGTTCTAGTGTTATATAGATAGATATCACACAGACATGTACATGCACACATACAGTACAGTAGGGCTACTGAATAGTTCTGGCCTCCTGTCTGCAGAGTGTGTCAGTGAGAGTAGTAGTAGTGTGTTCTAGTGTGTGTGTATGGTTGATGGGGGAGGAGATGGGCCGGACAGACCCAAAGCGCCTTCTCGCTGTAGCCTGACGGAGGGCTTGATGCACTCTGTTTGAAGGCAGCAGTCAGAGAGACGCCTCAAACTCCCCAAGATGAGATCTTGTTTTGTTTTTGTGTT
Organism: Gymnoscopelus microlampas; assembly: GCF_963454915.1. Classification (NCBI taxonomy): domain Eukaryota; kingdom Metazoa; phylum Chordata; class Actinopteri; order Myctophiformes; family Myctophidae; genus Gymnoscopelus; species Gymnoscopelus microlampas. Next base: position 42,799,237 of record NC_139941.1, read on the forward strand.
CTCTCTCTCTCTCTCTCTCTCTCTCTCTCTCTCTCTCTCTCTCTCTCTCTCTCTCTCTCTCTCTCTCTCTCTCTCTCTCTCTCTCTCTCTCTGTCTCTGTCTCACCTCAATCACTCATGCATGAAATGCTGGGAGTTTTCCATCTTATTCTGAGAAAAACCTATAAAACCTTGAAGTAGGAGCTGGAGTGATTCATTTCCAGCAGCTATTTGTCACAGTTACGGGTGTTTTAAAAGCCGTGGTCCGACCTCGACCTGCATCATTTATCTCATCAGTACTGAAGGTGTCGGTCTCCGGGGACTATGGAGCAACTTATGTGGTATAATTTGTTTTGTTATGAGGAGATTAAACAACAGATTGTGTTGGATTTTATCCAATAAATACCGGCCTGCCTGTCTGTCTGTCTGTCTGTCTGTCTGTCTGTCTGTCTGTCTGTCTGTCTGTCTGTCTGTCTGTCTTGTCTATCTATCAGCCTAGTAAACAAACTGCCGCTCCACCTTAGCTGTGTTTGCTGTGTGTGTGTGTGTGTGTGTGTGTGTGTGTGTGTGTGTGTGTGTGTGTGTGTGTGTGTGTGTGTGTGTGTGTGTGTGTGTGTGTGTGTGTGTGTGTGTGTGTGTGTGTGTGTGTGTGTGTGTGTGTGTGTGTGTGTGTGTGTGTGTGTGTGTGTGTGTGTGTACAGTAGATCAGCCGATGCCCCTGTCCCTCCTCCACTTAAGGATATTTAACTTTGAGACCCCAGACAGAGGGAAAGAGGGAATCCTCTGGGGGGGCCACACGTTGAATGAAATTCTCTGTGAGCGCTCTCCAAAGCCCCTCTTCATCTCTGCAGCCCCTCTTCATCTCTGCAGGCTCTGGGGGAAAAGCACGGCGGAAAAAGGTTGAAAGTGGGATGTGCTTAATCCAGCAGCATTGTAAAAAAAAAAAATGGATGGTGATGGCGCATGGGGGCCATTTTTTCTCTCTTTTCTTCTCTCTCTTTTTCCTTTACCCAGGAGAGAAAACACTTTAAAATGAGAACCAGCGTGATGCGCACAGCATAATGAGCCATCGCTGAATGATATTAAGGAAGTTTATTCACAGAGTACAGGCACAAGACGATGGCTTAGCCCAGATGCTATCTTAATGCCATAACATGATAAATGATGCAGGGGAGAGCGTGAGCAAAATGGTTTAGGAAATAACACAGTAAAATATTATCCAGCTAAAGAGAACGTAGAGAGAGAGAGAGGCCATAAGTGAAGGAGAAAAGAGAGGGCCTGTTGTATGTACGTTGGTGGTGATGATAGAAAGGGCTAATGTGCTCTTATAAACTGCAGGTAAACACAGGATTAAATGGACCTATAGCCATGATAACATGAGATAAGGGCTCTTCTTCTTCTTCTCTCATCCCTCCCAATTACCTCACACACACACAAGCATGATGTAATGCGTCTCCTCTATCTTGTATTGTAGTTTAGTAATAGAACATTGCTCACACACACACGGTTCATCTAATGATAAGTTATGGGCGCGAGACCTCCTTAAATGGGTCCGCAGGTTGGTTTGTGGCGCCGCTCGCTCGTGTGTGTGTGTGCGCTCGTGCGGGTTTTAACCCATTTAGACCAGGAACGCGTCTGTGTCATTTTTAGATTTCTTTGGCTATTCAAAAATAGCAGATATACAAGCTCATAGCGCGGCACCGAGTGCCACGCTATGAGCTTGTAGATCTGCTATTTTTGAAAAAACGTGAAAATGTGTGCAAATCTTTGAATATATATATATATATTTGTAAAGCAAACATTTGTAACTCAAATCTTTGCTTCTAGGGGATTCTTCAAATGTCTTCTAAATCCTACAGTTTTTTGAAAAAAACTTATGTTAATGGTTCTCAAACTTTTTCATGTCAAGGACCCCCAAAATTATATGTATTTGGCCGTGGACCCCCATTTCAAAATATTTAGTTCCAGGGACCGGCAGGAAGCGAAGATTGGAGTTTAAAATGTTCGCTTTAAGAACATACTGTACATATATTCAAAGATTTTCACAATTTTTCCAGAAATAGCAGATCTACAAGCTCGACGAGCTTGTAGATCTGATATTTTTGAATAGCCAAAGTATAAAATAATGGTTAAAATGGTTACACAGATGCGTTCCCGGTCTTAACGGGTTAAGTTATGGCAGTCTATTGCAGGGGCCGATGGCCCAGTAAATGATGGCGTCGGGGTTGGCTACATCAGCTAGGGTCATCACTCCCTGGGTAGCCTGATAGGTAATTCATATACTCTATAGCCCCCCCTCGACATGCGATGTGGGGTCATTGCCAATCCCCCATCTTTCATCTCACATCTCCTTCGCCCTGAAACCCCTCTCTCCACTCCACTTTGGCCCGGCCGCCCGGGCACACAGAACGCTTCCATTTTAGCCTTTTAGGAGCCCTGCTCCATGGAACCACCACATTATTATTATGACATTGAGGTGGGAAATACGACGTGGTGAAACACGACGCCTGAGGTCCATCTGCTCCTTCCATAGAGGATAGAAGTTCCTCCTTATTAGCCTGTCTGAGTCTTAACCACCGGTGGTGTGCCTATTCTGGGCCTGTTATTATGCTGTTAGGCCAACACGTTTCAAATTTGTAAAAAATGTTCGAACATTTTCAAAAAAATAAAATAAAACAAAACGTTTCCAAAAATTTCAGACAAAAAAAACAACCTAAAATAGCATATCTACGAACTCACAATGCACCGCGATGCAACACTTTGCAGATCTGCTTTTTTTTAAATAGGCCTTGAGTGGTTAACCACTTAAACCCCAGCATCGGTATTGTGGGGAAAGCTTTCGCCGAAATTAGCCGATCGACAAGCTCACAACATCGTGTTGTGAGCTTGTCGATCGGCTAATTTCAGCTAAAGCTTTCCCCACAAGAACAGAAAACACACTAGAAAGAGACTAGAAAAGACGCGTTACGTCGCATTGTGAGCTTGTCGATCGGCTATTTTCAGCAAAACCTTACCCCTCGATAACAGAAATCAGAAGAGACACTAGTAGTGAGCCCTGAGGGACTCCGGTTACTCATATGAGGTTTAAGGTTAAATAGGTTTAAGGTTTAAGGTTAAATAGTCCGTTGAGCCAAGTTGCAGAGAGACAGTGTTACAAATGGAACAATGCAGCTACAGTACTGTATGCTGATGTTCATTATTTGTGAGGTGGTACTGTGTGAAGCTACACCTTGCCAGGGGTAATGATGAGGGAGGATTTGGTACGATGCTTGGCTGAAGCTCTCACATACTGTAGGATCTCTCTGCCTAGTATTTCTATTAGTGTCCAGGCCTGAGGCCGCACAACCTGCGCTCCAACGAGCTCCCCCTCAACGAGCTCCCCCTCAACGAGCTCCCCCTCAACGAGCGGCCATCATATCTCTACTTTTTTTTGCTACTACAGTATCGCTGGCTGTGGTCCCTCTAATATGAAACACTTTGGCTCGGGGGATAGAGTTTGTGACACCATAAGATGTCCATTGTCCATGGGGTTGTCATGCTGTGGGGACTTTTCCTCTTTTTCCTATAGCCCTGTCCTCCTGTCTCCTCTCCTCTCTCTCTCTCTCTCTCTCTCTCTCTCTCTCTCTCTCTCTCTCTCTCTCTCTCCTCTCCAATTGTACTTACAATCTCACATCCAATTTTCCCATCTCTGCGAGCATGGTCCATCCCCCCCTAAGACCTCTGGATACTGTGGGATCACCTACTGTACAGTGTGTGTGTGTGTGTGTGTGTGTGTGCATGCATGTGTGTGTGTGTGTGTGTGTGTATTGTCTGGTATTGATCAGTTGTCTCTGTTGCCCTGGGCTGCTGTTGCTGTTATTGCACCGTAGAAGCTGGGGGGGGGGGTAGGGGGGTCTGTCATGGTCCTAGGGGGGCTGCAGGGCAGCGTTGATAATCTAATAGCCTCCTACAATATGTTTTGGGTTTCCATTTGATTTTCCTCGTACCGAGTGAAGTAAACAACAGATGCAAAGAAATGACACACTCAATGTGATTGAGCTGACTGAGTTACACACTGTGACAGTTTAACCCTTTGAGACCGGGAACGCATCTGTGTGTCATTTTTTAGATGATCTCTGGGCTATTCAAAAATAGCAGATATACAAGTTTACAATACATACAAAGCTTGTAGATCTGCTATTTTTGAAAAATCATGAAAATGTGCACAAATCTTTGAACATATTATTTTTCAAAGCGAACATTCTTCTCAAATCTTTGCTTCTGGGGATTCTACAAATGTCTTCTAAAAAACAGTTTTCTGAAAAAGGTAATGTTGCTTTATCAGTGGTGCTCCAACTTTTTCATGTCAAGGACCCCCAAAATGATATGTATTTGGCTGCGGACCCCCATCTCAAAATGTTTTGTTCCAGGGACCCCCAGTAGCAAAGATTTTAGTTAAAAATGTTCGCTTTAGAAGAATATATTATATTCAAAGATTTGCACAGATTTTCAAAATGTTTCATTAGCAGATCTACAAGCTTGTATATCTGCTATTTTTGAATAGCCAACGTGTAAAACGTACGTGCTTTTTACCTCAAATCAAAAAATGACACAGATGTGTTCCCGGTCTAAATGGGTTAAAACACATTTACAGAATCAAGACAAACAATACATTGTGATATTGAAGATGACAGCAAGCTGCACAATGAAGACAGAGAGTGTAATTGAAAAAAAGACGGAAAAAATCATCAGTGTTTTTGCAGACTTGGCTTTCAATTAAAAATGGTTTATACGAGCAATTAAAGCATGGCGGAGAAAGGAATAGATTTTTATTGATTGTGCTAAATTATTCCAGAGTTCTTCTCTGAACACGCAGAAAGAGAAGAGACAGTAAAGAGGAGAGAGAGATAGAGAGAGAGAGAGAGAGAGAGAGAGAGAGAGAGAGAGATGCAGACAGAGACTGAGAGAATCATATCTTATGGTGGAGGAGCGGAGAGAAAACGGCAGATAACTGGGGGAAGTTATCTATCTTTTAGAGGGCATGGTAATGCATTTTACCTTGAGCAAAGTGAAGGTGAAAGTATAGCAGTCTTCTCTCCTTCTTTTTAACTCCTTTCCATCTCCTTTACCCCACCACCCCCCCCCCCCCCATCCTCTCTCTCTGCTCAGTGGTGGGTGTGGATAGAACTCTTATGATGGATTGCACCAGTGGCCCTCTCTTGAGTGCACGCTGGTGAATAAATGGGTGCAGTGTGCGCATGTTTCTCCCTTCTCCTCCCTAGTTTTTTTCAGTCTGACAGTTAGGTTTCTTCTCTCCCAAAGCTCTCCTTGCTAACATCAAATCACCACCATCACCACTATTCCCTCACTACTACGGCTTTTTCATGTACGCGTGCGCGACACAAGCATGAAGCCAGGCACATCATGCTGTGTATATCCAGGGGTCTTCGACGTTTTTTTCAGCCCAAGGACCCCCTAGCTGAGAGACAGATGATGAAACAGGGACCCCCCACTACATTTTGTATAAAATTTTGTTGCAGAACTTTTTCATAGATGGCTTCATAGACTTGTTTGACATACTTTATCTGTTCTATTATGTGCTGGATTCATACTAATGTGTATTTTCAGACCTTTTAAACCCTCAATATTTAGTCAACTTGACCGTAGGCTCTGTACTTGGTCTGCTCTCCGAAAATAGCCGATCTACAAGCTCACAAAGCCTCGCAGCGCGAGGCTTTGTGAGCTTGTAGATCTGCTATTATCGCCTAACGTTCCCCATCACACAAAGATTTGGCGGACCCCCTGGAGTTACTCTGAGGACCCCCTGTTGAAGACCCCTGCTCTTATCTACTGTACACACATACAGTATGACACAGACACACATATACTCACGTTTCTTCGCGCACACACACATGCACACGTACCATCACATGTCTGCGCAGACACACACACATGCACACGTACTGTACCATTACATGCCTGCACAGACACACACACACATGCACACGTACCATCACATGCCTGCGCAGACACACACACACACACACACACACACACACACACACACATGCACACATACCATCACATGCCTGCGCAGACACACACACACACACACACACACACACACACACACACATGCACACATACCATCACATGCCTGCGCAGACACACACACACACACACACACACACACACACACTCATGCACACATACCATCACATGCCTGTGAAGACACACACACACACACACATGCACACGTATACCAGTACATGCCTGCGCAGACACACACACACACACACACATGCACACGTACCATTACATGCCTGCGCAGACACACACACACACACACACACATGCACACGTATACCAGTACATGCCTGCGCAGACACACACACACACACATGCACACGTACCATTACATGCCTGCGCAGACACACACACACATGCACACGTACCATTACATGTCTGCGCAGACACACACACACACACATGCACACGTATACCATTACACGCCTGCGCAGCCGCAGACACACACACACACACACACACACACACACACACACACACACACACAGTCAGCAGAGCAGCGTTGCTCTCCAGGCACCATTACTCCAGCGGTCCAGAGTGATTAATTACTTTTAACAAAGCAAACAGAGACTTGCTTGTCCGGATCAATCTTTTCTCCATCATGGTGCCAGCCGCTGTCGCCTGTAATTGCCAAACCCTGTGTAGTATGAAATGAGGGCTACTCGCCTCCCTCTACACCCCAGACACCAGCTAGAGAGACCATGGCCTCAATTTTCTACACCCTGCTCCCTCTGGGTTCCCCTGTGGCTCCTCTGTCCCTCTCCTCTCGTCACCCTTCTCCTCCTCTCCTCCTCCAAACAGCCCTTCAGTATACTAGGAGGTCTGCTCCTGCCTGTGACCACAGGTCTGTGTGGTGAGACATTTACACCTTTTTCCTGTACTGTAGGTACTGCAGCTTTTATACGGTCACACACACACACTCACACACACACACACACACACACACACACACACACACACACACACACACACACACGAACACACACACACACACACACACACGCTCCGACAAATGAACATGTACACATAATGTGTGTTCATGTACAGTACAGTGGTGGAAAATGTACTCACATTTTTTACTTAAATAAAAGTATCAATACTGCAATGTAGAAGTACTCTGTTACAAGCAAAAGTCCGGAATTCAAAATTTGCTTGAGTAAAAGTACAAAAGTATTGGTATCAAAATGTACTTAACACGTTGCCTGCCAATAATGCATATATGCCTTCTTTAGAATCCATCACTTGCCTGACAAGAATGACTTAAGTCATTTTTAGAACAAAAAAAAAATCTTTTTTCCCCCCTTTTTTTTTTACATTTTTTTTTTTAATTTGACCCAAAGACCAAGGAGATATGATTTTTCGAAGATCTAGACTCCTATCCACTTCCTTGTTAACTTAAAAATTCTGTATTTCCTGAGTACTTTTTTGTTTTTTCAATGAAAAATCTCTGGCAGAAAACTGCAAACAATCTGAAATAATTCTGGCAGTCAATGTGTTAAAGTACCAAAAGTAAAAGTACAAAAATGTTTGAAAATAGCAGCTCTACAAGCTCACAACGCGCCGCGATGCATAGGGCCATTTGGAACCTCTCCCTCCGCTGTAGCTCCGAGTTGAGGTCCCACAGCGTCGGGTGCCGGCAGATGACGACACCAAATATTGGCCAATATTGTCGATTCTTACCTTTTTTCACACATCGTATCCAAAAAGTAAAGGTATTCCCCCCTGCTCTCAGATGTTTTACATTTTAGCGGTAAAGACATTTTAAGTGACGGGTTGAAACAAGAGTTTAAATTGCCTTTTATAGTCAGCTTGTGTCATGTTTTCCCAATGCAATCTTACAGAAGCAGTACGGCGCATGCGGACGGGGGTTGACTGGCCACAGGCTGACTATATAAACGATTTAAACGCCTGTTTCAACCCGTCGCTTAGATCTTCTTTACCGCTAATATTTCAAGCATCTGAGAGCAGGGGGGAATACCTTTACTTTTTGGATACGATGTGTGGAAAAGGGTAAAAATCAACAATATTTGCCGGTGTCCTCATCTTTAGGCACCCGGCGGAGTGGGACCTCATCTCGGCGCTAATACAGCGGAGGGAGAGGTTCTGATTGGAGCTAGCACATGTACACACACACACACACACACACACACACACACACACACACACACACACACACACACACACACACACACACACACACACATGCACACAAATCTCACTCAACCACCGTCCATGCATACTAATTGTCATCGCTCCGCTAAGCTGATCAAACACCATTAATCTATTTGTAGTTTATATTTGTTTCTAAATGAGAAAATTAATACATTCCGTTACTCTACAGCCAGCGAGGCGCTGCAAGCTCCATTGATTGTTGGCAACGCACTCACATGACTCATGGCTGTGAGCTACGGTGGTGTATATTTGGCTCGGCGTGTACTTGTGGATGCATTCGTGCGGGCGGGGGGTGGTTAGGGGGGGGTGGCTTTGGAGCATTGGATTATTTAAGTGACAAGACTACTTGCCTAAGAAGGTTCAATGAAGATGTTTTGCGTGGCATTTTTTTCTCAGAAGCCACAACCTGTCAGCAGGTGGAAAAAGAAAACCATGACACATATACGATCCGATTACTGAATATATAGGCCAGGAAGTCACGCTGTTCATCTTAGAGATATATCAAAGCCGAGCAAACAACAGCTAAACGTGATTAACAGTGGGTCATGCTTAATGATGCAAGATGATGGCCAAAGTACACACATAGCTAAACTTGCTCGTTTAACGAGCTAGCATAGCATTGCACGCGGGAGGTTGCAGATGTGTTACAAGGCCAACGGGTGTTACCTAGCGTTATAGCTGCCTTTTTCTGTGCTAGAGTGCTGCCAATTAACTCAATAAAGCGAGCGGTGCGGTTGATCATTAGGCTTTCAGTGCAAGGCAGCGTATAATTGTTGGTGAAGCGCAGCCTTGTTCTTTGTCGAATCGCACTCAACTGAAGTTGATTTTCCTTTTTGCAAGAAGCGACATTATCTCCCTCTCTGAACGGTTCGTATAGCGAACATCTCCACCTCCATCTGGGAACGACTTGATGTGGGGATGGAAGCAGATTTGGCCCGTTGTCTCCTCATTAATAATGGAAAATCCTCAATGGGTCCCCGGCCCCACCGTAATCTTAATTCTCAGCTCCCGATATTCTCTCTCTCTCCCCAGTCCGTCCTGGGCCCCTCGTCGTCATGTTGCCGGAGCATGTAATATATATGATAAGTAGTGGAGCCGGCCGGCGTGGGACTCATCACACACTTAAATTGGTGCAGCATGGAGTTCATATTGCAGTGTGGCCGTGAGGGAATTAGTGAGTCTATATATAAACCCTGTGTGCCGCCATGTGTTGTGAATTAAAGTGCATTTATCTGGTAATCGCCGGGGAGATCTCCGACCGACGTGCACCAGCATGGCAAAAAAGCAGCCATACTACTGCAGCCACACAGCCCACCACAGACCAGCATGCTGGCTGGCTGCTGACTGGCTGCTGCACAGGGACATGAGAAGGAGAAACAGGAGGTCATACCTAATAAAGGGCTGCTATTGCCTGGATGTGGCTTTAGGCCTGCACACAGTACATGGGAAAAGCGCTAGCCAGAGAGAGGGCTTTGTCGTGTGTTAACCTTTTGTCTTTCTCACCCTCTCTCTCCATCTGTCTCTCCGTCTTCCCCCCTGGCTTAACCCATTGAAACCGGGAACGCATCTCTGTCGTTTTTTTGATTTCTTTTGGGCTATTCAAAAATAGCAGATCTACAAGCTCATAGCGCGGCACCGAGTGCCGCGCTACGAGCATGTAGATCTGCTATTTTTGGAAAAAATCATGAAAGTTGGTGCAAATCTTTGAATATATATTTATTTTTAAGCGAACATTTGTAACTCAAATCTTTGCTTCTGGGGGTCCCTGGAACAAGATATTTTACAAATGTTCGCTTTAAAGATTTTCACGATCTTTCAAAAATAGCAGATCTACAAGCTCATAGCTCTGAGCTTGTATATCTGCTATTTTTGAATAGCCAAAGACATCTAAAATGACACACAGATGCATGCCCGGATTGAATGAGTTAAGTACATTCTGATAAACTACGTCCATCCCCTCTGCGGTGTATTCCCCTATTATTCTTTGGTCTCTCTACCATATACGTCCATGCCCTCGTCTCTCTCTCTCTCTCTCTCTCTCTCTCTCTCTCTCTGGTCGTTCTCAGCCTCTCGGAGCATTATCTGTGATTTAGCTTGCCTTTGCTCAATCATGTATGACTCCGCTACCCACAGAATCCAAAGCACCGGGGCTCATGCCATGCTTTTCATTAAGAGTGCTCCGCAAAGTCTTTTTGAAGTGTTGTGCGGGGGCCAGGCCAGCTCTTCTGGAGAGAGGAGGAGAAGCCACACTGTCAAGCTGGGCCTGTGCTGCTGACTCTCCTTGTTTTGATGAAGCAACGTACTCCCCCCCCCCCCCCCCCCCCCCCCCACCAAGGCCAGAGCAGCAATGATCCCAGACTCAAGTGCTGACACACACACACACACACACACACACACACACACACACACACACACACACACACACACACACACACACACACACACACACACACACACACACACACACCAGTGGCGGAAAAAGTACTCAAATGTTTTACTTAAGTAAAAGTATCAATACTGCAATGTAGAAGGAATGTAAAAGTCCGGAATTCTAAATTTACTTGAGTAAAAGTACAAAAGTATTGGTATCAAAATGTACTTAAAGTACCAAAAGTGAAAGTACTACAATGTTTGAAAATAGCAGATCTACAAGCTCACAACGCGTCGCGATGCGACGCGTTGTGAGCTTGTAGATTGGCTATTTTCAAATAACCTATGTATAAAATAGGGCTAAAGTGGTTAATGTATGTTTAATGATATAATAATTTATATCTGCACTGTAACTAGTAACTAAAGTTTTCAAATAATTGTAGTGGAGTAAAAGTACAATATATGCCTCTGAGATGTAGTGGAGTAGAAGTAAAAGTATAGACAATTGCAAATACTCCAGTAAAGCAAAAGTACCTCAAAATTGTGCAAAAAGTAAATGTACTTACTAGTTACTTTACACCACTGCAATGATCCCAGCTCAAGTGCCGACACACACACACACACACACACACACACACACACACACACACACACACACACACACACACACACACACACACACACACACACACACACACACACAGGACACAAGGAGCTGTGCCCCCCCTACACTCTGTCAGTGTGATAGACTTGTTGGGTCTTTGTCTCTCTTTGGGATCTCTAACACTCTGCAAAGATAACCGGGCCGTGAAGAACCACTTGTGATTCAGCGTACGGTTCATTGATGACAGTGTGGACTTGTCACACCTCTTGAGTCTGAACCAGCACTTATCTCTACACCACCAAATGTTCTCTCTCTGCATGTGGAGCGTTACATTTGAAGATAAATTGGGCTTTTTCTCCCAGCGGAGCGCCAATCAGTGGGTGAAAGTGGCATGTGAGATTGTGTGGAGCTGTGAGAGTGCGTGCATGGTGGTGCTCTGTTAAGAGGTATCAAGAGAGAGAGGGTCAGGTCGGCATCCCGCTGGCTCTGAGCCTGTTAGTGCAACGCATACTGTATCATGAAAGAGTTTTGTGTGCCGGATATCATCCATGTTTGACATGGTGACTTCCTTAAGCCATTCAGACCGGGAACGCATCTTGTGTGTCATTTTTTTTATTTCTTTAGCTATTCAAAAATAGCAGATCTACGAGCTCATAGCGCGGCACCGAGTGCCGCGCTATGAGCTTGCAGATCTGCTATTTTTGAAAAATCGTGAGAATCTTGTGGAATATATACATGTTTTAAAGCGGACATTTGTAAAATATTGACTTCCAGGGACCCCCAGAAGCAAATAATTGAGTTACAAATGTCCGCTTAAAAAAAAAAAAAAAAAAAAAATATTTGCACAAATGTTCATGATTTAAAAAAAAAAAACTCATATTTCTCATAATGTTCATAGCGCAGCACTCGGTGCTTGTAGATCTGCTATTTTTGAATAGCCAAATAAATCTTAAAATGACAGAGATGCGTTCCCGGATTGAATGGGTTAAGAGACGAGGTCACTTGCGGTTCCAGTTCAGCACGCGGTGGCGCTTTAGCTGCCGGAGTTTCAGCGGCCGAGTGGTCCTAGTACCTGCCACATCTCAGTTTTTAGTTTTTTTCCGCAGCCCAATGCGTTAAAAGCAGTGTAGGGGAGGCATAGGAGGAACGAACAGGTTGAAGAAAGAGTTTGTTTGCGTCTAGGGGGCGAGTGTTCCACTGACAGAGACATGAGTAGTGTCATTCAGCCAATCAGCAATCGATGAGGCACATAGGAGTCGAGACAGTATTCTAGGTGGTGGTTATGCTTTATGTTACATGATATCATGGTCAGAAGTACATTAACACTCATGTCAATGATACGGTAGTTCTGCCTCGAGCACAGGGCAGAGATCAGAGTTATACTGTAGCTGCTTCAAGGACAAACTGAACCATAACGAGATAGGCTGTACCAAAACAATAGCTATTAGGCCTAGTGGAGACATTTAGGCTCTTACAAGCTGTCAAATATCATAATGTATAGTAGAAGTATTATAAGTGATGGTTACATCTAAAGGTTAGATATAAGCAGCCATATAATGTCTTCCTCAGTAGGTAAGGTATGGTATGGTAAGTTAGAACTTTATTTGTACCCAGAGGACAGCTGGTTGTGCAGCAGTTTCACAGTAAAAACAAGGCAAGGCTAGTTTATTAGCAAACAACAAGGCACCTCAGACTGCTTTACATAAAACATTATGCATTTTGTATCACATTCACACAAAAGCACACCAGACAATTAAGAAGACATTAACATATAAATAAAAATAAAAACAAACCTTTCCAATTTGTACTATTCAAATAAAGTTAAAGTCTAGATTAAACTTAAAGGCAGACACGGTTGGGTGGTAGAGCTGATATTACCTTCTCCTGTTAGAGTTCAGTAGTGAAATGGCTGAGAGTATGAAGGAGTGTTTGTATCTGTTTTGTCTTCTAATGGGTATATATAACATGGGAACCTGAAGGCAAAGTGGATGCCGTGATGCAAGTCTAGGGGTGCTGCAGGATGCTTTGATAATATTTAGAATTGATCAATATCACTTCAGTTTAACCACTTTAGACACTCTATACACCAAGTATACACCGTTCTTTTTCAATCGACACCAAATCTCTTTGCTAAAAATAGCCGATCTACAATGTCAAGTTGCGACACGTTGTGAGCTTGTAGATTGGCTATTTTTGGTGAAAGTTCTCCCCAGAATAGGGATACTGGGGTTCATGTGGTTAAACGTCAAGTACAAAGTTATTTTCAATCTCTCATAATGGAAACGGATATTCTCTGGCTGAAATGTATATAGAGCTGAAGTGGTTAATGTACTGTATGTTTGTTAATGATATTCAAAATCTATAAAGTAACTAGTAACTAAAGTTTTCAAATAATTGTAGAGGAGTAAAAGTATAATATTTGCCTCTGAGATGTAGTGGAGTAGAAGTGAAAGTACTGGAAATTGGAAATACTCAAGTAAAGAAGTAAAGTAAAAACAAATACCTCAAAATTGTACTTAAGTGCAGTATTTTAGTAAATGTACTCAGTTACTTTCCACCGCTGCAAGACAGCATGTCAGAAGCCAACGTCTTCAAGACACCTCCACCATGATGCTAATAACGGGGCTAATAGAGACGCCTGATTTCCCATGTTCAGAACATGTGTCCCTCAGCCTCTGTTTACGCAGAGCCGGTTATTTTTCGTGCCATGGTTGGGTTCACTGTCAAAGCCAATTAAGGCGGCACAAATGAAGATGGAGGATGCGGGGCCCCGGGCCAGGAGAGTGGAGCAAACCAGGGCCAAGTTAGCCTCCTCTCTCTCCTCCATTCCAGGGCTAACTCCATTAGGGACACAGCATATGGCATGGTGGGTGCCTCTGCCTCATTCAATTTTGGCAAAGTTGTAAAGAATTACAATAATCGAGGGTTTTAAAAATAAGTGAGATTTACCTAGATTTGCGCACTCTTTCTCTCTCTCTCTCTCTCTCTCTCTCTCTCTCTCTCTCTCTCTCTCTCTCTCTCTCTCTCTCTAACTTACTGGTGAAACGAAATTACAGTTATTGGGATTATCCGATTATTTAAATGAATCGCTTAAACTCCAGTATCCGTATTGTGGGGAAAGGTTTTGCAGAAAATAGCCAATCGACAAGCTCACGTTGCAACGCGTTGTGCCCCCACCCAGACCATCACTTGGAATTGTAGGAGTTACATTTAGTTTTGACTCTGTTCCACAGATAAACATTGTGAAAATAGCCGATCTACAAGCTCACAACGACTCGACCCACAGGTTGAGAACCACTGCCTGGCATAGAGCCCTGAGGGACTCCGCTCAACCATATTCAAGTGGTTTTAAGTGGTTAAAGCAAGATCATATAATGACAGATGTTGTTCTCTCTAGAGTCTGTAAACAGCGGCAAAGAAAAAGGTGCATATTTCAATAGGGATATATAGGATATATTTAGACCACCCACCCTTATACACCACGTAGTAAAGAGAGAGGTGAGGAGCTCTTTCTCTCTCTCTCCGGCCGCCCGGAGTGAGCTCTCCTCTTTTTGGATGGCCATCTGGCCGTGATTGATTAAAGCTCCTTTTAAGTAATTAATGCCTGCTTTAATTGAGAGTCAACCCACCCGTGGCTGTGTGGGGGGGTTCAGGTGTAATAGTGCTCAGTGCAGAGTGCAGGAGCCAAGGATCTGTTGGAGAGAGAGGGTGGTGTGCATGTGAAATCTGTTTAGCACCCTGACCCTCTCTCTCAGCCTCACGTCTGTGGGATCCTCCAGATGCTAATAAGAATAGTGACTATAGTCTAGCTAGCAGGTTGTGCCCGCATGACTCCGGTCGTGGTGATAAATCATATAGGCGCCACCGCCACGTGACGTGTGGTTTTTCTTACATTAGAATTGGAAGTGCTGAATGGGGGGTGTGCCGGTAGTTCTCTAGATCGTTGGTTCTCAAAGTGAGGTCCGGGGACCCCCTTGGGTCCTTGGGGGGCTTCCCCAGCAAAATGCTTTAATATGGCGTCACAATAATTTTAACCACTTTAACCTTTTGAACTTTGGCTGTTCAAAAATAGCAGATATACAAGCTCATAGCGCGGTTTGAGAACCACTGCTCTAGATCAGGGGTCTACAACGTTTTTTAGGTCAATGACCCCTTAGCTGAGAGAGAGATGAAGCAGGGACTCCCTCTATGTTGCATAAAATTGTGTTTCAGATTTCCCTTTTTTCCCTCTACACCTATACCTATCGTTGCCGATAGCAATCTGCTATTTTCAAATTATTTTTTATACATCTCCATAATGAGTACTTTCTACTATCGGTACTTTAAGTACATTTTTGATACCAATACTTTCGTACTTTTACTCAAGTCAATTTTGAATTCTGGACTTTCACTTGTAACGGAGTATTTCTACATTGCAGTATTGATACTTTTACTTAAGTAAAACACGTTTTCCACCACCGATTGCTACTCTGGGTCCTGTTGGCTTGTCAGGCTGAAGGGTACAAGACTTGTACCCTTCAGCCTGACAAGCCAACAGGACACAACACAAAGCCAGGCCCCGGTGCTTAATTAAACCTATTCTGAGAGGCCAAAGCCTTCTCTTCTGTCACCTCTCTGTCTCCCTGTAGGTACAAGGCCTTTCCTCCTGGACCGTGGAGGTCCTGAGGTCAGACCTGTGAAAGGGTAAAGGTCGGGGGATTACACCCTCCTGCCCTCCAGGCCAAACATAGGGTCACATAGGATAGAATCATGACACAGCTGCCTGTCTATTACCATCTCCCACAATCTAATAAGACCACCACACACTGCTGACCCGCATCCATCAAACACACGCGTGTGCATGTGTTTTCCCATTCAGACAAAACAGGAGAGTGACCATTTTTCCTCATAAGAGAGTGGCTGCACCACTGTGGGAGGCACACTTTAAAGGGTGTATCTGTTCAACTAATGAATTAATGATGCTCCTTTGTAGTTTTTTTTTGTTGCTCTATGCGGCAACTTGGGTGGGGGTGTACGTATGGGGCCTGTTGAGCCACACAGGTTCATGACCGTGCGGTGATTTCATTATTCCTCTGTTAGCGACATGAGCCATACACCGATGCCGCATGTTAAGCAGTTATGCAAGTTAAACATGCCGGCGCCCTGCAATCTGCATGTATAGGTAGACGCAGTAAAATATTTATGATCCATTGATGTGCTTCAAACCCGAGGAGAGGGGGGGGGGGGGTGGTGGGTGGTGGCCGGGGTGACACAGTCTCCTGTGTGAATCCGTTCCATCCAAGGCCCTTAATTAGCCCATTAGGCTAGATGGCTTTAATGAGAGCGAATTAAACTGATCATTCTTTGCGGAGCCGGCTATTGAAGGGTAAATGTTTCATTATTCAGAGAGCCTTCTGAGAGAACAGCAGTAAGATCCACCAGTTAAAAGGCTGCAGTTGACTTGCCAGCTGGAGCCGTCAGAGAGGGGAGAGACATCGTAGTAGTCGGCGAGCTAGCCATCGATTCGGTGGGGGGGCTCACATCAAACTGGCAGCCCGTGCAGGACTTCAAATTGGAAAAGGTCATTGTCAGGTATGTGGGAATCAATTCCCCAGCACTCGGTATTCACCGGGCCTCACATTTATCAGTGCTATAGGTGGGTGTAGTGTAGCACCTTCTAAAAACAATTACCAAAAGACAAAGAGCTCCTTAAATAGAGAAGGTCAGGACTTGTGATCGGGGAAGTGTCACGCTGCGTGCATCCATTGTGACAGCCAAAGTGAAACAGAAGGGAAAAACTGATATCGCTCATTTATCACGAGCAGATGAGACAGCACAATGGCGGCGGGAGCAGCGGGTTCCTGCAGAGACATGCTGTCACGATACACACCGCTTGGCAGGGCGACTTGCATTGTCCCCCTCTTCTTCTATCTGTGCACGTCATCTAGCCAAACAGATGATCTTCATAAGGGGACAGAATATCAACCAAAAGCTCACAGACGAGACAGATAATGGTGACACTACTCAAGAGTATAGTGGAAAAAAGGTGTCACAAAGTGAGAAAAGGCACAGCACATCCTGTCCTGCTGGGCTGGGTGCTGGATGGATCACAAAATTCAACATGAACACAACAATAAAATCCTGCACACCAGAATGCTTCTCTCCCATCGTGGTGTTTTTTTTTCTTTATTGGTGGTTATGTTTTAAGGTCTGAGGAAGAGCCTCCCGGGCTCGAAACGTTGCCACCAATAAAGGAAAAACCCACGATGGGAGCAGCATTCTGGTGGGCGGATTTTATTGTCGTTTCATTACTCAGAATAGTGACATCACTTAGTGCATCGTTTAATCTATTTCTGGGCAGATATTGCTTTATTTTGATAAGATAGTATAGAGACAGGAGACTGAATAGGCAAAAAGGGGAGAAAGGTCATGCAACCACAGGTCTCCAGACCAGCTGTACATTGCGATTATGTGGTTGATGCACTAGAGATCTAGAGCAGGGGTCTTCAACAGGGGGTCCGGGACCCTCAGGGCTACTATAGGGGGTCCACCAAATCTTTGTGTGAGATGGGATAGGAGCTCGTAGATCGGCTATTTTCAAATGACTGAAATGTATATAGGTCTAAAGTGGTTAATGTAGGTTTTGTAATAATAATCAAAATCTACAAAGTATCTTGTAACTAAAGTTTTCAAATGATTGTAGTGGAGTAGAAATACAACATTTGCCTCAGAAATGTAGTGGAGTACAAGTGAAAGTACTGACAATTGGACATGCTCCAGTAAAGTAAAAATCCCTCAAAATTGTACTTAAGTACAGTACCTGAGTACATGTACTTAGTTACGTTCCACCACTGGACTAGCAATCATTCCACTTGCCTTTTTCTTTCCCTCCGCCCGTCTTCTCTCTGCTCCTCCCGGCTAATTTGTCTTGGCCGACAGTCATCCCTGGATATTAAATTAAAGCAGGTTGACATTTTGTGTACCCTGTGCCGAATCGACTTTCGCCCAATGCGCCGGTGTCACCTTGAAAGTGCGGCGGTGGCAGAGATGTGATGCGAGGGGGACTGCGGTGACGGCAGCAGCAAGCAGCAGCGTGCGTGCCGTGCGTGCCGTGCACACGCCTTGAAACCCGCCAGGTCGACAACGTTGACATTTCTGGGTCACACATTGGACCAGACCAGACAACAAACACCTAGCGGTGTTAACCCAGTAAGACCGGGAACGCATACTGAGTGTCATTTTTTAGATTTCTTTGAGCTATTTTTGAAAAATCTTGAAAATGCGTTTTTTTTAACTTGTTGCTATAAAATCAGTGGTTCTCAAACTTTTTTCATGTCAAGGACCCCCAAAATGATATGTATTTGTCCGCGGACCCCCATCTCAAAATATTTTGTTCCAGGGACCCCCAGAAGGAAAGATATGAGTTTAAAATGTATATATATTATTATTATTATTTTTTTTCCCACGATTTTGTAACCCATATTTTTTCACCCAGTGCCAATTGCCTATGTAATCCGGGGCGCTACTCTCCCTCTGCCAGCCTAGGGAGAGCCCAAGCTGAAGTTCATGCCTCCTTCAATGCATGAGGAGCAAGCAGGCCGCTTCTTATCACCCGACAGGGGGGAGGTTCCCTGGTTAGACGTAGCGCGTGGAAGGAACATTCCATATTCCAACCAGTTCCCTATGTATATATTCAATGATTTGCACACATTTGATCTTGTATATCTGCTATTTTTGAATAGCCCAAAGAAATCTTAAAAATGACACACAGGTACGTTCCCGGTCTCGATGGCTTAAGGAGCCAGGGAGATACAGGGGAATAACAAGAAAGGCAGCAATGCCTTTGTTGAGACGCCGAGGCCATTAGTGTCTAATCTTATCCCACTGTCCCAGCCTGCTGTGTTGGACCACTGCTGTCTGGAGCCACCAAATAATACATGTTTGTTGTTGGACAGATGGGTCGCTTACTCATGGGGGTTATTGATGTGTGTGCGTGCGTGTGTGTGTGTGTGTGTGTGCGTGTGCAGTGGGGTTTTGTCGCCTGCTGTCCCCTATTTGATGGTCTGATTTGGGTTCCATTATGGCGCTGGCAGGGGTTCCTGTTCAGAGACGCTTACGCTGGCACCGGCTGCCCTGTGGGCGATCAGAAAAACCATCTGCAACCGGCCGCCGGAATCCCAAACACACACCACACCACACCACACCACACCACAGCACAGCGAAAAGGGTGTGGCTCTCTCTCTCTCTCTCTCTCTCTCTCTCTCTCTCTCTCTAAATGGAGCTTATGCAGCTCGTATTGATTTCTGCTTGTTTTGAAAGCATCTCTATTACTGCTGATATGGGGCGATCAAGGCACGACGACACGGGGCTATGGGAGAGGCGTCGTCTAGGCCATCATCGTGGAGCGCCTGGCACCGCAGGCTAGGCTGGCTTCCGTTGGGTTGGTTCAGTGACAGGCTGCTGCCGTCACACTGCGGGCCAAGAGTTACGATTGTTTGTTTTGGGAGACGTCGCTTTGGTTTGAGTTTCTTCCACTTCCCGACGAGCGAGCGAGCGCACACACACACAGCCCAGAAAAGTAGCTGCAGACATCTGTAAATAACTCAACTAGCAGAGACAGACAAGAGGCAAAGCTTCCAGCAGCAAAATGCCCTCAATACAAAGCTCTTACAAATGATTTTGGCAGCTTTGGATTGCTTTCTATAATGATGACAGATTCAGAAGTGGTAAGCAATTAGATACCTCACAACAGTCTTTGTTCAACAGCATTTTTCGCTTTACACAGAGAAAAAACGTCTGGTCTGATGCTTAAAGGATGACTTCGCCTATTTTTCAACCTGTCTTCATATAATTGGTCCTCACTAATGCTCATTATAACATGGCACCATTTTTGTCTACTCAGTCTGTGTCTCAGAGGAGGGCTGTGGACAGTTCAGAAACCCGTCTGCCAGTGACATCATCGATGGAGAATCCAAGCTAATAGAAACTACAGGCTTTCTATTCCTGGAAAGTTAGCATGCTATACTGGAAGGCATTGATCTCACGTTAACAAAAATAAAAATAAAAAATTGAAATATAGAACATTTTTGGTAGACTGGTTTCTGAAGTGTCCACAGCCCTCCTATGAGACACAGACTGAGTAGAAAATGACAGAATTGTATCAGGAGCATTAGTGAGGATCTATTATATGAAGATGGGTGAAGTCGTCCTTTAATTCCGCTGTACGTGATTTGGGTTAACCACTTTCAACCTGATGTCCCTTTTTGGGTCAGGCAAAAAGGTGAAGAAATAATCTGAATTTACAAAAGGACAGAATAGGGCTTAAATGGTTGAATCACCTGTAATATTGTGTACCTATACTGTATAAACACTCCTTGGGCCATGCGGAGAGCTTTTATCGACTGGCATAGAATCTCCGATGCTGTCATGTCATGTGACTGTCTGTCGCCAGTCATGCTCTCCTATAAGAACTTAGATAAGGAATTGTGTACAATCAATTGCCGCCAGACAGGACGCCGGGACGCCTGTGTGTGTGTGTGTGTGAATGCATAAATCTAAGCATGCCATCAAAGCGTGTCCTGTGCACGCCATTCCCTGCATGCTGTGCGTTTTCCATTTATATTAACCCATTAAGACCGGGAACGCATCTGTCTGTGTCATTTTTAGATTTCTTTGGGCTATTCAAAAATAGCAGATATACAAGCTCATAGTGCGGCACCGAGTGCCGCACTATGAGCTTGTAGATCTGCTATTTTTGAAAAATCGTGAAAATATGTGCAAATCTTTGAATACGTTTATTTTAAAGCGAACATTTTTAGCTGAAATCTTTGCTTCATGGGGGTCCCTGGAACAAAATATTTTGAGATGGGGGTCGGCGGCCAAAAGCATATCATTTAGGGGGTCCTTGACATGAAAAAGTTTGAGCACCGCTGATATAGCAACATACGTTTTTTCGAATACTGTTGGGATTTAGAAGACATTTGTAGAATGTCGGCTTCAGGTCTTAATGGGTTAAGTCTTAACAGCACGGCCCATCCATATGTGTGCATGTGTGAATGTATACCCCACTGAATGCTGCCGCTGAGCCTGTTTAGACGCAGATCCTGAATGAAATCAGACAAAACACAGGCACACACACACACACACACACACACACATGTACACACACAGGAGGAGCTGAGGGTAGGGTACCCCTGGGGGTGGGGTGGGTGGGGGTGTGGGGAGGAGACATGGGAAAGGGACAAGGACATATGCCATGGGCATTAATCTGCTATTAGAGGAGACACTAACAGTTGGTGTCGCGCCACACTCTACCCAGACTTCCTGTCCAGTTGCTGTGACTGCACAGCAGACTGTCTGTGTGCCACGGGTACAGTATAGCTAGTAGCTACCCTCTGACAGAAAATGCAAGGTGGGCGTATTTCTTTGTGTGTGTGTGTGTGTGTGTGTGTGTGTGTGCGCAGTGGTGTAAAGTACCTAAGTACATTTGCTGAAGTGCTGCACTTATAGGTACAATTTTGGGGTACTTTAACTTTACTGGAGTATTTCCAATGTTCAGTACTTTTACTTCTACTCCACTACATCTCAGAGGCAAATATTGTACTTTGACTCCACTAGAATTATTTGAAATCTTTAGTCACTAGTTACTTTGTAGATTTTGATCATTATTACAAAACATACATTCAGCCCTATATACATTAGTTTCCGGAAGGACGTAGCGCGTGGAAGGAACACGTTATTCCAACCAGTTCCTTTCCCCTCCATCAGGCGCCCTGGCTGTCATGGGGGAGGCAGTATAGCGACAAGGATTAGTACATGTTTTTGTGAGGGTATTAACTACCCTAGGAGACACGGGGAGAACATGCAAACTCCACACAGAGTAGGCCCTTTCGCCAACCCCACCTAGGGTATGGGCGCTGATGACACTGAGGAGAAGACACGCCCCCAGCGCCGACAGGTTCCCCGGCAGGAATCGAACCCAGGACTTTCTAGCTGTGAGGCGACAGTGGCACCGACTGCGCCACCGTGCCCCTACAGAGTATTTCTATGTTGCGGTATTGATACTTTTACTTAAGTAAAGAATTTGAGTACTTTTCCCACCACTGCGCGTACGTGCGTGTTCACTGTTCATACAGTGCATTGCTCACCTACAGCACAGTGGGTATCTTCTGCACCAGTGAATGCGTTATTTTCTTTTTTCTTTTCTTCATCATGTTCGTCTTCCTCCTAAGCACAAAAAAAAGCCATGAATATTTAAAATGACTTCAAACAAGCATTCATGAAATATTAAAATATTCAAGAGACAAGAAAAGCTTTTATCCTCCTCTCCGTTCTCCTTATGTCTTTCCAAGTCTCTCTCTTTTCTCTCTGTTGCTTAACTCGCACACATTATGTGCACAAAAAAATGTCTCACAATCTCTCTTTATCTCTCTCTCACACACACACACACACACACACACACACACACACACACACACACACACACACACACACACACACACACACACACACACACACACACACAGATTTTACCCTCGGGGTAAGAACGACAAACCTTCCCAGGCAGTCGATCCTCTCTTCGGTGGAATCAGCACATTGTTGCTTTAACCCTTTAAGACCGGGAACGCATCTGTCTTTTTAAAATTTCTTTGGCTATCAAAAATAACAGATCTACAAGTTCATAGCGAGGCACTTGAAAAATTGTGAAAATTTGTGAAAATCTTTGAATATTTATATTTTCAAAGAGAACATTTTTAACTCTGTTACAACTTCTGGGGGTCCCTGGAACAACGTATTTTGAGATGGGGGTCCACGGCCAAATAGATAAAATTTGAAACATTTGCAGAATCCCCAGAACCAAAGATTTGAGTTACAGTACAAACGTTCGCTTTAAAAAATATATCTTCAAAGATTTGCACCAATTTTCAAGATTTTTCAAAAATAGCAGATCTACAAGCTCATAGCGCGGCACTCGGTGCCGCGCTATGAGCTTGTATATCTGCTATTTTTGAATAGCCAAAGAAATCTAAAGTGACACAGATGCGTTCCAGGTCTTAATGGGTTAAATAGCCGAGGTATAAAGACGCAGGAGGGGTTCAATAATTTAGGCTGGGATTGAATTCCAGGCATATAATAACGCCTGATTAGAACTGTTGTTGTTGGTTGTGTGTCGTGTTGTTACAAGATGCCTCGCAAGATGCTTCAGTTTTCAGGAGAGTTTACACTTAGAAGTTTGAACAGGCACTCTCTCTAATGCGCATTCTGATTAGGGAGAGGATTTCTGCTAGTGAGATTAACCCGTTAAGACCGGGAACACATCTTTAACCATTATTTTTATGCTTTGGCTATTAAAAAATAGCAGATCTACAAGCTCATAGCGCGGCACCGAGTGCCGCCCTATGAGCTTGTAGATCTGCTATTTTTGAAAAATCATGCAAAATTTGCTTCTGGGGATTCTACAAATGTCTTCTAAATCCTAACAGTTTAAAAGAAGGAAAGAAACGTATGTTGCTCAGTGGTTCTCAAACTTTTTCGTATCAAGGACCCCCAAAATGATATACATTTAGCCACGGACCCCCATCTCAAAATATTTTGTTCCAGGGACCCCCCAAAGTTTTGAGTTAAAAGTGTAATCATATTCAAAGATTTGCACACATTTTCACAATTTTGTTCTTCAAAAAATAGCAGATATACAAGCTCATAGCTTGGATATCTGCTATTTTTGAATAGCCAAAGAAATGACACAGATGCGTTCCCGGTCTTAAAGAGTTAAGCATTTGGCTTGCCTTTTCGATTCTGTGTATAAGCCCTCTCTTTCTCTCGGATGCTCTCTCTCTCTCTCTCTCTCTCTCAGTCTCTCTCTCCCTCTCTCTGTGTCTCTCTGTCTGTCTCTATGTTTCTCTTTCTGTCTGTCTCCATCTTCGCCTGCCTTTCCTTCCTGTCTGTGTTTAGCTGAGAGCCTACAGGCTGTGCTAATCACTGGAGCGGCAGCTCTAAGTGGATGCTGCTATGTTTTTAGAAAAGATCCTCTTAAGTGTGAATAGGAAATGTCGTGCAGTGGTAAATGCTTGCTCTCTCTATACCCCTCTTCTCTTAAGATGCTTCCTGAATCCCGCCAACAGCATTATTTTGTAGACAACTTGTTGGCTCTTTCTCTACAGCATCTCCCACCATACACTTAACCCCTTAAGACCGGGAACGCGTCTGTGTCATTTTTAGATTTCTTTGGCTATTCAAAAATAGCAGATATACAAGCTCATAGCGCGGCACCGAGTGCCGCGCTATGAGCTTGTAGATCTGCTATTTTTTTAAATCGTGAACATTTCTCAAACTCATAACATTTGTAACTCAAATCTTTGCTTCTGGGGGCTTTTGAGATGGGGGTCCGTGGCCACTAATATCTAAACAATAAACAGTATGTTGCTACTGTATATCAGTGGTGCTCCAACTTTTCCATGTCAAGGACCCCCAAAATGATATGTATTTGGCCGCGGACCCCCATCTCAAAAGGTTTTGTTCCAGGGACCCCCAGAAGCAAAGATTTGAGTTACAAATGTTATGAGTTTGATAAATGTTCGCTTTAAAACACAACTTTTCACCATTTCCCCCCAAAAATAGCAGATCTAAAAGCTTGTATATAGCCAAAGAAATCTAATATGACACAAGATGCTTTCCCGGTCTAAATGGCTTAATAAGTATGCAAACACACTGACTACACTGCAGTACAGTAAGTGCATTCATTGGCCTTAGAATTTCTTTTGCTATTAATATCTGTGTCGGTATCGGTGCTCAGTTGAATTAGTATTCAACTGATACGTTTTGTAAACATGACCGCTCTTTTTTACGTGATACTGTCTAATTCAAGCTGTTTGATCATGCAATGGCGGATTCTATATTGCAAATGCCTGTTTCTGTGCGTGTGTGTGGCCCACGCGATGTGTTTGGACAGCGACCTAAGATAAATTACTATTTATATCTGTGTCAGTATTGGTACTCAGTTGAATTAGTATTCAGCTGATACTTTTGTAAACATGACTGCTCTTTTTTTACGCGGTACACTAATTCAAGCTGTTTGATCATGCAATGGCGGATGCTATATTGCACATGCCTGTTTCTGTGTGTGTGTGTGTGTGTGTGTGTGTGTGTGTGTGTGTGTGTGTGTGTGTGTGTGTGTGTGTGTGTGTGTGTGTGTGTGTGTGTGTGTGTGTGTGTGTGTGTGTGTGTGTGTGGCCCATATGCGATGTGTTTGGACAGCGACTGGAGATTAATAGCAGAAAAAAAACTCCTTTAAGGGCCGCGTGCCGCATCGATTCTGTCATTTCTCCCTGTCAGTCTTGTGATTTATGCATTTATGCACGTGCTTGTTGTGTTTGCAGTATTTTAACGCTCTCTCTCTCTCCGAGGGCGTATGGGGGGGCTTTTAAAGCGCGCACATGTAGGGCAGGCCAGGGTAAAGTAAGGGGATTAAAGGAGATGTCAATTTTTTTGTTTGAAGCAAAAAAGGCTCTATTTTCTTCATCCTTTTTTCTCTCTTCCCTTCCATCTCCCAATTCCCCCGGTCTCTCTCTCTCTCTCTCTCTCTCTCTCTCTCTCTCTCTCGGTCAGCAGCGCTCAGACGGAGAATGAAAGAAATCTCTGGTAGAGCAGTCATATTGCAAATCTAATCAAAGGGGGGAAGTGCTTTTAAATGTCTCTGGTTCCCTGGGGCAGAACAGTCTAGCGGGTCGGGCCTCTCCTCTCCTCTCCTCTCCTCTCTCCTCCTCCTCACACACAGGCTCCCTCGCCCAAACTTCGCCACCGCGAGATGCAATTAATATCGAGCGGACGCCACTGCCCGCCCCCCTCCGCTCCCAAAACCCCCATAATAACAGTGTTAGAACAAAGGTTAATGCTTTGAATCTAATCTCAGCGCCTTCGTCCGTTTCGATGGAGTTATGATGCAAGTGGCAGGAGGCAGAAGTGGTGTTTTTCTTTGGGGGGGGGGGGGGGGGGTATGGCTGGAGACAGGGGTGGGAGGGGGGTGGTTGAACGTCAGCTAAATTAATTACTGGTCCCCCATAAATTCAATGTCATGTCTCATTTTCCCTAATCCTCTGCTCCCTGGTGGTGTTAACAGGCAAGCCGGGGGAAAGACTAATGAAAAGGCCTCTTAGATGCTAATGGCAAATTAGCCCCTGTGTCACTTTTTGGAAGCTTGCTATAGAGGAGTCAACTTGTCTCTCTCTCCAGTGGGAGGTGGTGGCCAGACGAAAGACTAGACTGTGGGTTCTCCTACGTATCACACACACACACACACACACACACACACACACACACACACACACACACAGCACACACAGCACACACAGCACACACAGCACACAAAGACACATAAAAACTCACACACACAAACACTCAGCTGAGGAGGAGGAAGGGTTTGGAAAGTCTCACGGGGAGATTTATTTTTCAGTCTGAACTGTATTGTTTACTGGCCACCCAAAACGCCTTTGCCTTTCAATTATCTCTCAGTCTCTGTGCTGTGTAGTTCTTCTGCAATGTTGACAATGTGAGTGAGTTCAGAATGCAACTCCTCTCTAAGAGACTGTGTGTGTGTGTGTGTGTGTGTGTGTGTGTGTGTGTGTGTGTGTGTGTGTGTGTGTGTGTGTGTGTGTGTGTGTGTGTGTGTGTGTGTGTGTGTGTGTGTGTGTGTGTGTGTGTGTGTGTGTGTGTTGCGTGTGCATTGTTTATACCTTGGCTGGCTATTGTAAAGGGGAGGAGGGGGGGTGGGTCGGGGTGGGTAGTTGTTTGGAAAGTGGACAGGAGAATTTGCTGTTGATGTAGTAGAGCAGAGTCAGGTAGACTAGAGTTCGTCTGTGGCATACATGGGCAACTGGCGGCCCGGGGGCCACATGCAGCCCCCATCTTCACTTAATGCAGCCCGCAGGTTAATATCAGAATACTGATATATTATTGATTTCAGCTGTTACAATTCCAAACATGAAAACATTCATTACTTCAGTCTTTATTAGTAGCTTAATGACTATTATTAAAATTCTTTCTTAAAAGTTTTTTTTTTTTATGTCCAATGTTTTTGTATTTAAGTTCATAAAGTTAACATAAGTATAACTAAATGCATTTGAAATTAAATTAAAAAAATACTGTTCAGGATTCCAATTCAAAAATAGCAAAAAGAATTCAGGATTCCAGTTCAAAAATAGCAAAAATAGCAGACACCTGACACGTTTTGAGCTTGTAGATCGGCTATTTTTGCTACTTTTGTGTGATATAGAATGGCCCGACAGTAATATGCTCCCCGTGTCCCCTAGGGTAGGTACCCTCACAAAAACATACAGTAATCCTGGTCTCTATACTGCCTCCCCCTGGTCAGCCGGGGCGCCTGATGGAGGGGAAAGGAACTGGTTTGAATAACGTGTTCCTTCCACGCGCTATGTCCTACCGGGGAACCTCCCCCCTGTCAGGTGATAAGAAGCGGCTTGCTAGCTCCTCATGCATTGAAGGAGGCATGAGCTCGGCTCTGGGCTCTCCCTAGGCTGGCAGAGGGAGTGTAGCGCCCAGGATTACTCAGACAAAAGGCGCTGGGTGAAAAAATGGGTTACAAAATCGTGGGATAAAAGTTTTAGAGTATATGCAATGTGGCCCTCTGGAGTGAGTGTGGAAATATAGTGGCCCTCTCCATCATCAAAGTTGCCCACCCCTGCTCTGTGGGACTAGTCTCCGCTCAGCCCATAAGACACAAACATGGTGGGAGACGACAGACTCACCGCCTTGGTTGTAAAAAAAAAACATCTCTTTTTGTCCCTCGCCAGCCCAGAGAGACGACACATCGCAGAACACTCTTTGACGTGCGGGGGTGGGGTTGGGTTGGGGGCTTTTTTTTTGGATGATTGAAGCGATAGCGGTCTGTTTTAGTTTTCAATCCTCTCTAGAACGTTCAAAAAACATTTGAGACTCTCACAATCAGATACGTCGGCATGCAGTCACATCATGACGTTTATGTCCCTCCAGTATTTATTGACTCATACTCTCTCGGGCGTGTGACTTTGTTAAGCCTTTAAGACCGGGAACGCATCTGTGTCATTTTTAGATGTCTTTGGCTATTCAAAAATAGCAGATCTACAAGCTCATAGCGCGGCACTCGGTGCCGCGCTATGAGCTTGTAGATCTGCTATTTTTGAAAAATCTTGAAAAGTTGTTCAAATCCTTCAATATATATATTTTTAAAGCGAACGTTTGTAACTTAAATCTTTGCTTCTGGTGGTCCCTGGAATCAACTATTTTGAGGTGGGGGTCCGCGGCCAAATACATATACTTTTCGGTGGTCCTTGACATGAAAAGGTTTGAGCACCACTGATATTAACAACATACGTTTTTCAAAAAAATGTAGGATTTAGAAGACATTGGTAGAATCCCCAGAAGCAAAGATTTGAGTTAAAAAATAAAATAGCCAAAGACATCTTAAAATGACACAGATGCGTTCCCGGTCTAAATGGGTTAAGCTGTGGGAATTAACTTTCACTGTTGGTGTTTGCTTTTTATCGTTGTTGTTTTTTTAGGAAAAAGTTTCTTCGCTCGTCCGGCACACAAGTAACTCATGTGCACACGTTTGATGCTGTGGAAGAAAAATCGAATGTGGCAGAGAGTATTATTATATTACAGCTGTGAGACCTAGAGCTGAAGACTCTGAAGTATTTATGCGTGTGCTGTCCTTTTATGATTGCTACATGACGAAAGTTTTCTCTTTCTCTCTTCTCTCTCCCTCTCTCTCCTCTCTTTTCGTCTGCCAACTCAGTCAAAGGGAAATCCCAGCAGTGTGCTCCACATAGGTGCCTGGTTGACTGTCACGGCAGAGAGAGCGTATATACGGAAAGAGGGGAAACTAAACTAGTGAGCAGAAAGTAAATTGATGCTCCTGAGTAAGGCTGTCGGTGTCTAACACGTGCATTTTATGTAAAACGTATAATCCAATTAACAAGTACAAAACCCAGCCTGTGCTTCGCTCCATTACGGGAATACAAAGGAGAGAGAAGGTTCCTGCATTCTGCAGGCCGCTCATGTGGAAAAAATGCAAATGTGAAATGAGCGTGTGCCTGGTAATGTGTTTGTATTAAGCCCCATGCTGTGGCGCTGACGACTCTCTCTCTCTCTCTTGCAGGCATACTTCCGACAGGGTGTTGCCCTTCAGTACCTCGGTCGCCATGCGGACGCGCTGGCCGCCTTCGCCTCGGGGCTGGCCCAGGACCCCAAGAGCCTCCAGCTGCTGGTGGGCATGGTGGAGGCTGCTATGAAGTCCCCGTTACGAGGTAATGTATACTGTAGCAGTGGTTCTCCAAAAATGTTTGGCTCAGGGAACCCCCTGTAAAATAATGTTTTCATCCATGGCACACCCCCTGAATTACATTGTTACTTTATAGCACCTTACTATTTATTGTCATATTTACGGTACTTAAATGTGTAAATATTTCCCCCTAAAATACAGCATGACACGAGGAAAAGTTGAGAGAATATCTGTTTCCATTATGACAGATTGAAAATAACTTTGTACTTTTAAGACATTTAACCACTTGAACCCCAGCATCCCTATTCCGGGGAGAACATTCGCCAAAAATAACCGATCTACAAGCTCACAACGTGTCGCAACGCGACACGTTGTGAGCTTGTAGATCGACTATTTTTTTAGCGAAGAGGCTTTGGTGTAGATTGAAAAAGAACGCACCAAGTACAGTTCAAGTAATAAGTATAGAGGGTATGAAGCGGTTAAACTGAAGTGATGTTGATCAATTCTAAATATTATCAAAGTATCCTTTGGCACCCCTGGACTTGCATCACGGCACCCTAGGGTGCCACCGCACACCCAATCTGAGAAACCCTGATGTATAGTATACCCCTGTGTGTGCATTCGCAATGGCACTGTGTGAAAAAGTCACATTCCTTAGAATACACTGGGTGGGTGATTAAATTGTGTACTACTGATGTCATCATCATGTGCCATGAGCGTGCTGAGAGCAGAGAGCGCACACACACACACACACACACACACACACACACACACACACACACACACACACACACACACACACACACACACACACACACACACACACACACATTAAACCAAAAAGTTACTCTCCTCGATTGCATATCAGCAACTAGAGTCAGTCAAGGCTGGGAGGGTCAGTGTCCATTATTTGATGTGAAATGGCTTAAGACCCCCATCAAACAAGCGCTTTTTTTCGGCAGACTCAAGATGGAGTTGCGTAGTTTGTGTTGTTTTTGAACACTTGCCGAATCTGAAACGGAATGTTACCTTTCATTGGATACAGATGTGCCACTTCAAAACTTCACACGTTACTGTTCTTTCCCTGAAAGTCCCCTGAAAATGCATTTTTTTTCCTCCCTTTTCTGCCCTTAAAATGCACTGTTTTGCCCCTGAAAAGAAGTTGTCACTACACACCCCCGTTTTTCCCTTCAACAGACATCCATATACATGAGAACAAAAGAATGTGTGTTTAAGAAGGTGTCAGACTCATTATGAGGCGAAAGGTGATTTGACCAGTTGCTCAAATTAATTAGCATCATAAAAGCAGTGATCATCAAAATAATTCAGCATTTTAAATGCCCTTCGTTGTCCCTCTTATTGCCCTGGGAATCCCCTGAAAATTTACTGTCTTGGCGATGGCAGGACATGTGAAGTTTTGAAGTGGCACATCTGTATAAAGCAGTGGGCGGTGGTCACGATTCACAACGATTATTCATTAGACTTAACGAGTTGGTACTGTATCTCTCGCTACATCTTTCTTAATGCATTTTCTGGGAGTTGAAATAAAACAGAAATATTCATTTGAAATCTCCATTAGTGGTGAAATAAAGTGATTTTTTTCAGTCTTATAAGCTTTGAAGGCTTTGAATTAGTCTATACATACTGTATTGCTTGCATTTTTCGGGTTGAGGACGTATAAATCTATGATATTCATCATAATTACATCATCAGGAAGCGGCAACACGATAAGGGATGGAAATAAAGTGAAAGATTAAGCTAAAGCAAAACAAATGAATGAAGCATTAACAGTACATGGATGAATGCCTGTATATCTGATGTAAACTGCAGGAAGGTATTCCCGTAGGTTCAGGCATCATTGCTGAAGCTCTTGAGTGTCTACTTTTGTTTTGCCACTGGCTGCATGTCTGTCCTTTTTATAGCTCAGACGATAGTCTTCTAAATCTAGGCGATGTCCGTGATCTGAGATCCTTATCTGGATGGAGTCCAATTTAGCTTCAAGCGATGCTCTGGTTGTATTAAATTCGAGGTTGAGGGCCACTTTGAGTTCCTCCATTAGCTTAGCGACCGCAGCCATATCTGTAGCGCCGTCCTTCTTGCGATTTCGATGCAATTTCAACAAGTTACATCAATGAAATAAAACAGGAAAACATTTATATTAGAAAAGCCAGTGATGTATGTATTAGGGTTTAACATTTTCCGGGAAATAGCTAATTTTAATTCCCGGGAATTTTCAGACCTTTTCCCGGGCTTCCCGGGAATTCCCGTTAAAGGGTAAAAAAAAAAAAAAAGTGCCCAATAAATGCATTTATATGTAGATACTTAAATAGACAATTTTACACGAGGTGCCCAAATGTCCCTATTGTGTCCACCTATGAACTTGCACTAATAATGACTTAATTTGATTTTTTAAAATCATATAAATATAATATATAAATATAATAGCCTGCGGAGATCTGCCCTGTTGCGCAGCGGGTGAAGACAATTAACTTAACGAGGAGCTGCGCTCAAAACGCACTCAAACAATGTCAAACTCTAGCTGCTGAAATAAACGTTCCATTTGTATCATTATTGACAAGAGAATTTGCAAAAGGAATATGTATTTATTGTCCATCAGAGCGCCGGTGAGGTCACAGCTTTTCTCTACTTTTGTAGGATATTGATTTGATAGCCTAAACTTGTCATTTGTTTGCAGTTATTAATTTATATTAGGCTACTTGCTGGATATTATAAGACTCCATGTTGGGATGTTGGCTGTATGTTGTCTATTAATCTATATTTTGTTGTTGATCAAATGTGGGGTTTTGTAGTGTGATTTTGATGTGCACATGCATGCGCTGCCAGCACTGACAATCAATGAGACAGACAGCTGTTGTGCAGTTCACTTGTTCTACTGGGTAGTTCTAGTAAAATGGTACAGTAGTTTGAACGTTCTAAAATGCAAGTGTAGGTAGGGTAGGCTACATTAATGATGATAAAAAAATCGGACCACATCGGTCTAATACTCTCTCTCTCTCTCTCTCTCTCTCTCTCTCTCTCTCTCTCTCTCTCTCTCTCTCTCTCCCCCCCCCTCTCCCTCCCTCTCCCTCCCTCTCTCTCTCTCTCTCTCTCTCGCTCTCTCTCGCTCTCTTCAGCTCTCCGGTCTGTCCTCTCTCTCTATCAAAAGCATTGCTTGGCTTGTGCGCATTTTAAGCTGGAATATAGGCTCGATCAAACCTACCTAGGCTACTGTTTATGCAGCGTTTCACTTGATGATGTTGAATCTGAACTAGTCAACTGGTGTCTACCATATTGACAGCAGAGGAAACAGTGAAATCAGCGTGCGTACTGCGCAGGGCAGGCATGGGGCATCACGGCCACTTGTGTTTTATTTTGTTCATTACTGTTACATTCATTCAGTGCGTCCCATATTGGTTCACAACGGGACGATGGGACCCTGCCCTGGTCGGCAACGCGGCAAGTAACTTTCCTAATTATAATAGTAATTCCTCCACGCTGTAGATAGGGCTTTCTACTAATTAGTATTCATTTCTAACAAGAAAAAAAAAAAAACGGGAAGCCCGGGAACCGAAGTGAATTCCCGGGATGGTAAAAAAAACCGAATTCCCGGGATTCCCGCATCCCGGGAATCCCGGTGTTAAACACTAGTATGTATATAGCTTCAATGCGTGAAAGAGACTTTTTTATAGTTGTAATTAAAATATTGCAGGGGCTTCATGCAAATGTGTCTGCCTCGATCGCGTTCATGACCCGGAAGCCGGGATACCAATTTGACCAAATTTCCTATAACATGAGAGAACTCATACATGATACAGGATAAACAAGTGAACCTGGAAGAGATGACGCAAACAAAATGAGCAGACAAAATTGGAACTGGAAAACCCTGATGAAATCGAACACAGGTTATTTTTTCCATTTCCTGAAAAGTAACAGTGCTGGAAAGACATACAAGGTTTACAACCGACAGTGACAATATGTTTTCTCTCCTGTCTGTCTTAAAGCCTGTCTTTGCGATAATTCCCACTGTCAGTCAATAAATGTGTTGTGGGGTGACATTGTCCCCGTCTGTCAGTCTCTCTACCCACTTGGCAGGCAGACCGTCCCTCTAACTGTCTGTCTGTTTGTGCGTCTGTCTGTCCATGTGTCAAGTCAGTCGCTCCGTTTGACTGTGAGTCCGGTCTATAGCCTGCAGCTTCAGCTCATCTGATTGTCAGCGGGGTTGATCACATTTACAGATAGCCCTTTATCTTAATAAGCTTCCAACAATGCAGCCATTGTCCTTTTGCGAAAACCTATTTCCTAAAGCCAAGTGGATTTATAAGTAGCTTATTCAAGCCAAGATTTTTTTTTACTAAACTCGCGTGGCTCTCGGCTCCCACGGAACCATTGTCATCAACATTATTATACAGCATGTGTTGGTCAGCTGCCGTGGGGCGTGGCGTGGTCGTTTCGGCGAAGCTGTTACGGTGGATGAAATCTACAGGACAGTGTTGATTTTGACAGCAAATTTTGATTTAGTTTTAGTCATAGTCTTTTGAATAAAATTCTATTTAGTTTTAGTCATATTTTAGTCATCTTAAATGTTTTATTTTTTGTCTAGTTTTAGTCAACTACATATCATAAGATTTTAGTCGACTAAATCTACAGTTGATTTAGTCGACTAAAATGTATTTCGGCGGGCACTGAAGGCGTCTTAATGGCTGATTTTACACTTGGTTGTATGCTGAAAATAGCTGATCTACAAACTCACAACGCGTCGCAGCGCGACGTTGTGAGCTTGTAGATCTGCTATTTTCATAGCGCAACACCCGAGCCCAACCAAACATAAAATTACTTGTCTTTCAGTTCTATTGGATCTCTTCTCCACTAGTCACTCCCTAACATTTTAGTCTAGTTTTTATTTGTTGACGAAATTGTCAATATATTTAGCCTTAGTTTTAGTCATAGGCGGCGGGTGAGTCCGACATTTGGGAAGGCTAGTACGGGACACATGCACGCGCGCTAGTGTTTAACACCGGGATTCCCGGGATGCGGGAATCCCGGGAATTCGGTTTTTTTTACCATCCCGGGAATTCACTTCGGTTCCCGGGCTTCCCGTTTTTTTTTTTTTCTTGTTAGAAATGAATACTAATTAGTAGAAAGCCCTATCTACAGCGTGGAGGAATTACTATTATAATTAGGAAAGTTACTTGCCGCGTTGCCGACCAGGGCAGGGTCCCATCGTCCCGTTGTGAACCAATATGGGACGCACTGAATGAATGTAACAGTAATGAACAAAATAAAACACAAGTGGCCGTGATGCCCCATGCCTGCCCTGCGCAGTACGCACGCTGATTTCACTGTTTCCTCTGCTGTCAATATGGTAGACACCAGTTGACTAGTTCAGATTCAACATCATCAAGTGAAACGCTGCATAAACAGTAGCCTAGGTAGGTTTGATCGAGCCTATATTCCAGCTTAAAATGCGCACAAGCCAAGCAATGCTTTTGATAGAGAGAGAGGACAGACCGGAGAGCTGAAGAGAGCGAGAGAGAGCGAGAGAGAGAGAGAGAGAGAGAGGGAGGGAGAGGGAGGGAGAGGGGGGGGGAGAGAGAGAGAGAGAGAGAGAGAGAGAGAGAGAGAGAGAGAGAGAGAGAGAGAGAGAGAGTATTAGACCGATGTGGTCCGATTTTTTTATCATCATTAATGTAGCCTACCCTACCTACACTTGCATTTTAGAACGTTCAAACTACTGTACCATTTTACTAGAACTACCCAGTAGAACAAGTGAACTGCACAACAGCTGTCTGTCTCATTGATTGTCAGTGCTGGCAGCGCATGCATGTGCACATCAAAATCACACTACAAAACCCCACATTTGATCAACAACAAAATATAGATTAATAGACAACATACAGCCAACATCCCAACATGGAGTCTTATAATATCCAGCAAGTAGCCTAATATAAATTAATAACTGCAAACAAATGACAAGTTTAGGCTATCAAATCAATATCCTACAAAAGTAGAGAAAAGCTGTGACCTCACCGGCGCTCTGATGGACAATAAATACATATTCCTTTTGCAAATTCTCTTGTCAATAATGATACAAATGGAACGTTTATTTCAGCAGCTAGAGTTTGACATTGTTTGAGTGCGTTTTGAGCGCAGCTCCTCGTTAAGTTAATTGTCTTCACCCGCTGCGCAACAGGGCAGATCTCCGCAGGCTATTATATTTATATATTATATTTATATGATTTTAAAAAATCAAATTAAGTCATTATTAGTGCAAGTTCATAGGTGGACACAATAGGGACATTTGGGCACCTCGTGTAAAATTGTCTATTTAAGTATCTACATATAAATGCATTTATTGGGCACTTTTTTTTTTTTTTTACCCTTTAACGGGAATTCCCGGGAAGCCCGGGAAAAGGTCTGAAAATTCCCGGGAATTAAAATTAGCTATTTCCCGGAAAATGTTAAACCCTAACGCGCGCGCAGCGCGCGTGCATGTGTCCCCCCCCCCCCGCGCGCGCGCGAAGCGCGCGCGCGATTTTTTTCGGGTTTCCCGTGGATAAAGTTACTTTTTTGGTTACTTTATTAAGTTTATTTCGGTTATAGGGTGACAAGCAGTGCTGCGCAGCCTGCGCTGATGTGAACGCAGTAATGCACGTTATTTTCTGCTGAAGGGAGGGGGCGGAGAGGGTGCTCCTTTGATCGGCGGGTAGGCGTGATTGTCACCAGGGGGCTGCAGCGACAGCACACACAATATATAATGCTGCGCACATTTATTATATATAATTTGCTCAATTTCAAAAATTTTCCAGGATAACATTTGGGAAGGCTTAGCCTACCCTAGCCTTCATTACCCGCCGCCTATGGTTTTAGTCATCGTAGCTTAGTTTTTATTTCGTTTTTATTTCGTTTTCGTCAGAGAAAAAAGGTAGTCGACGGACATTTTTCGTCATAGTTTTAGTCGACGAAATCAACACTGTTGGTGGATCAAATCCACAGGCCTCAAAAACAAACCTGGCGTCCATTTTCCTCCAGCTTGACCACTGCATGATGCTTTAATGTGCCACAGATCTGGCACGGCACTGGGCTTGCCAACAAAGACTGAGTCATCCTGCGGTCTCCCTCTTTGTCATCGCAGAGGGGTTCCTGCACCGAGCTGCACTGAATCGGCACACGTGAATAAACGCCGCCTTGTGTTCTATAATCCAGCGTTTACCAAACTGCACAATGAGATCAGTGATTCCAAATGGCTTTATTGTTCGGAGAGGGATCATTCGCTCTTAACTCGTTCAGTACGGGAACGCATCTGTGTCACTTTTAGATTTCTTTGGCTATTCAAAAATAGCAGATATACAAGCTCATAGCGCGGCACCGAATGCCGCGCTATGAGCTTGTAGATCTGCTAATTTTGAAAAATCGTGAAAATGTTTGCAAATCTTTGGATATATATATTTTGAAAGCAAACATTTGTAACTCAAATCTTTGCTTCTGAGGGTCCCTGGAACAAGATACTTTACAAATGTTCGCTTTAAAAATATTTACATTCAAAGATTTGCACTTCGCGCTCTGAGCTTGTATATCTGCTATTTTTTGAATAGCCCAAAGAAATCTGAACATGACACATGATGCGTTCCTGGTCTTAATGGGTTAAATTGAATACAGCGCTCCTTTTTGAAATCCACGTTTGCAAAGAAACACCACCACCGCAGAATGGTAGAAAGAGGGAAAACATTATGAAGGGACCATCTGAACAACATTTGAATATGAGCGTGTCACTGGAGCAGGAACAAGAGGTGGGTTTGAGTCTATGGGCCCAGAACCAAGCACTGTGGGAGGGGGTCCCTGCCTGCTGGTTCAGCCAGTTAGTGCACAGACCATATCGTTGTTGTCGGGCAGAAACCCCATATCTCCATATTGTAACTTTTTGTGTTTTTTTTGTAAATTAACACCCTACTTGATTATGCCACAGCGTCGCAACAAAAGTAGCAGATCCACAAGCTCGATTTCGCGCCACATTTTGAGCTTGTAGATCTGCTACTTTTGCCACACTTTTGAATTTGAATCCTGAAAAGTAACAGTTTTGGACATATTAGGTTTCCACCGGACAGAGACCATATGCTCCTAGTGAGTGTGAGGACCGGGGATCAAACCCTACCCCTGTCTTCTCTCTCTCTCTCTCTCTCTCTCTCTCTCTCTCTCTCTCTCTCTCTCTCTCTCTCTCTCTCTCTCTCTCTCTCTCTCTCTCTCTCTCCACTGTCTTATCTGATACAAAGCATACAGATCTAATCGTGTGGATCTGGAGATCCACATGGAAACATCATGGCTTCATGTCCATCTCAATTCAATTCAATTGTATTAAAGTGTAAAATCACAACAAGTCTGTGTTAACACATCAAGACACTTTACTTGTAGAGCAGAGACTTCATGTGGTCCAGCCTGTGACGTTAGTCATTTATGAAGTATGTATGACAAATGACTTCGGGCAATAAGGTTTCAGCCCAATCTGAGCCCTATTGACTTAGTTTTGCAAGACTCTTTATAAAAGTTGAATATTTAGAAAAATATATAGTGTGGAGGTACTAAGTTAACCTGACTCCACCAGATGCCTCCATCTGGCTCCAGCCTCCATATGGGATTGCTCAGAGATTGGAGCTTACACCGAACCGCGGCGGGTCGAACCAATCAGCGGCTGCTAGGGGCGGGATCTTGGCCAGTGTTGCCAGATTCTGTGAGAGAAACAAGCAACCAGGTCTAGGAAAACCAGCCCAAAAGAAGCAACTATGGGCCAAATGAGTACTTTAACATATACATCAGCTATTTGAAAACAGCCGATCTACAAGCTCACAACGCCCGGTGATCCAATCACCTGCCAAGTAGCTTGAAAAAACAGACCCCCGTCTTGCAGCGGTTTGGGCTACCGAGGTCCCAGATGGAAGTAGGCTGTGAAACAATTGTGTGAAGCAAGCGTCTTCCATCTGGCGGGAGTCAGGTTTAATAGTACTAAGTTGGCCTAGCAGCGTGCCTAAGAAATTTGTCGCATATCGGTCCAGCGTTTTGCGAGACACACACACACACACACACACACACACACACACACACACACACACACACACACACACACACACACACACACACACACACACACACACACACACACACACAGACCAAACCCTGGCTAGGGAAGCCGTAAAAAAAGATTAAAGAACCAATAAGGACTGTGCTGGACCTGGCACAGTCTTCTCGTCCAGGCCATTTTAATCTCAGCCTAATTGTTTGCCACAACTCCCACTGTGCCAGGCCCAAGCCCAGCAGAGGATCCAATCCAAGGTGTTTTGAGGAGGAGTAGTTTAGGTCGGAGGGATTAAGTGCAATGATCCTCTCAGAGGGTCTCCTGGCACAAGGGGGGCCGATAATCAATGCTACGCCAGCAAACAGGGGAGATAATCAGTGCTACGCATCCCAAGCCCTCCGATAAGCGAACGGCTAGCTGCTTGCTCTCATATTGTATTGGCGGGCTCATGCCAGGCTCGCTTATCGGCTGTGTAACACAGTCCTCCCTGGGTTTGGCCGGGGATTACATCGCCCACTAATTTAATTTTCACACTGCTTGCAGGCTGAGCAGCACCAGCGAAAGATCTCGTGGTGCTTTTTGACTACAATAACTAACTATGGCAGGGTTTCAAATAAGGTTCTGGGGAAGCCATGGGGACGAGCCAGCAGTGCTGTCGTTCTGGACAGTCGAGCAACACAACACTGCCATTAACAGCAAAGGCAGAGGAAATGTATGTTTTTAGTACTACTTCAACTGTTATTTTGTCATAAAAGCAACTTCTGAGAACATTTAAAGGGATATTTATTTTGTTTTTGTTGCATTCCTAAGCCAATAATTTGAGGACCGGCAGCGGTTCCGGTAGGAGACACAAAGAGCCTCATTTGTGCCAACCGGAACCGCTGCCTGACCGCTGGTCATGAAATTATTGGCTTAGGAATTACGACAAAAACAAAACAAATATCCATGAATTCAAGTGTCCATGGGGTGATTAATCGATAGGACAAAAAAGTAATTTTGGGGGTGAGTGAAAAAGACAGTTTAGCTTTTGAAGCATTTGCTAATTTTAGGAAAACTAATACCTATTTGAATATTACGTCTGACTTTTTTAGTAAAAATACAATAGTAATGGAAGTTGTTTCTACTTTGCAGCTTATTAAACTGGAGCGGTGCAGTGAATAACCCCATATTAGGAGAATATATAGAACTGATTTATTACATTAAAGAACCACATAATGCACACAGGGGGTTAACCAATTTGAGCCGCTCTGCATGCCAATAGTGGATAAACTTGTACAGCTGCCATATTGGCAACTGTAGGTTTCAATGAAGCTGTAATGTTAGTTTCTGAAATACATAACTTTATAGTCTATGACTTTGCGTACTTACTACTTCCTGACCTTCAATTGCAAGCATGATAAGTATAAAGAATGCTGTACTGCAGTGGTTCTCAACCAGTGGTCCGGGGACCACCAGTGGTCCTCGAGGGGGTTCCAGGTGGTCCCCAGCTAAATGATGGAGAGATGGTAACCAAATGGACCCTTATTAGATCTTTAACTCTTGAGAGCGTAAAATGAAACCAAATGGACCCTTACGGGTCCATTTGGTTTCATTTTACGCTCTCAAGAGTTACATTATTGTTAAACATCTGCATTTCTTAAAGGTAGGGTAAGTGATATATTTACATATACAGAGCGTTTGTTCGGTCACAGGGGTCTCTCCAGGTCTTTAGTAAACAGAATATAGTAACATTTAAGCCAATCAGGAGAGAGCACTGAAAATGCATTTTCTGTTTAATAAAGAGCTGGAGATGGGAGACTCCTTTTACTGAACAAACACTCTGTAGCAATGAGTACTATCAGAATATAGACCCATTTTGCAATTATTTGAATAATTGCAAATCACTTACCCTACCTTTAATTTGAAAGAAGTCTACACAATTAGAGTGTAGACTTCTTCAATGTAGAAGAATTGTTACTTTGATCAACGTTTGCCTGTTTATCTGTCCTATGGTACCACATCAATACCGAATGGAATTGTGGACAAAATCTTATCGAACGAAAACAAAATATTCTAAGTTTTGGGTCTGAGAGTCAAAATCTCATCAAATGGTGGTCCGTGACTCAAATGCTGAATATTTAATGGATCTCTTGATATGAAAAGAGTAGAAAACCACTGCTATACTGTATGAGTATGTGTGTGATATTTCATCCACAGCTCATTCAAAACACATTCATCACATTCATCTGAGCATCTGTCCTTCCTATCAATGTATTATTTCTTACTGCATCGTTATTGAGTCACGTATTCGCCCAGACATTTATGATAACATGAGCTAATAATATTCCTGTTTTTCATTGGATTTATGATTTATTGATTTAATTTTATTTGCTGACAATGTGACTGAAACGTGCACAGCGGATAGAGCAGCAAACTTCAGTTTTAGGACGGTTTCACGGTTTCATCTGGTTATCATGCAAAATGCTATGTAAGGTTTTGGGTTACCCTTCATAGCTGAAAAAAGACATTAGAGAACTTTCTCAAACACCTTGAACAAGTAAATTTAACTAAATTGATGACGAGGAATGGCTCTTGTGTTCTTCTAACAACATAAATGTTTTAATCCATTTGTGCATGGATTTCAATCTATTATTCCCTCTCTTCACTGATCTGATTGACAAGATGCTACCACGGCGATCAGGATAGAGGCGTAGCAATGCATGACCCTAGCTCCAGCCTATTGTCCAAATGTTGATATTTATGGGCACAAAAATCCAAGACGGCAATGGTCAAATCCAAGATGCCAACCCGGCGGTCAAAATGCCAAACTCAAGGCTTCAAAACGGCACTCCATACAAACCAATGGGGTGACATCACAGTTACTATGGCCATATTTTTTTTACGGACTATGATTTCGCTTTACATTATTTCTTGTAATATACAAATTCTAACGTTTTTGGTGCCATCTGTTCTGCATAACAAAACCCCTTTGAGAACGGTTTGATACTGTAACTACTTTTATGTGTTCGTCTATCTTCTTCACCACACACACAACGTTGTATGTTTTTCAGCCTTCCTAAAGTCCTTCTATGTTTATTTATGTATTTATTTTTGGCATTGAGCGGCGAGAGAGAGAGAGAGTAAACAAAAAACTCAAGGATAAAAGAAGACAAATACATATGAAAGTGAAACAACAATTTCAAGGCACAAAATCTTCAAGGACCCTAACGGTGTGTAGCCAATTCATCAAAGCACGGTCAGCTGCCGCCACAATGTGTTTTAGCATCACAATCTATAATTCCCCAATTGTTGTCAAAGTCAAACATAGTTCAGCGCGCATTCTCTCTCTCTCTCTCTCTCTCTCTCTCTCTCTCCCCCTGTCTCTCTCTCTCTCTCACTCTTATCTGTCTCTCTCTCATTCTCTCACTTCTTCACAAAGATCAGAGATGTATTTTTGTTCCGCTATGCTGTTACAGTACTCCAGAGCTCTCTAATGCTCTCTCGTGTGACTCATACTGTATTCCTTTGTATTTCCCACAACAAAGGAGTTTTCTCGTAGGAGTGGAAAATGTAGCACTCTCTCACAGTGCCTCACTTCGTCTGTCCTCCTACGCCCTTCTCTCTGATCGTCACCCTCAATCTCTGACTCTGCCCCGATATCAGCCCATTTGAGGTGTTCCCTTTTCTCTTCCAATTAGCGTCAACGAATGAGAAACGAGAGAAATCAGGCGCACGCTTTTGTTTAACCCATTAAGACCGGGAACGCAGCAGCGGTGTCATTTTGGATTTCTTTGGCTATTCAAAAATAGCAGATATACAAGCTCATAGCGCGGCACCGAGTGCCGTGCTATGAGCTTGTATATCTGCTATTTTAGAAAAATCGTGAAAATGTGTGCCAAAAAAAAGAAATGTGTGCAAAAAAAAAACATTTGTAAAACATTTTATTCCAGGGACCCCCAGAAGCAAAGATTTGAATTAAAAATGTTTCAAAAAACATATATATATTCAAAGATTTGCGCAACATTTTCAACATTTTTCAAAAATAGCAGATCTACAAGCTCATAGCGCGGCACTCGGTGCCGCGCTATGAGCTTGTATATCTGCTATTTTTGAATAGCCAAGGTATAAAATAATGGTGGTTAAAATCTAAAAATACACAGCATGCGCTTCCGGTCTTAATGGGTTAATTTTTCATGAAGACGTACTTTAACCTAGCGGATATATCCTCCCTTCACCCTGACCCAGTTCTGTTTCTCCAGTCAGCAACATCTGTTAACTTTTTCATGATCAGTCGGTTGATCACTTGATTGCTGTTCACACTATGCCAACTTGAACAGAGTTTCACACGCTGGAAATTCTGCACAGATCCTATCAC
The DNA here is from genome assembly GCF_963454915.1 of Gymnoscopelus microlampas. NCBI lineage: Eukaryota > Metazoa > Chordata > Actinopteri > Myctophiformes > Myctophidae > Gymnoscopelus > Gymnoscopelus microlampas. Next base: position 42,842,098 of record NC_139941.1, read on the forward strand.
TGGATCTGTTGATTTCATAGTACTCTATAGCGTTGGTTCTCAAAGTGCGGTCCGGGGACCCCCAGGGGTCCTTGAGGGAGTTCCAGGGGGTCCCCAGCTAAATGATAGATTAGGCACCAAATGGACCCTTATGGGTCTGTAACTCTGAGAGTGTACAATACAAATATAAATTGGGGTCCCAGAGTTATAAATGCCATTAAATGGGGGTCTGTAGCCCTAATGCATGTCAAACTGGGGGTCCTTGAAATGAAAATGGTTGAGAATCACTGCTAGAGCCGTAAAAAATCTTCTCTTATGGGGGTCCCTGGCATATCTTTTGAAATGGTCCGTGGGCTAAATAAGTGTCAATTTGGGGGTCCTTGACATGAAAAAGTTAGAGAACCACTGCTCTATAGCAGCTCACAACGCGTCGCATCGCAACGCGTTGTGAGCTTGTAGATCTGCTATTTTATTTTAATTTTAATACATTTTATACATACTGTATGATGTATGATTCACCTTGTGAAACGGGACATTCTGTAAAGTACTTTTACTTTTGGTACTTTAAGTGTATTTTGATGCCAATACTTTTGTACTTTTACTCGAGTGCATTTTAATTACCGTACTTTTACTTGTAGTATTTCGTCATTGCAGTATTGATACTGTTACTTAAGTAAAAAATGTTAGTGCTTTTTCCACCTCTGCTGTATAGTAATGACACCATTAGAATGTACAGAGAAAGCACTTAGGTGGAAGACCCACTTAAGAAAACCTCTCTGTGCTCATAAAAGAGGACAATAGTGATAATGACTCTGGTGTTACGTGTGGTCAACACAGTACATAAAACAGAGAATAAGAATAGCTCACATAATGGGACGCCCTAGTGTAGCAGTTAGAGCAGTGGTTCTCAAACTTTTTCATGTCAAGGACCCCCAAATTGGCATTTATTAGCCCGCGGACCCCCATTTGAAAAGATATGCCAAGGACCCCCATAAGAGAAGATTTTTACGGCTCTAGCAGTGATTCTCAACCATTTTAATTTCTTGGACCCCCAGTTTGACATGCATTAGGCTACGGACCCCCATTTAATGGCATTTCTATCTCTGGGACCCCAATTTATATTGTAAAAATCAATGTTAATTTAACTCTGAGAGTGTACAAATGGAACCAAATGGACCCGTTAGGGTCCATTTGGTTCCATTTGTACACTCTCAGAGTTACAGACCCATAAGGGCCCATTTGGTTCCTAACTACCATTTAGCTGGGGACCCCCTGGAACTCCCTCAAGGACCCCTGGGGGTCCCCGGACCCCACTTTGAGAACCAACGAGTTAGAGCACACACCCACGAACATCGTGCGGATGTTCGTGGGTTCGAATCCTGTCTGGGGTCGACATCAGCAAGGGCATTCGCAATGGGTTCCTAACGCCAAAACAAATGGCTTCGGATCTGAGCCAAGTCTCCTGCAGGAGGCACGTCTGAAGTCTGTCCTGGACAGGAGTCTCCAGTAAAAATGGATGAGAATGGTCCACACATAACTGCAATACATTCCCACAGCTGCCAACTGAAGTAGAACAAAGAAATGGCTCCGTGAGAATTCTCATTTGAGTGAGGAAGCCCCTTTTTGTCCAAAAAACACTTTCAATTTCAATCCAGGCAACAACAAAAGATAAAAGAAGTGTGCTCTAGTCTCCACTGCCCCTTTTCACAACTAAACACTTGTCTCCCCATCACTCCAGCTCTTCAATAAACAGAAAATAAATGCAAGGTCGGGATATACCAAGTTCTGAGACTGGAAGTGATGAAACAAAAAATGTGTAGACAAAATTGGAACTGGAACGCTGTAAAATTGAAGGTGGTAAATACAGCTTTGTGGACTCAAAGCACAATACAGTACACCACCTTTAAGTGTCTTAGCTCTATTCAGAGGGGTTGGAACCACTCCACATGTTGGACTGAACAGAGGCATAAATTAAGTTAATTGAAAATCTGTAAAACCATAATTGAATATTGATCTTCATTTTTTTCTTTGCCACTTTTATTTATTTTAAATTGTATTTTTTTAAATGTTATTTGACATTATTAAAACATAATATATATGTTTTGAAGCACTTTGAATTGCCCGTGGTAAATGTGCTGTACAAATAAATCCCCCATGCCTTGCCTTGCTTTACAATTAATATTAGGGACAAATAACTAGTGATAGTGATAAGTATGTTTGCCTTCCATTCCACAGGAGGAAATATGTATGGCCATGGCTGAGATGGAAAGAGGACATGGACCATGGTTTCACTCAAATGAAAATCAGAATGACTATGACAAAGTACAGTGGCTTTCCCATTGGCACTATGCTTATAGTGGATATGGCACCGCTGGAAAAGGTTCTTTAAATAAGAAAGGGTTCTGTTACCACACAATGGGGAAAAGAGACAGAAAGGGGCCACTGGACTATATATGTTATGGATCTTTGTGTGAGTGTACATGTGTGTGTGCATGCGTGCATGCTTGAGTGTGTGTGCGTGCATGCGCGTGTGTGTGTGTGTGTGCATGCGTGCATGCTTGTGTGTTCATGTGACGTGCGTGGACATGTGCGCGGTTGTGTTTGTATCCTAGGTTTTTACATGTGTGTGTGTGTGTGTGTGTGTGTGTGTGTGTGTGTGTGTGTGTGTGTGTGTGTTTCTGTGCGCATGCCCACATATTATATAGCACACAGCAGTGGTGGAAAAAGTACTCACATTTCTTACTTAAGTAAAAGTATCAATACTGCATTGTAGAAATACTCTGTTACAAGTAAATGTAAGGTATTCAAAATTGACTTGAGTAAAAGTACAAATGTATTGGTATAAAAATGTGCTTAAAGTACCAAAAGTAAAAGTATTCATTGTGCAGAATGTCCCATTTCGTATGTTCAAAATGCCTAAACATCTTTTGAAAATAGCAGATGTACGAGCTTGTAGATCGGCTATTTTCAAATGGCAGAAATACTCCAGTAAAGTAAAAAAAAATCCTCAAAAGTGTACTTAAGTACAGTACTTAAATAAATGTACTTAGTTACTTTACACCATTGCATATATAGCACACTGCATACTGTGATACTGTGCCATAACTACCTGTTTATGAATGCAGCGCACCGTGGCACCTTTTTAAAAAAAGGTATCCCCCCCTCAATGTGTGATTTATGACTCTGCACTTGGTGTCGCTTCGAAGGCAATTACAAGCTATGAATGGATATTATATGCACACACTGTCTCTGCAAAGCATGACACTCTGCCAACTGCTGGAACAGAAGTGATGCTCTTGAAAGAGGCTCATCAATTATGTTTTCAGAGTGCTTGTGTGGGGATGCATCTCGTATGGAGTGGGCGAGTGCATGCGTGCGCGCCGTGCATGTGCGTGTGAGTGTGAATTACAGCCTTGTGTGGGTTTCCCCCCAAAACATACACTGGTATCAGCCAGTTCAAATAGTGTGACTGACTGCTGTATGTGCTTGGTTGTATTTTCTAAACAAATAAATGTTGTGGTCTATGAGTGTATGGGCCATAATAACCACTTCAAACCTGGCATCCCTATTTTGGGCTTGTCATTATACTATAGTGCAGTGGTTTTCAACCTTTTTCATGCCAAGGACCCCTAAATTGATAAACATTTGTCCGCGGACCCCCATCTGAAAATGTTTTGTGCCAGGGACCCCCCAGAAGCAAAGATTTGAGTTAAAAATGTTAGCTTTAAAATATATATTTATTCAAAGATATGCACACATTTTCAAGATTTTTCAAAAATAGCAGATCTACAAGCTCATAGCGCGGCACTCGGTGCCGCGCTATGAGCTTATAGATTACCGCTGGGTAACCCCTGGTGACCCCCCCGGACCACCGGTTGAGAACCACTGCCATAGTGACATACCCAAAGTTTTGACTATAATCATTATAGGTGAAAATGTTGTCTAGAATCTTCCAACATTTTACCAAAATATCCAAAATAACAGATCTACAAGCTCACGTCGTCTTGTGGCGGCATACATTGTGAGCTTGTTTTGTGCTCCACCGTCGTACAACGAAGTCTAAAACGCCGTGCGTCACAACGCTTTGCAGATCGTCTATCTTAGCTATTCCTGTGTGACACTGTTGTACAAACGAAAATAGGGCTTAAGTGGTTAATGGTAGCATCTATCACGTATTGTGTTCTATGTAACACCCACTCCTGTATACATACAGTATATATAGCAGCGCCGCACTGACTAATATACATACAGTATACAGCGTTTTGACCTAATTAGCAGCGACTGTGCTCACGACGTTTGCAAAATGTGGGTCCATGAGAATTTAGCATTCCCCGTGTTACACTCCTACACACTGTGCATTTACACACAGACACATGCACACGCACACACATTAACACCACCTCCCCTGCTTTTTTTCTCTCCCAACCAGTGTTGCCAGATTCTGTGAGAGAAACAAGCAACCAGGTCTAGGAAAGCCAGCACAAAAGAAGCGACTATGGGCCACATGAGCACTTTAACATATACATCAGCTATTTGAAAATAGCAGATCTACAAGCTCACAACGCGTCGCGATGCGACGCGTTGTGAGCTTGTAGATCGGCTATTTTCAAATAAAATCTTGCGGGGAAATCATAATAAGCAGATCTGGCAACGCTGCTCCCAACTCACACACACACACACACACACACACACACACACACACACACACACACACACACACACGGTTGATGAGTGCTGCTGTCTGCGGCTAGGGTCTTGTAATCTGGTGGGGCTGTGGATCCTAAAGTCCCGTGTGGCCCCCGCCATTGATTTATGTCATTGTGTGCATTTGGAGAGCCTCCCCAAAGGTCACCTTGCGTGTCTCTCTCGTGCGCTCTCTCTCTCTCTCTCTCTCTGCATTCCTCTGCTCCTCTCTCTCCCCAGTGTACCCGCACCATCACTGTTGAGACTCTTCTCGTCTCAAAAACCCACTCGTAGTCTTCCTCTCGCACTCTCTCTCTCTCTCTCTCTCTCTCTCTCTCTCTCTCTCTATCTTAACCCTTTAAGACATGAGGCCGATTCTACAAAAGGAACCATCCCAATATGTTCTGAAAAAAACGTACGTTTCTATATCAGTGGTTCTCAAAGTTTTTCATGTCAAGGACCCCCAAAATGATATGCATTTGGCCGCCGACCCACATCTCAAAATGTTTTTGTTCCAGGGACCCCCCCAGAAGCAAACAATAGAGAAAATGTTCGCTTTAAACAATATATTTTCAAAGATTTTGCACACATTTTCACGTTTTTTTCAAAAATAGCAGATCTACAAGCTCGTAGCGCGGCACTCGGTGCCGCGCTATGAGCTTGTATATCTGCTATTTTTGAATAGCCAAAAGTGTAAAATAATGCTTTTTTTAGCTCAAATGAAAAAGTGACACAGATGCGTTCCGGGTCTTAATGGGTTAAACAGCCGTATCGACTGACAACGACGAGAAAACAGAAATGTAATTTTCGCACAGCGCTCTCTCTCTCTCTCTCTCTCTCTCTCTCTCTCTCTCTTGTCAAGAGAGGCTTGCCCACAATGGGCTAAACTTATGCCATTTTTATACAGCGCGCTGCCTGCCGCTGTTGTAAAATTGCCTAAGATTACCCCAGTTAGAAAATACGGGGAACTGAAAATGGCTTCGCTATACACTGGTGTTATTGTCAAACTGTCGCTGAAAGCCATCACTCAGACCCGGGCTTTTTGCAGGCTATGCTTATCTATCCAGCCAAAACATCCCATTATACCGGAGAGAAAAGTAGAGACACCCAATTCAGAATAGCTTTTGTTTTGTTTTGGGGGGATTTGACAGACAAATGAGGAATGATGTTAGTAAACACTAAAACACTAGTCGCTACAGTCAACAACGTTTACCCAAAGCGTTTGATCCTGGAAAACCATTTCAGGCACAAGCTTTTGCAGTGGTGTAAAGTAACTAAGTACTGTACATGTACTCAAGTACTGTACTGTACTTAAGTCAAATGTTGAGGTATTTTTTACTTTACTAGAGTATTTCCAATTGTCTATACTTTTACTTCTAGTCCACTACATCTCAGAGGCAAATTTTGTACTTTTACTCCACTACAATTTTTTGAAAAATGTAGTTACTAGTTACTTTGCAGATATAAATGATTACATTATAAAACATACATTAACCACTTCAACCCCATTTTATTCCTAGGCTATTTTAAAATAGCCGATGCGACGCGTTCTGAGCTTGTAGATCTGCTATTTTCAAACATGTTAGTGCTTTTACTTTTGATGCTTCAAGTAAGTTTTTATGGCAATACTTTGGTACTTTTACTCAAGTCAATTTTGAACTCCGGACTTTTACTTGTAACAGAGTAGGCTACTTCATTGCAGTATTGATACTTTTACTTAAGTAAAACATTTGAGCACTTTTTCCACCACTGTCAGGCACAAGCTTTTGTACTGTAGAACCACTCTTCTCCTAACCCTTTCCCCTCTGTGCTTTTGTGTATTTAATTGTCCCTTCTTCCCTTGTGTATTACAGAGTCTCTAGAGCCCACGTATCAGCAGTTACAGAAGATGAAGCTGGACAAAAGTCCCTTTGTGGTGGTGTCCGTCATCGGCCAGGAGCTGCTGACGGCGTGCCACCACACAGCCAGCGTGGTGGTGCTGGAGGCCGCGCTGAAGATCGGCACCTGCAGCCTCAAGCTGCGCGGCTCCGTGTTCTCCGCCCTCAGCTCCGCCCACTGGTCCCTGGGCAACACGGAGAAGAGCACCGGATACATGCAGCAGGACCTGGAGGTGGCAAAGACCTTAGGTGAGAAAGGGGGGTGGGGTCAAGCGAGAACGCAGAAGTATGGGGGCACGTGGCGCAGTTGGCGCCTCACAGCTAGAAGGTCCTGGGTTCGATTCCCGCCGGGGACGCTGTGGGCGCTGGGGGGCGTGTTTTCTCCTCCATGTCATCAGTGCCCATACTCTAGGTGGGGTTGGCGAAAGAGCCTTTCTGTGTGGAGTTTGGAATAACGTGTTCCTTCCATGCGCTTACGTCCAACCAGGGAACCTCACCCTGTCAGGTGATAAGAAGCGCCTTGCTAGCTCTCATGCATTGAAGGAGGCATGAGCTTGGCTCTAGGCTCTCCCTAGGCTGGCAGAGGGAGTGTAGCGCCCAGGATTACTTGGCACTGGGTGAAAAAATGGGTTTCAAAATCGTGGGATAAAAATACATTAAAAAAGAAAAGTATAAAATAGGGCTTAAAGGACGACTTCAGCCATTTTCAACCTATCTCTATATAATTTGTCCTCACTATTGCTCATTATATGGTACTATTTTTGTCTATTCACTCTGTGTCTCAGAGGAGGGCTGTGGACAGTTCAGAAACCTGCCAACCAGTGACATCTTCGATGGGGAATCCAAGCTAATAGAAACGGCTGGCTTTCTATTCCTATGAAAGTTAGCATGCTATAATGGAAGACATTATTAGCACGTTAATACAAATCTAAATAAAAAATCTGCCTAACGATGATGTTACGGGTAGGCGGGTTTCTGAAGTGTCCACAGCCCTACTCTGAGACACAGACTGAGTAGAAGAAAAAAAACACCCCATTTTATCATGAGTATTAGTGAGGACCAATTACATGAAGATAGGTTGAAAATGTGTGAAGTCGTCCTTTAAGTGGTTAATGATAGCATGTATCACGTATGGTATTCCATGTGACATTCACCCACTCCTACACAACACATACTGCTCTGTATAGAGCAGCACTATATATCATACCGTATACAGCGCTTTGACCTAATTAGCGGCGCCTGAGCTCATAATAACGCGTAGAAGAGTACTGGCGGCTATACATGCAACATGACCTGGAGGTGGCAAAGACCTTAGGTGAGAAAGAGGGGGGGGGGGGGCGAGAACGCAAGCTAGGAAGAAAGATTGATTTATAAAAGGAAAGATTTGTACAAGAAAGGAAGGAGGTTTTGAGGAGATGGCAGGAGAGAGGGAGTATAAAGCAACAGACTAGCTCTTCTCTCTGGGCCCCCATGCAGTTTGACACATGACTGGGCAGAGCAGCGGGAGATGAGAGGCTGTGGGTTCTTAACCCGATAAGACCTGAGGCCGATTATGAAAATATTTTTTTAAACATAAAAAATATATATATATAAAATATATAAAAAATATATAAAAAATAAAAAAATATATATAAAATATAAAAAAACTAAAATATCTCAAAATATCTTGTTCCATAGATCCCCAGAAACAAAGATTTGAGTTACAAATGTTCCCTTTAAAAAATATATATTCAAAGATTTTCACACATTATCACGATTTTTCATAAATAGCAGATCTACAAGCTCATAGCGCGGCACTCTGTGCCGCGCTATGATCTTGTAGATCTGCTATTTTTGAATAGCCCCAAAGAAATCTTAAAATGACACACAGCTGCGTTTCCCGGTCTAAGTGGATTAAGGTGGAGCTCTGAGGCTCACGCTTTACTCCATCCAGCCCCCCGTTTGTGGTGGTCTGTCCGTCAGGCGAGAAATAATAAGGCCTTCCCCTCTCTCACCTCCGGTGGGGCTGGGAGATCAAGCCTACCTGCTGTCAGCCAAGCCGTTCCGCCAGGCATGTGGAGCTATCTGGACGAGCAGCTCACTATAGCACAACGTTCCCTTTTAAGGACATAATGGGATGTCAGTGTCAGAGACACGCTCGCATCACGTCCACTGCTCAGCAGTGACAAGGATTCCTTGAATAAACGGCACCCTCACGCTTTTCAATAGAGCACCGAAGTCTGACGTAATTTACACATCCTACGTGGGTCGCGTTTTTTTTTCCCCCATTCTGAATTCCCATAGACGTGTTTAATTTCGCGTCAAATAAGAACTGTGTTCCAAAAATAAACAAATTATCCCGGCGGTTTGACTCATATGGATATGAAGCATCAACTGACGGTGAGAAAACGCTAATGTTACTTCGCCGAATTAGACCATACATAGCCACCTCCATGACAATATTGCAGAGACAGTTTGTTTATTTCCACAATTCTTATATGAAACGATTCTAAGATGACCCAATGTTATTCTCCATAGAGAAATTACTTCCACGACCCAGGGGATGAACGAGTGACATCAGGACTCTATAGCCTCTATGCACAGCAGCTATATTGGAAAGAAATTGGGCCTCTTCTTACTTCCTTCACAGGTGTTACCAATGATACTAATTAAGGCTCTGTTTCATTCTTGGTCAAATAGAGTCAGGGTGCTGATATTGTGCATGTTGGCTCACTGGAAACACTCTGCTACACCAGTGGGTTTAAAAGTGTGGTCCAGGTACCCTCATGGTTCCTTGAAGGGGTTGCAAATGGCCCTTTACGGGTGTGTAACTCTGAGAGTGTACAAATGTAGACATTTGTACACTCTCAGAGTTATGGGGGTCCTTCAAATTAAAAGCTTATAAAAAGAACCACTGTGCTACACTAAATGGAACAGAGCCTTCATCAGTATCATTGGTAACACCTGTGAAGGAAGTAAGGAAGAGGCCCAATTTCTTTCCAGTATGGCTGCTGTGCAGAGAGCTTATTCTCACTGCTCTATTGCACAATGTTCTTGTGTTATTGACTCTTTTGTTTTGTGGTTGTTTTTTGTTTTTTCTAACTTTCCCTTTCGTAAATCTCTTCCTTCTGAAGGTGACCAAACAGGGGAATGCCGTGCCCACGGGAACCTGGGCTCGGCATTCTTCTCCAAGGGCAACTACCGCGAGGCGCTGACCAACCACCGCAACCAGCTGGTCCTGGCCATGAAGCTCAAAGACAGGGAGGTAAGAAAGACACACACAGCCACCAGACCCAGAAGAGTGTCTGGCTTTCTCTCCCTACAGGGTTGAAGCATGTATGCTCGCTCGCTCCTGAAGTCGTCTTGATTGCAGCCAGATGATCCGTATCCACGGATGGAGCGAGAGCAATGCCAGCTTGTCATTGTCATCCATAGCAGGGATTCTCAACCTTTTCAAGCCGTGACACCACAAAAATAATCATATTTGAACTGGGGACCCCCCAAAAATAATCATATTTGAACTGGGGACCCCCCAAAAATAATCATATTTGAGTTGAGGCATTACATTTAGTTTGACTCGGTTCCACAGATAAGTATTGTGAAAATAGCAGATCTACAAGCTCACAGCGAGGCGAGGCGTTGTGTGCTTGTAGATCTGCTATTTTCACATTTTGCCTCTGTCTTACATTATTTGACAATTTGGCCAATGTTTGACCAGTTTTTATAGTATAGTTTGTCGATTACTTTTGATGCTGTAATGGTCTTTTTCTTCTTAAAAGTCCTTAAATTGTCACTTCACTGTCATCTAGGGACCCCCTCAAAATCATGTGGGGGTCCCGAGCCACATGTTGAGAACCCCTAATCTATAGCATGAAGGAGAGAACACGAGGTATATGGTGTCCGGGGGGTCGGAGCGTTTCTCGGCCGGCCAGGACGTATCTCGGGGTGTATAAAGGTGTGTAGATTGTGCTGTGCCCAGCGTTCCTCTCTCTGTCGTGGTCTGATTAGAGGTTGTCTGAAGGAGGAGAGGCTGAAGGACAACCACAGAGATTTTTTTTTGCTGCTGTTTCTCCAGTCAGGGAAAAAAAAAAAAAAAAGGATGTGAAATGGGTTAGGAGAACAAATGAAGGTGATGAAGGGGGGGTTATGGTGAGGAGGGGGACAGAGAGGGGGTGGGGGGGGGGGAGAAAGAAGGATAGCATAGCCTTAAGTAGCAGCTGGCACACCTCATTATCAATGCAAAACCATTTATGCAGGTATTATGCAGATATTTATCTGGTTCATGTCACTGTAAGTCTGGGGGCTTTGGAACCATATGCTGGTGGTTTGGAATGTAATTTACACAGATCAAGTTGTTTTGGATGTGGGGGCAGCGTGAGAGCGGAGAGGTGGGCGGGAACCAGGAAGTAAACATCAGAGTAGCATAAAAACAAAGTAAGACAGAACGGTCCACTTCTCTTCTGCTTTAATTTTTTGTTGCCTCTGGGAGGAACATTCGCCAAAAATAGCAGATTTACAAATGTACTTGTAGATCGGCAATTTTTTGCAAATAGATGTAGTGGTGTAGACAGAAAAAAACAGTCCAAGTACAGGGACAACTCAGGTCCAGTTGACTAAGTCTAAAGGGTTTAAGGGGTTAAATCTTACAAGTGGGACTTGTGTCATTTGTGTGTCATTGATTGATTCACCAAAATAAGGAACAGTGTGTCCCTTACCAGTTCAATAAGGGCCACATCTTTTAGTTTATTAATAAGGAACAGTGTGTCCCTTACCAGTTCAATAAGGGGCACATCTTTTAGTTTATTAATAAGGAACAGTGTGTCCCTTACCAGTTCAATAAGGGGCACATCTTTTAGTTTATTAATAAGGAACAGTGTGTCCCTTACCAGTTCAATAAGGGGCACATCTTTTAGTTTCTAAATAAGGAACAGTTCCTTGTTTCAAGGAACAGTTGGCACCCTTACTCACAGATTCTAACGTTCTCTCTCCCGCTCTTTTAGTCTTTCTGTCTCTCCTTTTTTCTCTATGTCTTCCTGACCTCTGTGGTCATTGTGAAGGGGAGAGGGGGGGGGGGGGGGTTAGGGGGTGACAGGTGCTCGTTCCAACACACAGTTCCTGTCACGCAAGGAAAAAGAATGGCCGCCCCATAGCTTCCCCTTCAGTTCCTTATCCTCGCTGCCAGGTCCCGGGCCGCCATGGGCTTGTTTGTGTTTCCCCAGATATGGTGGTAGAGATATTCAAGCAAAGCGGTTCAGATGCAGCACAATGCACAAAGCCCAAAGCTAATGGCCAAAGAATGAGGGCCGGAGGCACCCCCCCCCCATCACCCCCCCACCCCCCACTCCCCCCCAGGCTTCTCCCTTCAGTCCACCTTCTGTGTGGATGTGTACAGACTAGAGCAGATGTATGATTGTGAGACGAAACAACAACTGATGCCAAACATCTCTTCCACTTAACGAGGTTAGAGAGAGACAGAGGGAGAGCGAGATAGGCAGAGTGAGAGCGAAAGACAGAGAGAGTGAGAGAGAGGTCTTTGGTTTGGGATGGTTTTGGGTACCGGAGGAGGCCCCCGCCAGCTAGCTCATAGGCTGGCTGTTGCAGTAATTGGCCGGCCAGATGGCTGGTTTTAGAGCTGTGTGTGTGTGCCTCACAGCCCGTACCATACCCCCCCCCCCCTCCCCAATATTCAAATGAATACGAGAACCTCCAGCATGCACTCACTAATGATATTCAAATCCTCTGTAATAGCATCAAGCTGCCACCTGACTGGCTGTTTGTCCTTTTGTTTTTTGCGCTTGCGGAACAAATCGTCATCCCGTTCGTCCTCCAGCCCAGCCAGCAGTGACTGGATCCCGCTCACATTATTGCATGTTGACACAGCAAAACCCTCCAGTGTTGATTTTGACAGCACATTTTGACTTAGTTTTAGTCATAGTCTTTTGAATAAAATTCCATTTAGTTTGAGTCATATTTTAGTCATCTGAAGTGTTTTAGTTTTTGTCTAGTTTTTAGTCGACTAAATATCATAAGATTATAGTCGACTAAATCTACAGTTGATTTAGTCGACTGAAATGTATTTTTGGCGGTGCCTTGATGGCGTCGATATGGCTGATTTTACACTTGGTTGCATGCTGAAAATAGCAGATCTACAAGCTCACAACGCGTCGCAGCGCGACGCGTTGTGAGCTTGCAGATCTGCTATTCTCAGAGCGCAACATCCCCGAGCGCAACCAAACATAAAATTACTTTAGTCTTTTAGTTCTACTGGATCTCTTCTCCACTATAGTCCCTCACTAACATTATAGTCTAGTTTTTATTTGTTGATGAAATTGTCAATATATTTAGTCTTAGTTTCAGTCATCGTAGCTTAGTTTTTATTTCATTTTTATTTCGTTTTCGTCAGTAGGTAAAAAAGGTAGTTGACAAAACATTTTCGTCTTTTTTTAGTTTTAGTGACACGGCAAAAGGAGAGCCTATTTCCACCCTCCCAAGTGGAAATAGGCCCACTCACTCACGTGAGCCCTCCACATGTCCTCCTCTATCCCAGCACCTTCAGGAGGAGGTCAACCAACCCCGACGTCACTATAGCTTGTTGCGTCACACACAGGACGTCCCCGTTGGCCCCATCTAAAGCCAAAGCGTTCCCGTCTCAAGGCCCCCGGCCCCTTTAATCAGAGTCATATGGCTGTCACACCACCTGGGCTCCCTCAGTGCACACACAGCCAAGTCCTGCTGCATTACAGCTCATTACAGACGGGACAGACGGGTGTTTTCCTTTCTGATGTGGACTTATTATCTGACCCTTTTGTGCAGCTGAGGTCACTTCCTAGAGGGGATGGGGGGGGGGGGGGGGGGGGAGGGGGGGGGGTTGGAGAGGATGTTGTTCTTGAGTGGATTTCCGCCGGGCAACTCTGCTACCTCAGCACTGAGGTTCAGAGATAGAGAGAGAACTGAGACTTTAGACCAGTGGTTCTCAACCTGTGGGTGGGGACCCCCCACATGATTTTGGGGGGGGGTCCCCAGATGACAGTTAAGTGACAATTTAAGGACTTTTAACACCTAGAAAAAGGGGAGAAATATTAATGAAATGAAAATAGACCATTACTGCATCAAAAGTAAAAGCAAAAAAGAAAAGAAAATAGGCGATCTACAAGCTCACAACGCCTCTCAACGCAAGGCGTTGTGAGCTTGTAGATCTGCTATTTTCACAATATTTATCTGTGAAACCGAGTCAAACTAAATGTAAGGCCTCAACTCCTAAGTGTTTGTGGGTGAGGGGGTCCCCAGTTCAAATATGATTGTTTTTGTGGGGTCCCCAGTTCAAATATGATTGCTTTTGTGGGGTCCCTATTTCAAATATGATTATTTTGAGGGACTCGTGGTCTGAAAAAAGTTGAGAACCACTGACTTATTAGACAAGAGAGAGGGGGGGGGGGGGTGTGTGGGGGGGGGTGTGGGCGGGCACTCAGCTCTCTCAGATCCCCAGTGATAAAAAGCAGCAGTGCAGTATATTAATTAACGGTACATGAAGCAGCTGTACGTACTGTATATGGTAATTTCATCAGAACTGACCTCTACCCTGTAGAAACATAAGGGGTGAGATGGTACAGATGGTACTATAAAGAGGAGCTGTGATGTCCACAGGGCATCACTGAGACGCTTGTTTTTGATTCTGTTGAAACCCTGGGGTTTCAAGGACTGGGAGTAAAGGATGAATGGACTGGTAATGACTATAGTGTTGTCTGTGGGGAGGATAGGATGAGACCTCACTGTGTTTTGTTTCATTATTCTCTGTCATCTTTTTCTGTTTGACTGTCCGTCCACTCCTCTTTATGGATTTGTAATTATTTCCCTTTCTCTTATCAATAATGAGCTCGTATATGAGCTGCACTCTTATATGACAGATCAGAAGCCTATTGTACTGCAGCGTTCTTCTCACTACTTGTCAAACGTAGCAGATCTGAGAACGTTGGCGATGCAGTCCGCTGTGAGCTTCTAGATCTGCTATTTTGCCAGTGGTGGAAAAAGTACTTAAATGTTTTACTTAAGTAAAAGTAGCAATACTGCAATGTAGAAGTATTCTGTTACAAGTGAAAGTCCGGAATTCAAAATTGAATTGAGTAAAAGTTCAAAGTATTGGCATCACAATGCACTTAAAGTACAAAAAGTAAAAGTACTAAAATGTTTGAAAATAGTAGATCCCATACCCTAGGTGGGGTTGGCGAAAGGGCCCACTCTGTGTGGAGTTTGCATGTTCTCCCCGTGTCTCTCAGGGTAGTTGATACCCTCACAAAAACATGTAGTAATCCTGGTCACTAAACTCCTCCCCCATGACAGCCGGGGCGCCTGATGGAGGGGAAGGGAACTGGTTGGAATAACGTGTTCCTTCCACGCGCTACGTCCTACCAGGGAAACTCTCCCCTGTCAGGTGACAAGAAGGTCAGTTGGCTCTCATGCATTGAAGGAGGCATGAGCTCGGCCCTGGCCTCCCTAGGCTGGTGAGGGGAGTGTAGTGCCCAGGATCACTTAGAAAATTGGCACCGGGTGAAAAATAAGGGTTACAAAATCGTGGGATAAAAATTATAAAAAAAAAAAAAAAAAAAAAGAAAATAGTAGATCTAGAAGCTCACAACGCGTCGCGATGCGACGCGTTGTGAGCTTGTAGATCTGCTATTTTCAAACAGCTTAGGTATATAGTAGGGCTGAAGTGGTTAATGTATGTTTCATAATATCATAATTTATATCTGCAAAGTAACTAGTAACTAAAGTTTTCAAATAATTGTAGTGGAGTAAAAGTACAATATTTGCCTCTGAGATGTAGTGGAGTAGAAATAAAAGTATTGGAAGTACAGTACTTAAGTAAATGTACTTTGTTACTTTCCACCACTGTATTTTGCAAAAAGCCGAAGTTTAAGTACAGGCTTAAGTGGTTTACCCCCCCACCCTAACACACACACACACACACACACACACACACACACACACGTACACACACACACACACACACACACACACACACACACACACACACACACACACACACACACACACCTTGTCCCCCGGTTCGTTGCAGAGCGGGTCGGTCTGTGTGATGAAGGGGCCGGGCAGAGACACACACACAAGACAGAGATCTGGGCGGGGGCGTTCTCTGTAAATCAAGAGGCTAGCACAGTAATTGGATCCTGTTTTTTATCAGTAAAAGAGCAGCGCTGCGGTCCCCCCTCTTTCATCTGCTAATGCCCTGTGCAAAGACCCCTAGTGCTCTGTGAAGGCACAGCTCAGCAGGCTGGGGCCCTGGTACCTCTTGACAAACTAGTGGCCCCTCCATATCGGTATCTGTTTTGTAGCGGGGGGGTCAGGGAGGGTAGGGGCTACCTCTGGGAGACTAATCACCAATGGTGTAAAGTAACTAAGTACATTTACTCTCAAGTACTGTACTTGTGTACAATTTTGAGTATTTCAAATTTCCAATACTTTTACTTCTACTCCACTACATCTCAGAGGCAAATATTGTACTTTTACTCTACTACAATTATTTGATTACTTAAGTTACTAGTTACTTTGCAGATATGAATTAATACATTCTAAAACATACATTAACCACTTCAGCCCTATTTTATACCTAGGCTATTTGAAAATAGCAGATCTACAAGCTCACAACGCATCGCAGCGCGACACGTTGTGAGCTTGTAGATCTGCTATTTTCAAACATTAATTTTTAGTACTTTTACTTTTGATACTTGAAGTACATTTTGACACCAATGCTTTTGTACTTTTACTTGGGCAAATTTTGAATTCCGGACTTTTACTTGTAACGGAGTACTTCTACATTGCAGTATTGGTACTTTTACTTAAGTAAAACATTTGAGTACTTTTTCCACCACTGATATCTGTTTTGTAGGGGGGGTCAGGGAGGGGAGGGGAGGAGACTACCTACCTCTGGGAGACGTATAATCACACATCATGGACTCATGGACCAGGATACTGCAGGCTTTCAAAAACAAAACAAAACCACCAAAGAAAAAGGAGGACGATAGGACGTAGTTTTATCTGAGCGGTGTGAGCTGTGTGTGGGGAAAGGCTTCGCGGAGTGAGCACTCTGTCAAGCGCGACTCAAACTTGGGAGCCGCGGTCCAAAGTGGTGAGGTCATACATGGGCTTATAGCGTGGAGTCGGTGTTTGTCTTTTAACCCTTTCAATCCGGGAACGCATCTGTGTGTAACCACTTAAAACTGCATTAGTTTGGCTATTCAATTTTTTTTGAAAAAACGTGAAAATGTGTGCAAATCTTTGAATACATATATTTTTTCAAGCAACCACTTGAACCATTACTTTGGCTATTCAAAAATAGCTCTACAAGCTCATAGCAAAAATATTCAATCAATTTTCAAAATTTGAATTTTATCAATTCAAAAATAGATCTACAAGCTCATAGCGCGGCACCGAGTGCCGCGCTATGAGCTTGTATATCTGCTATTTTTGAAAATTCGTGAAAATGTGTGCAAATCTTTGAATATATGTATTTTTTTTTCAAGCAAGCATTTATACTCAAATATTGACTTCTGGGGGTCCCTGGAACGACATGTTTTGAGATGAGGGTCCGCAGCCAAATACATATAATGTTGGGGGTCCTTGACATGAAAGAGTTTGATCACCACTGATATAGAAACATGGGTTTTGTCCAGAAAACTGTTAGGATTTAGAAGACATCTTGTAGAATCGGCCTCAGGTCTTAATGGGTTAACTCTCAGCCTTTTTGGAAATATCCTTAGCAGATTTTCAGCTGTCAGATATACTGCAGATAGAACATAAACACACTCCCTGCTTTATCCAGCATGGGGCCCCTTCGCCAAATGTAGTTTTTTAGGTCCTAGTTTCCCCCCCTCCCCCTCCCCTCTTCTTCCACCTGGCCCAATTCAAGCCCCCTGCCAGAAGAGGCCTTTTAACAAAGGTCTCTTCTTGTCACTCCCAAATAAATCTGTGCAACTACAGTAGGTCCTCCTTCCAGTGGTGGAAAGTAACTAAGTACATGTACTCAAGTACTGTACTTAAGTACAATTTTGAGGTATTTGTACTTTACTTGAGTATTTGAAAATACTTTTACTTCACTGTCCACTACAGTCTCAGATGAAAATATTGTACTTTTACTCCACTACAATTATTTGAAATCTTTAGCTTCTAGTTACTTTGCAGATATAAATTATTACGTTATAGAACATACAGTACATTATTTAGCCCTATTTTATACCTACTGAAAATAGCCGATCTACAAGATTGTAGATCGTCTATTTTCAAACATTTCAGTACTTCTACTTTTGGTACTTTAAGTACTTTTTGATACCAATACTTTTGTACTTTGAAGTAAATTTTGGACTTTTACTGTAACAGAGTACTTCTACATTGCAGTATTGATAATTGCACTGAAGTAAAACATTTGAGTACTTTTCCCACCACTGCTCCCAAGTAATCTCACTCCCTCTCTCTCTCTCTCTCTCTCTCTCTCTCTCTCTCTCTGTTCCCCTGTCTGTTTGGCCCTGTGACGTCCAGGTCCTATAAATGGTAGGTTTAACTAGAAAGAGGTATATAACCCCTAATTTGGGGTGTGAGTATTTAGGAGAAACTGAGGCACCAGTGCTGGCAGCGTTGCAGTCTGTAATTATGCGTCGTGTGATGTTTAACCCATTACGACCGGGAACGCATCTGTGTCGCATTTTTTTATTTCTTTGCTGCTATTCAAAAATATCAGATATACAAGCTTATAGCATAGTGCCGCGCTATGAGCTTGTAGATCTGCTATTTTTGAAAAATCTTGAATATTTTGTGCAAATCTTTGAATATATATGTTTTTTAAAGCGAACATTTGTAACTCAAATCTTTGCTTCTGGAGGATTCTACAAAGGTCTTCTAAATCTTTTCTATATCAGTGGTTCTCAAATTTTTTTCATGTCAAGGACCCCCAAAATTACATGTATTTGGCCGCGGATCCCCATCTCAAAATATGTTGTTCCAGGGACCCCCCAGAAGCAAATATTTGAGTAAAAAAATATATATATATATTGAAAGATTTGCACACATTTTCATGATTTTTTCACTAGCCGAAGAAATCTTAAAATGACACAGTATGCGTTCCCGGTCTTAATGGGTTAAAAAGAGCGATTTCTTACGGGCTGGCTCCCCCGACCCCGAAACCAAATGGAAATCACAAAGCAGGGAAAAAGAGCATTGTAAAAAAAAAAAAAAAAAAAAAGGGGAAATGGTTTTAGAGCGTTTGATTTATTCCAGCGGTGGTTCCACGATTCTTTTCTACCTATCTCATCCCCATCACTCTCTCTCCTCTTCCTCCTGACTCCTCTCGCTTTGTTTATCTACGCTTTTCTCCACCTCGCTCCATCTGCCCAAAGGAATTTGCACAAGGTTGTGCACCCCCCCCCCCCACCCCACTCCCCCCTCTCTTGTCTCTAAAGGTGACACGGGCCATTTCATCATTGGCTGTTTATTTATCCTGCTGCTAGTTTGGGGGGGGGGGGGGTTCTGGGGTAGGATGGGGTAAAGTAACTAAGTACATTTACTCAAGTACTGTACTTGAGTACAATTTTGAGGTATTTTTTACTTTACTGGAGTATTTCCAATTTTGTTGTACTTTTACTTCTACTCCACTACATCTCAGAGGCAAATGTTGCACTTTTACTCCACTACAATTATTTGACAGCTTTAGTTACTTTGTGGATTTAGATTATCATTACAAAACATACATTAATTGAAAATAGACGATCTACAAGCTCATAATGCGTTGTAGATCGGCTATTTTCAAAAGATTTTTATACATTTTGAACTTGTAAAATGGGACATTCTGCATAATGAGTATTTTTACTTTTGGTACTTTAAGTACATTTTGATGCCAATTATTTTATACTTAGACTCAAGTACATTTTGAATTCCAGGACTTTTACTTCTTTCTACATTGCATTATTGATACCTTTACTCAAGTAAAGCATACTAGAGTACTTTTTGGGTGGGTGGTGTGGGTGCCTGGCTGGACCCTAGCTTGGGGTATAATGAGGCAGAGAGAGAGGTCTGAGGGATGAGCCTGTAAATAGGAGGGAGAGGAGAGGAGAGGAGAAAGGGCTGAGCATGGGTGTTCCTGTTTGTCAGGGTCAGGGTTTGTCAGTGTTTGTCAGCACTGGAGCAGGAGGAGGGGATCATTAAGGAGTCATTAGGGGGCCTGGGGAAGTGTGCCTCTCTCTGCCTGTGTGCTCTTTCACCGGGCCCGCTCTCTAATAAGGGGTGGCACATGAGGGGGAAGGACTTGGCACCCTCTCCTCCGTCCCTCTCCATGCTCCACCAGAGCACCGCTGATTGAGAATGGGGATTTGGGGGGCCGATTAAAGAGGGCTAATTTAGTTGGAATCCTGCCCCTATCTCAGGGGGGCGGTGGGGTAGAGAGAGAGAGAGAGAGAGAGAGGGGTGTCAGAACAAATGAGAAGCAACACTCCTCCTCCAGTCACTGCACACACACTTGATGGAGCAAAACCAACCACCAGACCTCTGGATGTCTCAGAGCTCTGTTTGTTATTGCCTCTGTTTCTGGTACAACCCATGCTAACAATAAGCATGGCATATAGACGTATCTTGTTCCCCCACACGTCCTACTGTGATGCTTAATTTATAGTCTGTCATATATATGAACGGTGTTGCACGCCTAAAATTAGCAGATCTAAGTTCCAAGCTTGTAGATTCAATTCAATTCAATTACATTTTATTAAAGTGTCAAATCACAACAAGTCGTCTCGAGACACTTTACATGTAGAGCAGAGACTCGTCATTGTCCCACCCTGAGCAAGCAATTTAGTGACAGAGGCAACTGTTGCAAAATTAAAAACTAAGTCTTCCGCTTAACTGGAAGAAACGTCAAGCAGACCCAGGCTCTAGGGTGGGCGACCTTCTGCCTCGACTGTGTCGGGGGGGAAAGAAGAGAGAGACAGGGAGAGACAGAGAGGGAGACAGATACAAGTAGTAGCAATAACAATAATAGTAAATATAATAGTGTAAGATAGTATATAATAATATTAGATGTGCTACTATTTTCGCCCATCGTACAAGGATCGTCTATAAACCAGGCTTGGGGCTGACTGCGATACAGCAGCACTAAAGCCTTGGTTATCCGCCTTCGGAGCTTGTAGATCAGCAATTTCTTTGGGCGCACAACACCGACACGCAGCTAAGTGTAGAGCAGCACTAACGGCATGTCCAGCCCCCGCTGTGCCTTAATGACACACGGCCTGGTCGCGGCCCACTGACTCAGAACTGCTCTACAGCAGCAACCCGCTTTAGCCATGAATCATGGGAGATGGACGGCCGGCTACAGCGAGCGGTGCATGACCAGCGAAAAGAAAGAATGTGTGTGCGTGTGTGTGTGTGTGCATAGATGCAACTGTGTGTGTGTGTGTGTGTGTGTGTGTGTGTGTGTGTGTGTGTGTGTGTGTGTGTGTGTGTGTGTGTGTGTGTGTGTGTGTGTGTGTATTCAAGGAATTATTTGTGTTGCTTCACAATGGAAGTGTGTCCCACAGAGGTGTGTGCCAGTAACAGGGTTTATGAGGGAACATTGTTGATATTGCTCAAAAGGATGTAGTGTTATAAAACGTCTAGGTGAGTGTGATTTCAATGTGATTTTCCATGTTGTTCCAGCAGCCTGCCGGCTGGTTCTGAATTGGCCAGCGTCAGGCTGTCGGGAGATTTATTGCTCTTGATTTGATTGTTGCAGCGCACACACACACACACACACACGCGCGCGCGCGTGCACACACACACACGCACACGCACACACGTAAAACACTTCGAATGAGCAGATGTGTGTGTGTGTGTGTGTGTGTGTGTGTGTGTGTGTGTGTGTGTGTGTGTGTGTGTGTGTGTGTGTGTGTGTGTGTGTGTGTGTGTGTGTGTGTGTGTGTGTGTGTGTGTGTGTGTGTGTGTGTGTGTGTCCATGAGTTGTGCAGGTTACAAGGTAATGGTGTGTGTACAGATTTTGCCCCATGCACAGCATAGCACTGACCCAGAACATGGACTACATGCACACCAAAGTGTGTATTATGCAGAGGGGGCAGGGTTTGGAAAAATATGGTTTGCGTGTGTGCTTGCGTGTGTGTGTGTGTGTGTGGGTGTGTGTCTGTGCGTACATCCATGCATGTGTGCATGGTGCATTTGCTGCATTGGGGGTGACGCAGCAGTGTGTGTGTGTGTGTGCCCCAGCGGAGCACTTGGAAAGCTGTCAGGGAGATGAATGAGAGGCGTTATATCGACTGCTGCTCTCTGCTGCCTCCTGCTTCTCCCCTTCCTCTCTGCCCCCCCCCCCCTCCCACATTACTCCATTTCTGCCACAGCCCCCCCCACCCTCTCCCCTTCCCATTCTCTTCCATCTCTTGCATCTTCCCATACCGCTTTCCTCCAACATCTCTCCTTCCCTTCGTCCGTCTTTTCTCCATCTTCTCCATACATTTTCCCTCCCTCTACCACTAGGGTTGGTGGGATCCTTTAGGATTGTATCGACTCCTGGTTCTTAATTATTCCCTCTTAACGGCCCGATTCCTTGTGATAAACCGGTTCGCAGAAACATGGAACCGACTCCGGTTCCTCAATGTTGGATCAGGATCTTCCCGTTCCGGATCCCAACCCTACTCTAGCTTCCTGCCTCGGATTTCTGTTCCATACTCTATATACAATAGCATACAGAGATTGTGGAATAGTTGTCTGGCCACACGAGACTAGTTACGTTCTATTCCTCCCCTTCCAGCTCTGGAACCGCATCCCTTTCCCATACTCCTGACAGATTGGTCCAAATTATGCTTTATTCAGACATAAAAGTTATGGATTACAGCTTTAAGACCCTGGCCGCCTCAAATTGGTTCTTCAACAGTGACTGGTGCGGTGCAGACCGCCATGGGTTCCTGATGATCAGAGTGTCAATATGGAGGCGATCACAAGCAACGACTTGCCACGTACGGCCTCATGTAGATTGGAACCGCTCACGGCCGGGAAGTCGAGCAATTTATCTTGAATATTACACCTTGTCTATCTCTTTTTCTCGCTGCGGCGGCGTCGCAATCAATGGCAATTGTGGGGGACAGATTGGAGACCAAACAAACAGTGACATGGTCACAGGAGACTCCCCTATACGCACCCCCGACGCGCCGTTTTGCGGCTCGCTCTATGATTATAGATGACAAGGAAAAAGACTTGCACAGATAGAGCGCTCATGTCTATATGTGGGGAAGGGAGGGAGGGAGGGAGGGAGGGGGTGGGTGGACGGGTTATCGCCCCCCCCCCCCCCCCCCCCCCCCCCCCGACTCCTCGGGGTTTCCTCCGCACAGCAGGGGTGCCTCCCGAGATTCTTAATCATTAGGCCAAATCAAACGTCCGATCATTAATCTTCGTAGGGAGATTTTTGATGTGGCGCAGCATAGCCGAGGGATGGAGAGAGCGAGAGAGAGAGAGCAAACCAACTCATCTTCCCCTCGATAACGCCTGGCGATAAGGGATGGAACGCCATTAAAGACGCCCAGCCAGTGGAAAGTTACTTCAACATGGCTTTGATTGAAACGAATTGCGTGTCAGTGCGTGGCCAATTGAAACTTTTTATCTTTTTTTTATATATAAACCCCCCAACCCCCTATCAACCACCCACCCTCTCGTCTCTTCCCTATGTCTTCTCTGTGCGATGCAGGGTCTTCATTCCTGGGAGGTGGAGTCAGTGAGACTAGCGTGGATGGATGCCGAGAGGCTGATTCATCCAGCCAGCCTCTCGGCATCCATCCACACAGTCTCACTGTCTCCTCCGTCTGATCGCTTGGCTCTCTACCTTCTGTGATGAACTCATTATCATCATCATCATCAGAAGAATCTTCATTACACATGGAGAGAATCAGTTTGATGTCTCCCAAAGTACCAGGTTCTCCGGTGATGAGAAAGGCATCATGTTGTCCTCCTCAGATTGCAGGGTGTGGACCTCTGTCTCACGGTCCGACGGGTATAAACAAGAGGCTCTGCCTGGGCCTCCTCCCTCTCCTCCCTCTCCTCCCTCTCCTCCCTCTCCTCCCTCTCCTCCCAGCCTCTGGTTCCCAGCCCTGCCCAGTGCTCATCATCCGGCACTGTGGCCAAGAGAGCCAGAGAGCCATTTAACCCATTAAAACCGGGAACGCATCTGTGTGTGTAACCACTTATTGCACACACAGATATAACAACCATTATTTTATACTTTGGCTATTCAAAAATAGCAGATCTACAAGCTCATAGCTACGAGCTTGTAGATCTGCAAAAAAAAAGAAAAGTGAAAATGTGTGCAAATCTTTGAATGTATATATATATTTTTTTAAGTGAACATTTTTAACTCAAATCTGTGCTTCTGGGGGGGTCCCTGGAACAACATAGTTTGAGATGGGGGTGTGGACCAAATACATATCATTTTTGGGGTCCTTGACATGAAAAACGTTTGAGAACCATTGATATATACTGTAGCAAGATAAGTTTTTTTTTAAAACTGTTAGGATTTGGAAGACATTTGTAGAATCCCCAGAAGCAAAGATTTTAGTTCAAATGTTCGCTTGATTTGTTCGATTTGTTCGATTTTCACAAATTTTCACGAATTTTCTAAAAATAGCAGATCTACAAGATCATAGCGCGGCACTCGGTGCCGCACTATGAGCTTGTATATCTGCTATTTTTGAATAGCCAAATACATCTTGAAATGACACAGATGCGTTCCCGGATTGAGCGGGTTAAAGCTGTGGAACTGCATCCCCTTTTCTCAGGCGCCCCCGATCGATAGTGGAGCTGTCAGCAAGACGAATGGGGGCTTTAGGAAGTCCATTTTAATGAAGGGAGAGAGAGAGCGAGGGAAGGGGGGAGAGAGGTGCCGGTTGGAAGGTGGAGCGGAGGGCAAATGGAAAGAGAGAGGTAGAGTCAGGGTTTATGGAGAGAGGGATGCATAGAAGGAAGAAGGAAGAGAGTGAGAGAGAGAGAGAGAGCACAGGGAGCACTGCGGGGGGGGAGAGAGAAGGAGAGTGTGTATGTGTGCACGCGAGTGTGTGTGGGTGTGTGCGTGTGTGTGTGAGACGTGTGTTTGATGTGTGTACTGTATAATATAGTCTCCAGGGAGGGGTGTGTGTGTGTGTGTGTGTGTGTGTGAGAGAATAGTGGGCCAGCTTGATTTAGCTACAGTAAGACCTATTTCTAGCCCAGCGGTGTGAAAACGCGCTCGTCGGATACAGTAGCTTGTACAGTACACGGGGCTACACACTAACACAGAGACCTATATTAGTGGACTGAGGGGATTTCATCTTGGCCCTGCAGCGCACCAACCCAACACCACATCAAGTCCTCTGTGCTCATGAATCATGTCAGCAGGCTCTGCGGTTAAAACAGATATTGTTTGGACACGGGGGAGCGAGAGAGAGAGAGCTACGGATCCAATGGGGCGACTCCCTCCCTCTCTCTCTCTCTCTGCAGCAGCTAGCTGCCCCATCAAACAGTGGTGGAAAAAAGTATACTCACGTGTTTTACTTTAAGTAAAAGTATCATGCTGACACCTGGGAGCTGAGCTCCAAAGTGTCCTATGCACTCATGCAAATGGCAAATAAAGTATATTCTATTCTATCAATAGCCTTTTGTAGAAATAGTCTGTTACAAGTACAAGTTCTGTATTAAAAATGTACTTGAGTAAAAAATACTAAAGTATTGGCATCAAAATGTACTTGAAGTACCAAAAGTAAAAAGTACTCATTATGCAGAATGTCGTTATTATGAAGGTATCATAATGTATAAAATGTATTATAATCTTTTGAAAATAGCAGATCTACAAGCTCACACAACGCGTCGCGTTGTGAGCTTGTAGATCGGCTATTTTCAAATAGCCAAAGTAAAGGGCTGAAGTGGTTAATGTATGCTTTGTAATAATAGTCTAAATCTACAAAGTAACCAAGTGTACTTAAGTAGAGTACTTGAGTACATGTACTTGGTTACTTTACACCACTGCGAACACCACACCACACTGGCTTGCGTATCAAAGGACTTGATGTGTGTACATTCTGCATTCAGATGACATCCTCTAGGAGCTGGCCCGCGTCTTTTAACACTTGGTTTGTTTTCTTGTGTTTTTCCCCTCCTCCGCCTTCAGTCCCTTTTTTAAGAGGCAATCTGAGCCGACACCCTGCAGAGCCTTATGTCAATATGCAAGAAAAAAAAAGGCCTGCATGGTAATTGGTGATTAGGAGTCGGGGTCAGAGGTCGTGGTGGACGACCAATGGTGTGTAGACCAACAACAATGTCCTCTGGGCCGCCGGGATCTAAGAGGCCCAACCCTGATTCCACTCATTGGAACAATTACAGGCCCTGATTAGTCACTGTGTCTGTGTGGAAATGGTTATCGATTTATGCACAGAATGCCAAATAGTACTGACTGACCACAGCCTGGGCTCTCCCCCCCATTAGGAAGTGGTCAGCGGCAGGGCTGTGACGCATCTGTGGAACTCCTACAGACTTCCAATCAGGGGGAGGAACTGGTTCAGAGCAGTGGTTCCCAAACTTTTTTGTGCCAAGGACCCCCACTTTTGTTTTGCACGATTTTGCAAGTAACCCATTTTTTTTCACCCAGTGCCAATTGTCTAAGTAATCCTGGGCGCTACACTCCCTCTGCCAGCCTAGGGAGAGCCCAGAGCCGAGCTCATGCCTTCTTCAATGCATGAGAGCTATAACAAGCCTTCTTATCACCTGACGGAGGGGAGTTTCCCCGGTAGGACGTAGCGCGTGGAACACGTTATTCCAACCAGTTCCTTTCCCCTCCATCAGGCACCCCGGCTGACCAGGGGGAGGCAGTATAGAGACCAGGATTACTGCATGTTTTTTGAGAGGGTATCTGCCCTATGGGACACGGGGAGAACATGCAAACTCCACACAGAAAGGCCCTTAAACCAACCTCACCTAGGGTATGGGCACTGATGACGCGGGGGAGAGGACACTGAGCTTGTATATCTGCTATTTTTGAATAGCCATAGTATAAAATATGATTAAAGTGGTTAAAATGACACTATATTAACTAATTGTTCTGGGGACCCCCCGGTACCCCCCCACGGACCCCTGGGGGTCCCCGAACCCCACTTTGAGAACCAATGGTTCAGAGAACAAAAGCGTCAGGAAAAAGTGACAGAATCATCACAGAGATAACACGGTGTTTTCATAATCAGCGCTGGAAGTCAGTTGTTGTGAAAGCCCGGGAGATGTGTTACTGTTTTATAACAATCTCTTTTATGTTGTGACATTTATTAATTTTTAAACGTCAGTGTTTTCTTTACACTTCAAAGACTTCTTCTGTTGTGTACAGTATCACACTGTCCCCTCTCTCTCTCTCTCTTTCTTCTTTATCTTCTTTAGTTCCCCTGCGTACAGTAGGCTGTATGGACCAGCCCAGTGATGGTTCTCAACCTGTGGGTCGGGACTTTTTTTTTTTCAAGGCTATTTTCACTATTTCTCTGTGGAACCGAGTCAAACTAAATGTAATGCCTCAACTCCTACATTCCAAGTGGTTATCAGGGTGGCGGTGGGGGTCCCCGGTTCAAATATGATTATTTTGGGGGGTCATGGCCTGAAAAGGTTGAGAACCACTGGCACTAGCCAAGGGAAATGACCAGAGTTACCCCAGCTTGGGGCTATAGGGCACTACAGTACCTCATGCACTGCACATGCACACTCTGATTCTCCCTTGGTGTGTGTACATGTTTTGGGGGATGGGCTGTGTGTGTGTGTGTGTGTGTGTGTGTGTGTGTGTGTGTGTGTGTGTGTGTGTGTGTGTGTGTGTGTGTGTGTGTGTGTGTGTGTGTGTGTGTGTGTGTGTGTGTGTGTGTGTGTGTGTGTGTGTGTGTGTGTGTGTGTGTAATAATAACTTGAATTTATATTGCGCCTTTCAAAACCCAAGGACGTTTTGTGTGTGTGTGTGTGTGAGTGTGCAACACATTCTCAAGTCTGCAGCAGATATTTCTAAACATATTCAGGCACATATTTTACTTGAAAATATGTGATCTATGGCAAAATGTCATATTCTGTAAAGGCCTACATATGGACATATATTTCTAGCATAAATGGTATTTCCAATTTTTTTTGCAATGGACGAGTTTAACAAGTGACATAATTAAAAACTTTGTAACCTACGTATTTTCAATGTTATATATTATATCCTTAATCAGTCAGCTATTTACAGTAACAAGAGTCAGCTATTTGACAGTGAGTTCTCCACAATGGCAGATTATTTATCTGGCTCTTTTAACCCATTAATATTTTTAGATTTGAGCTAAAAAGCATTATTTTACACTTTGGGCTATTCAAAAATAGCAGATCTACAAGCTCATAGCGCGGCACCGAGTGCCGCGCTACGAGCTTGTAGATCTGCTATTTTTTTTTAATTGTGAAAATGTGTGCAAATCTTTGAATATATATTCTTTTAAAGCGAACATTTTTAACTCAAATCTTTTCTTCTGGGGGTCCCTGGAACAACATATTTTGATGGAGGTCCGCAGCCAAATACATATCATTTTGGGGGTCCTTGGCATGAAAAAGATTGAGCACCACTGATATAGAAACATACGTTTTTCAGAGTACTGTTGAGATTTAGGAGACATGCAGAATCGGCTTCAGGTCTCAATGTGTTAAGACCTTTGCTTTTCGGGGCTGCAGGAATATCTTTATCTATTGCCCCAATGAGATTGGGGGCTATAGGTCTCGTAGGCTACATCATAGCCAACCAATTGCAATGTTGGCAACTATCAAGTCCCTTTTCTCGGCAACATAACCCATTACCGTACGATTATGCTCAGCAAATCATGATTAAGAGACAATTTTATGAGATCGCTGGGCCGTACAATGGAGACATGCAGGACCTTTAGTCTGATTCATCGTTCCTAAAATCACGTTTGGCAAGTAGGCTATTCATACGGGAAACAGGCTTACTAAATAAGAAGAGCACGTTGTGTAACCCACTCAGTTGTCAAAAAGATGATCTCTAAAGTTACAAAACTCAGTTCATAACGTCATTTCACTCTCCCTTTCTTTCGTTTTCTACATCTATTTTTTCCTCTCTTGCTGCAATTCACACACACACACACGCACACGCACACGCACACGCACACGCACACGCACACGCACGCACGCACACACACATGCGTGAGCGTGTCATTTTGAGATGACACAGAATCGGCATAGACTATGCATTTACAACCATATCCTACGCATTTATTTCACAAAACACTGACTCAAAAGATATAGTTGTTTTAAATCTGTTGTTGTCTTGCTACTGACTGAAAGTGACTCAAGTCGCGTCCATCTTTTCACAAAATAAAAAAGACACATGCATCACTGTGTGTGTGTGTGTGTGTGTGTGTGTGTGTGTGTGTGTGTGTGTGTGTGTTTGTGTGTGTGTGTGTGTGTGTGTGTGTGTGTGTGTGTGTGTGTGTGTGTGTGTGTGTGTGTGTGTGTGTGTGTGTGTGTGTGTGTGTGTGTGTGTGTGTGTGTGTGTGTGTGCGTGCGTGCGTGCGTGCGTGCGTGCGTGGATGTGTTTGTGTTTGAGAGAGAGAGAGAGAGAGAGAGAGTAATGCTTGCTAGGCATAGGCAATCCTCTTCTTAAGAAGCAGCATTTGGTAAACTGAAACATGTCAGACTGAGAGACACATGCAGAGACACATGCATGTGTTGACCCAGTCTCGTTTTCTAGTCCGCCGTCTATTTGCATCGTTTTACGCCAAGAAACGCTCAGACAGTTTTTCAGACAATGAAAGTTAATACCTCCAAAATGCTGTAAGTAGTACATAACACAATGAACAAAGCAGCAATTTGTGGCTCATTCCACAGAGGATGAATTTCTACATAAGCCACAAGACGTTAAAATGCATATGATGACTGTGGTAGTCTCTCTTTGCCCCTCGCTCTCTCTCTCTCTCTCTATAACGACTCCAGAAGGAACCAATGTCCAAATCATTTCCATGCCGTCCCCTGCTCTCCAATGTACTCCATTGGTATAAGTGAGATATGGATGTGGAAAAAAGGACAAACACAGTTATGGTCGTAGACAGAAGGGAGCTTTGCTGCCCAGTGGTGGAAAGTAATATTTACTCAAGTATTGTACTTAAGTACAAATTTGAGGTATCTTTGCTTTAGTGGAATATTTACAATTTTCAATACTTTTTCATCTCAAAGGCAAATATTGTACTTTTATTACAAAACATACATTAACCACGTCAGCCCTATATACTTTGGCTATTTGATAGCCGATCTACAAGCTCACAACGCGTCGCTTAGCGACGCGTTGTGAGCTTGTAGATCTGCTATTTTCAAATGATTTTTATACATTTTGAAAACGTGTGAAATGGGACATTCTGCATAATGAAGTACTTTCTACTTTTGGTACTTTAGTATGTATTTTGATGCCAATACTTTCGTACTTTTACTCAAGTACATTTTGAATTCCGGACTTTTACTTACGGTACAGTAACAGAGCATTTCTACATTGTCTGTCTGTGTGTGTGTGTGTGTGTGTGTGTGTGTGTGTGTGTGTGTGTGTGTGTGTGTGTGTGTGTGTGTGTGTGTGTGTGTGTGTGTGTGTGTGTGTGTGTGTGTGTGTGTGTGTGTGTGTGCGCGTGTGTGTGTGTCTGTGTCTGCATGCGGCATGTTTTACTGAAGTGATGTGGTGTGAAGAGATGAAAATCACTGCTAGGTTGTCGTCGTCGTAGCTGTGATGATGGAACGGCACTTTCCTAGTGATGGTGTGTGTGTGTACTGTATACTGTAGGTCCCCAGTGTGTACTTGTGGTTTGTTTATAGCCTAACATATACTACTGTTTGTAATAACGGCACACATCGTACTGTACGAGTGCTGCAGTGCACTCTATCTCAACACAGGAGCATTTCTACATTGCAGTATTTGATACTTGTACTTAAGTAACACATGTGAGTACTTCCTCCACCACTGCTAGTGATGCCTCTCATGGCCCAGCATGTATCCAGTGCTCCCCCCTCCCCCTTCCTCCTTGCTTCCCTGAAACAGGATACGGTGTGCAGGGGGAAGTGGCCCATCCTCCGCTCGCCCCTCCTTCTCATGTATGGAACTTTTAAGGCTTTGTTCAGACCCCAAAGTTTTGTTTTCTCTCTGTCATTTAATGCCCTACTTCGTCATACAAGAGTGTCAAGCAAAAGTAGTGAAAATTGCCGATCTACAAGCTCACAATGCGTGGCGTTGTGATTTTCGTTTCCGTTCCATGTCCTGAAAAGCAACGGTTTTGGACATACAGTATGTGGTTTCCACTGGAAAACGACGATATGATCTTTATAACTGACTGTCCACTCTGACTGTCATTTGTGATCAGATCAGATTTATGTGTAGACGTCGTGGTTGACCCAGAGCCATTTATTAGAGAATTACGCCACCTCCGTTCACTTCATCAGGCCAGGTCTTCTACATAGCCTTCTATTGGCGAATAGTGACAAAGCCCTGAACCGGAAGTTTATTGAATGCACTGGAGTCTATGAACGTTTGTCACTATTTCGAGTTACATGAACCACATGACCGGCACTGTTTCTGCCCCCTCATTGACGCAAACGTCCAAAAGAAGGCTCTGAGTTGACCTATCTGCATATTGGTTGCTGTGGTAACGATGTAACGACACAGGCATGAGTAATGCTTAACCGATGAATATCGTATACGACGGTGTCACTCGCCCCCAAAATAACAGATGATTGCAACTCGTCGTGACCTTGTAGACTTGCTATTTTGGGTGAGGAGCGACACTAGTCGAGTATAAATCAGGCATCAATATCCGAGCCACCCAGACCGAGACACATCTTTAGAAATCAGATTTGGAATGTGGGTCAAATCTGCCTAGCAAAAATCGGTCTAATTTTTTTCCGATTTGGGCTGCCAGTGTGAACATAGACGTATACGGGTGCAGTCAAAAATTGAAATGGATCAAGAGCATGTGCTCCACTCGTCCTTCTGTATAAGCCAACAGATGAACTGGTCCTCAGAGAGATATAGTGAGATTCAGATGGAGTGGTGGAGGTTAGCAGGAGTCCGTGTGTGTGTGCATGTTTCCAAGTGCCTGTGTGTGTGCGCGCGCTTCTGTGTGTGTGTGTGTGTGTGTGTGTGTGTGTGTGTGTGTGTGTGTGTGCGTGCGTGCGTGTGTGCATGCCTGCGTGTGTGTGTGTGTGTGTGTGTTTGTGTGTGTGTGTGTGCATGGTTTCTGTATTATGAGGGGAACAAGGGGTCTTCCCAGAGCGATGGGGTCAGAGCAGCTACAAGCGTTTGATGTTTGCATTATATATAGCCGCTGCTACACACACTGTGGGATGTTGGGAGACGGCATTTTTGCAGAGTGAGGAAATGGTCTTTTGCAAGCAAGAGGCTCCCTGACACCGCGCCAACGATGAGGATTATAGCTCCCCAGTTTGGCTAGGCTACAACCCTGCTAACAACCCCTATACATAACTCCTCCAGCGTGTCCCCCCCCTCTCTCTCTCCTCCCCTTGCAGCACTTCTCCTCTCTGCCTCTTTGTCTTTCTCTTTCACTCTCTCCATCCCTTTCTCTCTCTATCTATCGCTCTCTGTTTCTCTCTCTCTCTTGCTCTGGCTCCATTCTTGTCTTTAGCTTTTGTCCCCTGCTACAGCAATGTCAGCATTCCTATCCCTGTGGCACAGCCTCCCCCCCCCCCTCTCTCTCTCTCTCTCTCTCTCTCTTGGACAGGAGCCGTGTGTCTGTACGGGGAGGTGGAATGCGACTATGTGGAAAGCGCTCGCAGAAAGGCAATAAAAAATGGAGAGAAAATACGAGGCCTTGGACTGAGTGAAATGAAAGTGCTCCATCTTAAGGAAGGGGACGGACGGAGGCCTGTGGGTTTTGCTTATATGCTTGACCCACACGCTCTCACAATATGGTCACTCTCTCACAATATGGTCACTCCGTCCACACAGCCACGGACCGGTTGGCAACTCGGTTTCCCAGCTTCACGTCAACCTCCCAGACATGACATAAACAGAGATATGCTGCCGTCTAATCAAGATAGCAAAGAAAATTTCCGGCAGAGAGTTTACGAATATAGTCTCTGCTTTTCTCCCCTACTCCCATGATCTGACTGGGGACTTATAATGAATTGCATTTTTATAGTGCTTTTCTAAGTACTCACTTACTCAAAGCGCTTTACAATGGTTCATTCATTCATACTGTACATTGGGAGGTGAAGCGGCGAACAGTCGACGCCAGCGTCCTCACCTCCTACACATCACCCATTCACACACACACACACACACACATTCATACACCGACGGCGGAGGAAACCATGCAAGGCACCAACCTGCTCATCGGGAGCAATTAGGGGTTCAGCGTCTTGCTCAAGGACACTTCGACACTATACGCTGGGGAAGCCCGGGATCGAACTGGGAACCTCTAGGTCCCCATCCCGCCGCTCTACCCCTGAGCCACCAGTGTCAACCTTTTCGTAGCTTTAGTAGTTATTGTTGGTCCAGTCAGCAGACCTAATTGCAGCCATTGGCTTTAGCCGAGGGGCAAATCGTGGCCTCTGTAGCCTGGAGTCCACATAGGAAACATATTTCCTCGTCCGGCGAGACACACACACACACACACACACACACACACACACACACACACACACACACACACACACACACACACACACACACACACACACACACACACACACACACACACACACACACACACACACACACACACACGTGCACACCACATGCACAAGGTACAGGTACGCACGCCGTAGAAAAATCTATACTGCAGATGTTTTGCTTGTAGAGATATTGTCCGGTTGAATCATCGTCTGCTGAACAGAGAGCCGCATTATTAGTTACTGTCACTGTGATGTTACTAGTGCATTGGTTCTCAAAGTGGTGTCCGGGGACCCCCAGGGGTCCTTGGGGGGGTACCAGCAAAATGAGTTAATAAAGCGTCACAATCATTTTACATTTGTGCAAATCTTTGAACATAATGTTTTAAAGCGAACATTTTTAACTCAAATCTTTGCTTTCGGGGGTCCCTGGAACAACCTATTTGAGATGGGGGTCCGCAGCCAAATACATATCAAGTTTGAGAACCACTGTACTAGTGTATTTATTGGTAAGCGTGCGTGCATGATAGTGTTCGGTTTCTAACTGTTTGCATGTCGGGCTTGCTCTCTTCCTCGCACTGTGTGTTTGTGGTGTTTACTTGCAGTGTTAATGGTGTGTGTGTGTGTGTGTGTGTGTGTGTGTATAATGAGCGGGGCCTCTGTTGAATTTGTGCACGGGCACGTTTTTGGGACTTCATCATTGGCTTTCAGGGAGGCTTAGCGTGATTAGAGTGTGTGATGGTCTGAAGAGTTAATGATGAGAGAAACACTGGCTCCACAGAGGCCAATCACACCAGCCTCAGCTCTCTGACAACACGCTGGGCCTTAGCACGCACTGTGTGTGTGTGTGTGTGTGTGTGTGTGTGTGTGTGTGTGTGTGTGTGTGTGTGTGTGTGTGTGTGTGTGTGTGTGTGTGTGTGTGTGTGTGTGTGTACTTGTATTGCTATACTTATGAGGGCCAAATGTAACCACAAGCAGTAGTGGAAAAAGTACTCAAATGTTTGAACATACCTGATCTACAAGCTCACAACGTGTTGTGATGCGACGCGTTGTGAGCTTGTAGATTTTCAAATAGCCTAGGTATACAATATGGCTAAAGTGGTTAATGTATGTGTTATAATGTAATCATTTATATCTGCAAAGTAACTAGTAACTACTATTTTCAAATAATTGTAGTGGAGTAAAAGTACAACATTTGCCTCCTAGATGTACTGGAGTAGAAGTAAAAGTATAGACAATTGGAAATACTCCAGTAAAGTAAAAATACCTCAAAATTGTACTTATAAGTACAGTACTTGAGCAAATGTTCTTAGCTACTTTACACCACTTCCCACAAGTATGGTAGAATTTGCGAACTAGACATTGTTATGACCATTTTCCTGGTCCTCAACAAGAGAAACGGATGTTTTTCTGGTTAAAAGATAATTGTAAGTTAGACTTACAATCAGGAAAATATTCAGGTTGGGGTTAGGTATGGGATCAGACATTTAGAGGTTAGGGTTAGAGGTATGCCGGATTTATACTTAGTTGCAAGCCAGTGTCATGCACCGGAAAATAGCCGAAATACACGCTCAAAACGTAGCGCTTGTAGATGATTTTTTGGCTATTTTCAGTGCTGTCCTAAAATGTTTTTGTCCTCACAAGTATAGTGATACAAACGTGTGTGTGTGTTTGTACAGTCATGTGTGCGTACGTTTCTGTGTAGGTATGTGTGCGTACATGCATCTGTATGCTGGTGGATACTCCATACATGTGTGTGTGTGTGTGCGTGCGTGAGTATGTACTGTATGTGTGCGCACTCATGCATGTGAACACATATGGGATAACAGCCAACATTTCTCATGTGACAGTATATCCGTTTTCATGCCATTAGAACATGCACCATGTCCCTTTTGTCTGAGCTAGTTGAGATTTGGGGGTTTGTCGTTTGTTCCGTAAATCACATTACTTCATTATAAGCCGTGTCAGTACGCACAACGCATCAGAGCAGGAGGGGTACCTCTGGTACCTTGGGGTCTCCGGTCCATCCACCGCTAGCTACCAGACTGTACGCACTGTGAGCCCCTCCTCCCCTCACAGCGGGGGCCTGACAGGCAGGCTTAATGACACTGCCGGGGTTACCGCTCGTCTCCAACTCATTTTCAGACGTGATTGAAGTTCGCAGTGGGTAGCTTTTCATCAGCGTTGAGCAGACAAAAGCCATCGTTCTCCGTGTGTTGTCTTTGTGTGTGTGTGTGAGCACGTGCGTGTGCGCGCGTGCTCGGCATGCATTCAGTATTATTATGTGTGCAGTGAGTACATATTGTATGTGTCTGTGTGTACCTGGTGTCTGTCTGTCTGTGTGTGTGTGTGTGTGTGTGTGTGTGTGTGTGTGTGTGTGTGTGTGTGTGTGTGTGTGTGTGTGTGTGTGTGTGTGTGTGTGTGTGTGTGTGTGTGTGTGTGCGTGCGTGCGTGCGTGCGTGCGTGCGTGCGTGCGTGCGTGCGTGCGTGTGTGTGTCTGTGTGTATCTGCATGCGCTGTGTTTTACTGAAGTGATGTGGTGTGAAGAGATGAAAATCACTGCTTGGTTGTCGTCGTCGACGCTGTGATGATGGAACGGCACATTCCTAGTGATGGTGTGTGTGTATGTTGTATACTGTAGGTCTGTCCCCAGTGTGTACTTGTGGTTTGTTTATAGCCTAACATATACTACTGTTTGTAATAACGGCACACATCATACTGTACGAGTGCACTCTATCTCAACACAGGAGCAAAGAGGATTACACAGATGCCTGCAGTCAGTGTGAGAGAATGTCAGTATAGTATATAAAAAAACTGTGAAAATAGCGAAACTATAAAAATATCAGATCTCACTGTAGGCTTGTAGATCGGCACTTTTCACTACTAGAGGTTCACCTATACGTCGCACCACCGATCCGACTGATATGACCATATATGGAGATCTCTATCAGTCCTTGTCCCTTTCATGCTCATATATGGAGATGCCTGATGTCATCAGTATATGCCCATATATGGGCATGCCCCCTTTTGTGTCCATATATGGAGCTGACTGATTTGTTTTGCGCCCGATGCCATGATGACACATTGAGGTTAGACAACACAGCACACTCCATATTTGGGCTTAGCTGCATAGGGAACTCCTTATATGGTTATGGCTGAGTCATGGTGACATGAGCTTGATGATGTAGTGACATGAGTGTGATGTCAGAGGTCTACCCGTCGTCTTCCCGTAAGCCCTATACAGCTATATTATCGTTTTAGCTTTAATGTCTTACTGTACTACGTGCTGTTTACATTTCTGATAGAATAATCACCAAGAAGGTATTTGACAGTTAGGGGGACAGCCCTAATTAAACCTGTCCCATTGCAGCCATCTCTAAAAACTTGTTTCGCGGTCGGGCAGTAACCTCTTTTAATTTTTTTCGTAAATGAACACCTACTTGATCATCCTACAGAGACACACAAAAGCATCAAAAGTAGCAGATCCGCAAGCTCGACGCGTTTTGAGCTTGTAGATCTGCTACTTTTGAATTTGAATCCTCAAAAGTAACGGTTTTGGACTTATGAGGTTTCCACCCCGACAGAGACGACATACGTATACAGACAGTTTCCATCCGAACGCTCTCAAATTGCAAAGAAAGCAGTGTTGTTTGCTCTGTCAGAGAGAGGGCAGCGTCTCAAGTGGTCAGGCTGTCCGGGACCTCAGGGGGGGGGGGGGGGGGGGGAGGACTGACCCTGCGGCCCCCGGTATGAGGTTTGGGTTCCAGTCCACCTCAGACCTTATAGACTCAGAGCCAGTTGTGGCTGCAGATGTGGGATGAGTCATGTAATAGATGTTAGTGTTGGCTCGGTCAGACTCTCGGCTCCCCTCCTCCTCCTCCTCCTCGTTGTTCTCTCCTATACCCTCCCTTTTCTCATTTCCACCCAGCTCTCCTCTCCCTCTCTCTCTCCTCCCTTTCTTTGTTCGTCACAAATCATCGTCTTTGTTAGCGAGCAGTCGGACATATGTTCTGACTACAAAGCTCTGCGTCGTGTCACTGCGTGGCAGCATGTTTAAGTAGGGCCTGTGAAAGCTCCGTCACTCACACACACACACACGCACACGCACACACACACACACACACACGCACACACACACACACACACAAATGGACGGACAGACGTCGTCCACTCTGCGTCGGGACGTCGGTACGAGTGTTTTTTCCTCCCTCCCTCTTGACTGGGTGGAAGTTGAATTAGATTGGCACTTGTGTGACCGCTTTGAGTCAGCAGACACTTAGCGCCGCGCTTGGCATACTAAAGTGGAGAAGAAGGAGAAGAGGAAGAAGACAGCCTAATCTGCCTGAGTTTAGCCCAATCTGAGCCCCCCCCCCCCCCCCCCCCCCCCCTCCACCCCCCCACAGCTTCGTCTCGTCCCTCAGCGGGCTGTAGAGAGTTAAGCAGAGCCAAGTTTTCCTCCTACGCTGGCAAATCCCTCTGCTTACATTGCGTGACCTGAGCACAACAAGCATTCCAGAAAAATCAGGCCTTTAAATTCCAACACAGTCCCTGCAGAGTGTTTGGTAAACATGTTCCTCTCTCCCCCCCCAATCCACTCCCCTTCTGTTCTCTCCCTCTCTCTCTCTCTCTCTCTCTCTCTCTCTCTGTCTCTGTCTCTCCCCCCCTCTCTGTGTCTCTCCCTCTCTCTCTCTCTCTCTCTCTCTCTCTCTCTCTCTCTCTCTCTCTCTCTCTCTCTCTCTCTCTCTCTCTCTCTCTCTCTCTCTCTCTCTCTCTCTCTCTCTTTCTGTCTCTCATTTGCTCTACTTCTAAACTTCCCCCTCTTTCCCTGCCTGCTAGGAGTTTTATTTTTGTTTTTTTCTCTGGATGCTATTGTTGAGGGAGCAGAGACAGAGAGTGTGTGTGTGTGTGTGTCAGTGTGTGTGTGTGTGTGTGTGTGTGTGTGTGTGTGTGTGTGTGTGTGTGTGTGTGTGTGTGTGTGTGTGTGTGTGTGTGAGGGTGGGGTGGGGTACAGCAGCGGCTCCAAGTGGAGGTGTGTCTCTAACCGTCCCGGGGTGGCCAGCCCCGGCCAGCCCGGGACGCCCGGCCCTTTAATTGGCGTGGCTGAAGGGCCGTAACGAAAACCAATCATACTCGCCCTTCGGGCTGCTGCTCTGCCAGGGGGCGAGAGATACAATCAGGGCCCCCGCTAGCAACCGTTTACCCTCCGCTGTCAATCAGGGGGTCCTGTGGCACGTGCTTCACAGCTGGATGCTGCCACTTGTACCCCACCCCCAAACCATCCCACCCCCTCACCCCCCATGGCAGCTGCAGGAAAACGCCGATTTAGGACCAGCGATTATGCCCCTCACCCCCCCTCCTCATCCTGCCCCATCTGCACCCCCCACCCTGCAACCTGGCTCGCTCTTGATCGCTCATCTGCGGCGGTCGGTCTCTCTTCTCGTTCTGTCTTGCTTTCTGATCCTTTTGTGTTTTGCTCTAAATGAAAGACATGAGCGTAGCGCTTTGCTGCGCCGCCAAGGGAGTTCTGGGCCTCAAGGAAAGTAATTAGGCCCATTTCTGTTTTTGATCCTTACTCATCCCTGAACAACAATACACCCCCCCCCCCACACACACACACACACACACACACACACACACACACACACACACACACACACACACACACACACACACACACACACACACACACACACATACCTCTCCCCCCGTCCCTCCCCCCTCTGGTTCCTTTCCAAAATGCGGACCCCCCAGGAGGATGGAGATGTGTGCCGTGCATGTGTCTGTAGTAGGCTACATGGGGAAGGAATGTTCCTGGGATGTTTCATGATGGGCGCCATCATCCGGCACTGAGGGAGCTTATAACGTCCTCATGGTGCCCTGCTCTTTGGTCTTTAAATCTACCGTCACAGGAAGAGGGGGGGCTGTGTGTGTGTGTGTGTGTGTGTGTGTGTGTGTGTGTGTGTGTGTGTGTGTGTGTGTGTGTGTGTGTGTGTGTGTGTGTGTGTGTGTGTGTGTGTGGGTGGGTGGGTGGGTGGGTGGGTGGGTGGGTGGGTGGGTGGGTGGGTGGGGTGAGGTGAGGTGATACTCAAATGTTCAAATAATTGTAATGGAGTAAAAGTACAATATTTACCTCTAAGACGTAGTGGAGTAGAAGTAAAAGCGTTGGAAATTGGAAACACATAAGTTAAGTACAACTACCTCAGCATTGTACTTAAGTACATGTACTTAGTTACTTTCCACCACTGCGTGCGCGCGTCCTTTGTGCATGTGTTTCTGGGTAATGTAATGTGTGTAAGTAATGTCTTTGAGGCTGATAATAGAGCCCAGTCTCAGACATCCTCTCTGGGTCTTTATCAGTGCAGCAGCAGAGCTGTCTGCATGGCTCTGTAGCAGCGAGGGGGCCACAGCGCAGTGAAAGCATTGGTCTATACAGCATGGTGTGGTTTGGTGAGGCGGAGGAGACGCAGTGTAGTGTGGAGCTGGTACTGTGGGGATAAAGGGCCCGACCTCTTTGTCGCTGTCGGCCAAGAAACCTGGTATCTCCCATAGTTCATCTTTATAGGTTTTTTCATGAATTAATACCCTATTTTATTCTTTATCGTACTGTATGACTGTCGAAAAGTAGTAAAGGCCAAATACTGTTGTGAGCTCGTAGATCGGCTATTTTTGAGAGATTTATTTTCACCTACATCGCACGCTAATCCGATCTCTGTATCTGTCAGTCCTTGTCCCTTTTATGCCCATATATGGAGATCCCCCTGATGTCACCATATATGGGCATGCCCCCTTTTGTTCTCATAATATGGAGCTGACTGATTTGTTTGCGCCTGATGTCATGACGACACATTGAGGTTAGACACTCCATATTTGGGCGAAGCTGCATTGGGAACTCCTTATATGGTTATGACTGAGTCATGGTGAGATGGCCGTCAGAGGTCCACCCGCCGCTACTCTCTTAAGCCAATTTTAATAAAGGATATTTAACCAAAGAAAAGTATTAACAAGCGCTTGTGACTAAATAATATCTACATTGGATCCATTGGAACACTAGTTTCCTGAAAACTAACATTTTTGGACATACAAGCTTTCCGGCCCCACGGCGACATTGTGCTCAACCAGCGGAGAAGTGGAGTTTTAGCTGTGCTCTGCAGCCCGCTCAGGCCTCAGCAGACTCCCCTCAGCAGCCTTGTAATTAAAAGGGAATAAAAGCACGGAGGGGAAAAGGGGATTTAACCCATTGAGAACTGAAGCCGATTCTACATGTCTCGTAAATCTCAACAGTATTCTGAAAAACGTATGTTTTTGTATCAGTGGTGTTCCATCTTTTTCATGTCGAGGACCCCCAAAATTATATTTATTTGGCCGCGGAACCCCATCAAAATATTTTGTTCTAGGGACCCCCCAGAGGCAAAGATTTGAGTTAAAAAATGTTCGCTTTAAAAATATATATATTGAAAGATTTGCACACATTTTCACGTTTTAAAAAAAATAGCAGATATACAAGCTCGTAGCGCGGCACTCGGTGCCGCGCTATGAGCTTGTATATCTGCTATTTTTGAATAGCCAAAGTGTAAAATAATGCTTTTTAGCTCAAATCTAAAAATGACACAATTCCAGGTCTTAATGGGTTAAATGGCTTGTGTGCTGCCTGCCTGCTGGAGGCAGAGCCCACTCCCGTCAGTCCCCCACAGCTGCATGTCATTGAGGATTTGCTCAACCAACACCTCAGCATCTGTGATATAGGTGCTATAGAGCTGACTCATCAATGCACAGGTGAGAGACGAGGGGTTTTGTTTCTCTGTAAAGGCTGCTGTGTATCGTCCAAACGTAGGCTTCGTGCTACCAACAAAGAACTGAGCAAAAGAATAACTATTGATTTGACCCTTGTACTCCTTGATATTGACGGGTTACAATGCTGTGATGTAGGACTTGCAATGTACCTGTACATGGGGGAACTCATTGCAAGTCACTCTGGATAATAGCATCGGCTAAGCAAACGCCTAAAATTGTGTGTAAATGTAAAACAAATGTTCAACAATAATTCACTTGGAAGGGACAAATGAAATCACTCTTTGGCAGCCATCTTTGACTGAAATCAAAATGTATAGATGATGAAAACGTGGATCATTAATCATTTAATCTCAAGAAAGATACTATTTTAATATAAAACACATCCATGTTAGTTATATGTAGAGAAAGATTGTTCCTTGTTCATCAAATGTGGCTGGGATTCGTCAAGTCCAGTGTTCAAATCAACCTCTTGTACTACAAGATTGCAACATGCAGTATTGACACATTTTTTCTGTCTGTCCGTCTGTCTGTCCGTCCGTCCGTCCGACAGACATGGTAACAGTAGTTAGTGGTAGGTATTACTATAGCTTTGACCATTCAGCACAGGAATAGAAGATGGAAGGGTCTGTGTTGGGGGCCCTATATGCTCTATGTAATGGGGCCATATACTGTGTAGCAAAGAGAGGAGGTTTGACCATCCATCCATACACAATGATTGCCCTCTTCTGGTAAAAGAGCAGAGAGAGAGAGAGAGAGCGGTCGAGCCCTGCTAGCCTTAGTGTCCCACTTACTCATTTATTTCCTTAACCAGTAACAGGCAGAGCACGGTAACCTGAGATTCACCCCCGTCGACCTTCTGGGCCGCTGCCTGGCTGATTGAAGTGGGACCGGGGTGAATCCAAGGAGACCAGTGGTCCCAGTGCTGTTCCACTGCTCCACATCATCCACATCCACAGCTTTATATCACTGGGAACCCATGATGCAATGTGCTGGATAAAGTGCTTTTTTAAGATATACCACAGGAGACAAGTGAGCAAAAAACAGACAGGAGACAGATGAGAGCGAGATAGATTCAGACGTGTTTTTCCAGCAAATACCAACGCGCCTTATCGCTCACTCTCACAGCGCTCTGTTTGTCTCCTTTTGACCAGTGGTGGAAGGTAACTAAGTACATTTACTCAAGTACTGTACTTAAGTACAATTTTGAGGTATTTTTTACTGGAGTATTTTCCGATTCTCAGTACTTCTACTCCACTACACCTCAGAGGCAGATATTGTACTTTTACTCCACTACAATTATTTTAAAACTTTGATTATTATATTATAAAACATATATTAACCACTTCAGCCCTATTTTATACATAGGCTATTTGAAAATAGCTCATCTACAAGCTCACAACGCGTCGCATCGCGTTGTGAGCTTGTAGATCTGCTATTTTCAAACATTTTAGTTCTTTCACTTTTGGTACTTTTAGTATATTTTGATGGCAATACTTTTGTACTTTTACTCAAGTAACATTTTGAACACATGCCTTTTACTTCTAACAGAGTATTTCTACATTGTGGTGTTGCTACTTTTACTTAACCCATTGATACCTGGAACGCTACTGTGTCACTTAAGATGTCTTTGGCTATTCAAAAATAGCAGATATACAAGCTCATAGCGCGGCACCGAGTGCCGCACTATGAGCTTGTAGATCTGCTATTTTTGGAAAATCGTGAAAATATTTTTTTTATATTTTTTTTCCGAAAAACTGTATGGATTTAGATTTTTTTAAAGAATCGCCTCAGGTCTTAATGGGTTAAAGTAAAATATCTGAGTACCTCTACCAGAGGTGTTTTTACCCACAGGAGACAAAGTGAGCAAAAAGAGACATATGGACAGATGAGAGCGAGAGATAGATTCAGCTGTGTTTTTTCCAGTAAATACCAATGCGTCCACTCACTCTCACAACAGCGCTCTGCCACTGTTTGTCTCCTTGTGACTTCAGTCACTCCGGCCGCAATTTCACATCACCACCGCCACCAAGAAACGCCTAAAAATAAAACAAACCAATCAGAGGGCAGCCATGCATGGCTCTATTTCAAAGAAATCAGATTTGGTCTCTAAACCCATTAGCTGTGAGTCGGTTTGTGTGAGCGGAGGGATTTAGGAGAGCTGCATGAAAGATGTGTCACCCATGTCAACCAGAGCTGCAGGCTAGTCTAGTGTGTGTGTGTGTGTGTGTGTGTGTGTGTGTGTGTGTGTGTGTGTGTGTGTGTGTGTGTGTGTGTGTGTGTGTGTGTGTGTGTGTGTGTGTGTGTGTGTGTGTGTGTGTGTGTGTGTGTGTGTGTGTGTGTGTGTGTGTGTGTGTGTGCGTTGCTCTGGCTGTGTAAAGCTCCTCCAGGCAGGAGCTCTGGTCAGACACTATTGATCTGACTCCTCAGACACTTGACCTGTGTGTCTCTCTCAACTTTCTACTGGCTATTACATATTCAGTTTTTTCTCTTCTCTTCTGATTTTGATTTTTGATTTGATTTGCTCTCTTTTAGCCCATCGGCTAATCTTCCAAGAGTCTAATCCACATAAAAACATAGCATTACAGAATACAATAATGATAAAAACCACCGGCTTCGAATGCTGTCAATGCATTGAATGGGAGATTATCACGTTTTATCAGACCATTGAATGGGCGAGTAGGCGACGATTAGGCGATATACTGAGCTACCCGCGATTTGCCCATTCATTGGGCGTAATCAGGAGCTACTGACCTACTCGGAGGCGGAGCAGTCCCCACAACATGATTTACCATTCTGTGCCTATCGGTACATAACTCCAACGGCACTGAGTAGGCTCAGGCGAACGTCACAACGTTCAGGACGGGACGGCAACTCGGTCGCTTTAGCTCCCTCAGTGGTCCTTCACGTGGTTCCAGTTCGCCTGAGACTGCGCGCCTCTGCCATGGTCCGAAACCAAAACCAAAACTGAACTATTTAAGTCATCTCCTTCGGTAGGTCAGTATGTCTTGATAACACCCAATAAATGGTCTGATAAATCGCGGGCAGGTCAGTATGTCGCCTACTTTGCCCATTCAATGGTCTGATAAAAGGTGATAATGTCCCATTCAATGTATTGATAGCATCCGAATGGGGTGCAAAAACAACAACCAATTACTACAGTGACATCAAAATACAACTCTACTCACACACACACGCACACAGACACTGAACCCCTACAGTAATTGCTCCCGATGAGGAGGTTGGTGCCTTGCACGGTTTCCTCCGCCATCGGTGTATGAATGTATGGGTGAATGTAATGCACAATCATTGTAAAGCGCCCTTGGATAAAGGCGCCATATAAATGCACCATTTACCATTTATAAATGCACCATTTAC
This sequence comes from Gymnoscopelus microlampas, assembly GCF_963454915.1. Lineage (NCBI taxonomy): Eukaryota > Metazoa > Chordata > Actinopteri > Myctophiformes > Myctophidae > Gymnoscopelus > Gymnoscopelus microlampas. Next base: position 42,886,443 of record NC_139941.1, read on the forward strand.
ACACACACAGACACGCACACGCACACACAGGCACAGCACGTGCATGCCCATATACGATACACATACCAATAATACAGCCTACATCCTAATAATACATAATAATACATTCTACAGCCCACTGACAGTTCAATTATTTCATACATAGGGATAGTCTTCCTGCTCGGTCTTGGGCCTGTCGCACCTCCAATGGTGCCCATGTATGTATGACTATGTATGGCAGGGGTGTCCTCTTCCCTAAGCCAGCCGCATACCAATTTAATAGAAAACAACGGAAAACAAAAGAAAACAAAATAATAGTAAATCACCCGATAAAAAAGATACAGATAAAAGATCGACTTCCCATAACAGTTTTTATGTTTGGTAAAACATGGTAATCTTTGTGTCTTGATCTTGTGTTGACCTGGTGTTTATCACAAACTAAGGTAAATGTATTCTTTAAACTAACTGGCAATTGAATTTTTGAACAGACTGTGTGCAGTTCACTCCTACTTATTTCATACCCACATCTTAAGACCATTGTTGCTGTCTTGTTTAATGTGATCTGCAGTCTCCTCATATCTCTTTGAGCTGCGTTGCCCCACACTGCACAGCAATAGTTTATATGAGACTATAGATTAGACCAGTGGTTCTCAACCAGTGGTCCGGGGACCAACCAGTGGTCCTTGAGGGGGTTCCAGGTGGTCCCCAGCTAAATGATGGAGAGTTGGTAACCAAGTGGACCCCTATTAAGTAGATCTTTAACTATTGAGAGCGTAAAATTGAAACATTTTACGCTCTCAAGAGTTCAATTATTGTAAACAAGAAGTCTGCACAATCAGAAAATGTAGAAGAATTGTTATTTTGATCAACGTTTGCCTGTTATTATCTCTCCTCTATTGTACCACATCAACACAGCATGGAATTGTGGACAAAATCGTATCAAACGACAACAAAATATTCCAAGTTTTGGGTCTGAGAGGCTAAATCTCATTAAATGGTGGATTAGACTCTTCTCTTCTCTTGTCCTTTCCTGTCTCCTCTCCTCTCCTCTCCTCTCCTCTCCTCTCCTCTATCTCACTCCTGTATATGTGTATGTACCAGTTAACCCATTGAGACTTGAAGCCGATTCTACATGTCTCCTAAATCCCAACAGTTTTCTGAAAAACGTATGTTTCTATATCAGTGGTGCTCAATCTTTTTCATGTCAAGGACCCCCAAAATGATATGTATTTGGCCGCGGACCCCCATCAAAATATGTTGTTCCAGGGACCCCCCAGAAGCAGAAATTTGAGTTAAAAATGTTCGCCTTAAAAATATATATATTCAAAGATTTGCACACATTTTCATGATTATTCAAAAATAGCAGATATACAAGCTCATAGCGCGGCACTCGGTGCTGCGCTATGAGCTTGTAGATCTGCTATTTTTGAATAGCCCTAAAGTGTAAAATAATGCTTTTTAGCTCAAATCTAAAAATGAGACAGTTCCAGGTCTCAATGGGTTAAATGCGTTGGGGTGGGGGACGGGGGGACGGGGTGGACTCTGCAGCGCTGCATGTCAGGGCTGATTTGTCCGGCTGCATGGGCTGACAGTGAGCGCCGCCTCCCATCCCCTGGCTTTTCCAAAACGCCCTTGAATAACCCTCCAGCCCTGTGTCCTTGGATTGACTGCTTCCTGGTTTCCTGGCGGATGCTTTTGGATGCAAGCGGGGGCTTTTTTTTTATTTTTTATATTCCTCACTATATTTAGCTCCCTGCCCCCAGACACAGCATGCAGCCATAACCGCCTAACAGCTAATTAGCTTTTAACCCATTAAGACCGGGAACGGCATCTGTGTCACTTTTAGATTTCTTTGGCTATTCAAAAAATAGCAGATCTACAAGCTCATAGCGCGGCACCGAGTGCCGCGCTATGAGCTTGTAGATCTGCTATTTTTTGAAAAATCTTGAAACTTTTTTTTTTTTTTTTTTTTTTTCAAAAAACTGTTAGGATTTAGAAAGAAAAAAAAATAAGAATCGCCTCAGGTCTTAAAGGGTTAATGGATGGATGTGGTAAATGACGTTGTATCCATCGACTTGGTGCCGGCCCTTTCACCTAACCTCAGAGCCTTGGCTGGTATTTAGAGTGCCTTCTCTCTCTCTCCTCTGTTTGTTTTCACCTTCGATATGTGAGGATCTCTGGTTCTTCTGCCTTTATCTTTCTGATGCCCCATGGGGTGGAGCATAGATAGATAGGAGAGAATGGCTGAACATAGTCCTGACAAAACCACCATTCATCAATGTTATTCTTGCTGGTCCTCAAACCAGGTCAAAGATGAACCGCTTTCATGTTATTTTGATGTCGGTAGAGGCAGAAATTGTGAAGAATTGTCATGTAAAAAAAGCAAAAATAGCAAATCTACAAGCTCACAATGCGGCGCAAATGCGACGCGTTGTGATCTTGTAGATCGTCCGTTTTCCGCTATTTGCACGACAAAGTATAACCCATTAAGACCGGGAACATCTGTGTGTCATTTTTAGATTTCTTTGGGCTATTCAAAAATAGCAGAGCTACAAGCCCATAGCACGGCACCGAGTGCCGTGCTATGAGCTTGTAGATCTGCTATTTTTGAAAGGTTTTGAAAATTCGTGGCAAAATCTTGGATTATATCCTTTTTTAAAGCGAACATTTGTAAAATATTTAGTTCCAGGAACCCCCAGAAGCAAAGATTAGATTTACAAATGACCGCAAAAAAAAAGAAAAAAAAATCTAATATTTGCACAACTTTTCATGAAAAAAATAGCAGATCTACAAGCTCATAGCGCGGCACTCGGTGCCGCGCTATGAGCTTGTATATCTGCTATTTTTGAATAGCCCAACGAAATCTAAAAAATGACGTTCCCGGTCTTAAAGGGTTAATATAGAGCTCAAGTGGTCAAGTTACGGTAGGATTTTGGCCACTGCTGCATAACACATTATGTTGCCTCTGCTTTATCTCCAGCCCAAAGGCTTAAGTGGTGAACCTTGATGTTTACTTCAAAAAGCCACTGCAATGACTTTCAAATACCATTCCAACTGTGATTTCCCTTCCCTTCTGTCACCACAAAAGGTCTCCCTTGAATTGACTCTGTGTGTGCACCAGCAGGCATCACACGGCTCTCTGCTCTCTCTCTCCACGGACGTTTGACTTCGCTGCAGAAATAAACAGCAGCGTCGGTGACTGTTAAGGGCCTTCCGAGACTCCTTTTTGCTCTGATTCGTGAGCATATTAATCCATTTAGACCGGGAACGCATCTGTGTGTCATCTCAGATCTACAAGCTCATAGCGCTATGAGCTTGTAGATCTGAAAATCTGGGAAATTTGTGCAAATCTTTGGATATATATATATATTTTTAGGCGAACATTTGTAACTCAAATCTTTGCTTCCGGGGGTCCCTGGAACGGGGGTTGGCAGCTAAATACATATCTAAAAATGTTTTCTAAATCCTAACAGAATGTTGCTATATCGGTGGTGCTCCAACCTTTTCCATGTCAAGGACCCTCAAAATGATATGTATTTGGCCACGGACCCCCCATCTCAAAATATGTTGTTCCAGGGACCCCCAGAAGCACAGATCGGAGTTAAAAACGTTCACTTTAAAACGTATATATATATTGAAAGATTTGCACAAATCTTCCACGATTTAAAAAAAAAATAGCAGATATACAAGCTCATAGCGCTATGAGCTTGTATATCTGCTATTTTCGAATAGCCAAAGAAATCTTAAAATGACACAAGATGCGTTCTTAATGGTCTTAATGGATTAACATTCAATCGCGGTGTCGGTGTGTGTGCCCCTTGCTGAACCTTCTCCCCTCTGCCCTGTTCGTGCAGACTTTTTGATTTCACGCGGAGGGCATATCAGTAAAGCAGGAGGCTGCTGTTTGCATTCGAACAATGCTGACTTCCTCTCTCTCTCGGGGGGGCTGGCAGAGGGACGGGATGGGGGGACAGAGGTATAGGGAGGGGTCTGAGAGGGAAAAGGTGGAGCTACGGTACCATGCCATGGACCTCCTCTCTCTCTCTCTCTCTCCAGTGGCGTGCACAGACATTTTGAGGGGCAGGCGCTCAAGTAAATTATACTTTTTTTTATTTACTTGGTCTGCTCTTTTTTCCCTCTACACCTATACCTCTTTCGCGCTGCGAGGCGTTGTGGGCTTGTAGATCTGCTATTTTTGGCTAAAGTTCTCCTCAGAAAAGGGATGCTAGGTTTCGAGTGGTTACGGTAAAAAGAAACATCATAATCACATAAAGATTTGGCGGACCCCTGTAGTAACTCTGAGGACCCCCTTAGGACCCCCGGACCCCCTGTTGAAGACCCCTGCTGTGCCCTTTTTTCAAAAGGGCACTTCTGGTCAAGAGGGCAAAGGGCAGGTGCTCTAGCACCACCTAGAGTCTATCTGTGCACGTCCCTGTCTCTCTCTCTCTCTCTCTCGTCATCACTCAACACTGGGCCGGGTTCCTGTAAACCTCCTCTGTGTTTTGTCTAGCCGAGAGAGAGGGAGCTTGAATATATCACACACACACACACACACACACACACACACACACACACACACACACACACACACACACACACACACACCACTCGTGAAGGGCACAGTCAGATTTTCCACCCAACACCATCGAGAGAGACTGTCAGGGCCAATTTTGCCCTAGCGCTCTCACGTTTCTTCCTTCCCACTAGCCTGTTGTTAGCCAGCTAGCGCCACATACAAACACGCACGCGCTCGTGCACACACACACACACACACACACACACACACACACACACACAGACTATAGTCCGCAGGGCTCCGGGACACATTTGGTATGTTTGTGTGTATTACCGTATATTTCGTGTGTTTGTCTGTCCCAAGTATGTGAGAGTGGGATGCATGCCGGGGTCCCTGGTGTAACCACAAATGATCCGCCATATCCCTGGCACCGCGGCACACAGGCAAACCCGCAGCGCTCTGAAAAATAAAATAAAATAAATGTATTTACTAGCCAAGGCACACCACGGACTTTAGGAAACTTCTGCTCTCTTGTGTCAATGCCTGCGGCTTTATGTGACACTACATTATGTGTGTGGTGTTGTCAGTGTGTGCATGCCTGTGCATAAGTATCGAGTACATACACTGACACGTGTGTGTGTGTGTGTGTGTGTGTGTGTGTGTGTGTGTGTGTGTGTGTGTGTGTGTGTGTGTGTGTGTGTGTGTGTGTGTGTGTGTGTGTGTGTGTGTGTGTGTGTGTGTGTGTGTGCGCGCACGCACCAGTGGTGTAAAGTAACTAAGTACATTTACTCAAGTACTGTACTTAAGTACAATTTTGAGGTGTTTGTACTTATACAAACTATATATATTTTGGCCATTTGAAAATAGCCGTTGTGATGCAACGCATTGTGAGCTTGTAGATCTGCTATTTGCAAAAGATTTTATACATTTGAAAACTTGTGAAATGGAACCTTCTGCACAATGAGTACTTTTACTTTTGTACATTTTTATACCAATACTTTTTTTTATTCTGGACTTTTACTTGTAACAGAGTATTTCTACATTGCAGTATTGATACTTTTACTTAAGTAAAATATTTGAGTACATTTTCCAGCACTGGCGCGCACACACAGGCATGTGCACGCACATGTCACACGCGTGATTGTGCGTGTCCATTTTGAAGAGCAGAAAGCATGATAGGCGGAGGAGTTGCTGTCACGAGTGGCCTGCCCCCATAGCTTGACCTTCCTCGATCAATCAATCCTTTGTGAGAGTGTCCTGTGGAGGCTAAAGGAATTACCAAGCTACCGGCTCCTCTGGCTCCGTTTATCTCCGAGCCGGAGGTCACAGGTAGTGGCTTCACATCCTATCTGATCCCGATAAGACTGGGTCACAATTTAGGCTCGAGAAATTGCTTATCGGCCAATTTACTTATCTGCTATCTGTGTTTCTTTTAAAAGATTTTTACACAGTACCATCGCCTCGGACAGAAAACGACCTCTTCTTTATTTTTTTCTTTATTTTTGGCGCTTTACAAATGGTAAATGGTGCATTTATATAGCGCTTTTATCCAAAGTGCTTTACATAGATTGTGCATTACATTCACCCATTCACTCACACATTCATACACCGATGGCAGAGGAAACTATGCAAGGCTCCAACCTGCTCATCGGGAGCAATTAGGGGTTCAGTGTCTTGCTCAAGGACACTTCGACATTAACTCTGGGGGAGCCCGGGATGAATAGTGACAGGAAACGAGGAAAGAGAGAGACAGGGAGTGACACGTAGCAAAGGCTGTTTGACTCGGGAATCGAACCCGCAACGCACTGCCAGGCTGCATTAGAGCCTATGAATGTGGTAGGCGCCTTAACCGCTAGACTATCGGCGCCATGGACCTCTTCTTTATGACTAGTGGGTCAGAATTATGTACAATCCAGTGAAGTATAGCGGGGGATATTTGTGACCAAAAAATAACTGAAGCGCCACTTAAAGCTTAACTTTCTGATGATGCCCAACCTTCTTATTGTCCTCCAGAATGTTCATCCATGCATCTCAAACTACTTTTTATTATCTATTTTTTCCTCCACTGGATTTTGGTGATTGATACCGACCATTATTTTGTCGAGCACATTAGAGAACAAAACAGGATGATGAGTATGGAAATTGAGATTGAATAACGACAATTAGCGGTTGCTGCAGTCAGCTGTCTGGGTTGTTTTCTCCAGTGCAGAGATTTAGTCCCCGTTTAGATGACAACAGACGCCGTGTGCGTCCCTCTTCTTACTTGTACAGTTCGTTCCCGTTCTCGGCCCCATGCCCCCCGCCCACTCGCGGCCTGACAATCCGGCAACGTTTTTTTGTTGTATGTGTGTGTGTGTGTGTGTGTTTGTGTGTTAAATGTGTGTGTTGGAGTTTGCATGTTCTCCCCGTGTCCCCTAGGGTACTGTAGGTACCCTCACAAAAAACATGCAGTAATCCTGGTCTCTATACTGCCTCCCACTGGTCAGCCAGGGTGCCTGATGGAGGGGAAAGGAACTGGTTGGAGTAACGTGTTCCTTCCACGTGCTACATCCTACCGGGGAAACTCCCCCCTGTCAGGTGATAAGAAGCGGCCTGCTCACTCATCATGCATTGAAGGAGGCATGAGCTGAGTTCTGGGCTCTCCCTAGGCTGGCAGAGGGCCCCAGAACTGGAACTGTTCGAGCAAAAAGAGGGACGCGTAAACAAACAGCTGTGATAGGAAGTAGAACGGAGGTGGTTCTACGCATGCGTAGACTGGTCTATATCTGGCAGAGCGTCTCACCTCATCTTACCAAGTGTTTGACTGTACTCGTGCTGTTTTTCTCTTCTGTCTTATAAAATACTCAATCAATCAAACCGCCACCCAGCCACCTGGCACGCACACTGCAGCGTTTTCAATCACTTTGGCGTCTCTGTGTAAAACGCAAAATAAAAAGTACTTCTTTCTGATCGTTACCGTGTGTGTGTGTGTGTGTGTGTGTGTGTGTGTGTGTGTGAGCGTGTGTGTGCATGTGTGTGTGTGCGTACGTGGGTGCGTACGTGTGTGTGTGTGTGTGTGAGCGTGTGTGTGCATGTGTGTGTGTGCGTACGTGGGTGCGTACGTGTGTGTGTGTCAGTGGTGTAAAGTAAGTAAGTACTTTTACTCAAGTACTGTACTTAAGTACAATGTTGAGGTATTTTGACTTTACTGGAGTATTTCCAATTTTCAGTGCTTTTACTTCTACTCCACTACATCTCAGAGACAAATATTGTGCTTTTACTCCACTGCAATTATTTGAAAACTTGAATTACTAGTTACTTTGCAGATATAAATTATTATATTATAAAACATTATTAACCCCTTTAGCCCTATTTTATACATAGGCTATTTGAAAATAGATCTACAAGCTCACAACGCGTCGCATTGCGACGCGTTGTGAGCTTCAAACATTTTTGTGCTTTTACTTTTGGCACTTAGTATAGTATATTTTGATGCCAATACTTTTGTACTTTTACTCAAGTAACATTTTGAACACAGGCCTTTTACTTGTAACAGAGTATTTTTATATTGTAGTAGTATTGCTACTTTAAGTGAAATATCGGAGTACTTTCCACCACATGGTGGCGTGTGTGCGTGCGTGTGCGCGTGCGTGCGCGTGCGTGCGTGTGACGGAGACCAGTGAGCCACAGCTGTGTATAGTGCCCTCGCTTGGCGGAGCACAGCTCTCGCCTGCTCCTAAAAGCAGAAGGTTTTGATATGGCTGAGAGGCACAGTCATTTGGCTGATCTAATGGTGGCTCCCAGAGGATCCATATCTATGTGCAAACATGGAGTAGAGAGAGAGGAGGGAATGGAGTGAACACACATGAAACCCACTACATTATTACACCCCCCCCCCCCCCGCCCCCTCGCCACCCATAAAAACCCACCCTCCCAGCCTTTATCTTCTTCACCGCGGTGCCTCTGATCTGGTGCCTTTTACACATAACTTAAAGCGGCACTATGTCATTCTTTTTTTTGTGAATGAAATTAGATTTTGTCCGATCTGTGTGGTAGAGTACTATGTTACTACCAATGTTTTCTTTTTGAGATATTCTTTTGGCTTTTTCTGCATTTTTGTATTAATAGTATACAGTAGACAGGAAGTGGGGAGAGAAAGATGGGGAGTGACAAGTAGCAAAGGTCGTCAGGATCGGGATTCGAACTCGCATTAGCGGCCTAGGTGCCCGGACCGCTATGCCAGCCGTCCGGGCCACTATGTTAATACAATTTAAAGATATATTGTTTTGGCTTTTATGCCTTTATTGATGGGACAGTAGGGGGAGAGAGGTGCAGCAAAGGCCGCCAGGATCGGGACTCGAACCCGCGACACGCTGTCAGGCTACACTGAGGCTAGGTGCCTGGACCGCTACACCAGCAGCCCAGGCCATGTTAATATAATATAACTTATACAATTGGGGTGTTCGGATTTTGTCTCCCTGCTCTTCTATTGAGACATTTAGATTGTGTCAAAGGTCATGTTTCAACTAGACACTTTTGAATTTTGACCTGATGGTCAAGATTCAATTTATCCCCTGAGCAAGCAGAAAGGCTCAATGGTAAAAATGTCAGCACTTTGAGCAGGAAACCAGGTTCAAATCCGGGGTAGAAGAGAAAAGTTACATAGTGCAGCTTTAACTGAAATAATAACTTAACACACAACTAACCTGACATTAAAATGGTTCTTCCTTGTATTTTTATATTTGAGTATTTGTATATTGTTTATATTGTCACTGGTAATGTTTCTGTTTTTGTTACCTACAGTACCTAGGGACTATGGATGTAAATTAGCATCCTGACTCATCTCCGGCATGTTAATACATCTTATATTTTTATACCGATGTTCATTAATGTGCTCCGTCCCTATCAGATAAACAAATACATGCATTAAAAAAGTAAATAACAGGAGTCCCAGTGGATCACTGAGTAATAGTGTGTAGAATATAAATATAGCTATAGTCCTTTCCTGTCCCTCTGTTCGCTGTATCTATCACGAGGAATAAAGCATACAATGTCAAAAATGTATGGGAAAAGCTGCCAATACTGGCAAGTTAAGGGGTAGCGCATGCTACCATTTTCGGTGGTCACCCTCTCACCGCGATGGTTTGAAAACTACAACATGACGTCACTGAGCCGCGGTGATAAGTGACTCACCGCTCACCTCAACACATCTCTCTGCTTTTACTGACCGACATCACCAGACTATGAGCGCCTGGTATCATAATCACCTTTTAGGTGAAAACGTTTCCACCCACAAAAGTGAAAGGGTGATCACCTAAAATGGTACGCAGCCACCTTTATGGGAATATTACCGGTATCGGTATCAGGAAGGAAAAAATGGTATCGGTACATCTCTATTATAAAGGAAACATATATAACACACACACACACACACACACACACACACACACACACACACACACACACACACACACACACACACACACACACACACACACACACACACACACACACACACAGACAACTCTAGCAGTATTATCATTCCTTTGAATGCCACGCGGAGCATCCCTGACAGTCTGTTCCATCTTCATGTTTATTACCAGCGAGATGTTTTCTCTCTTTTTCCTCCTTCATGTCAAAGTGCATCAAACTGCATGTGAATGCAGATCTGGAGACGCTCTCACCTCTCGACCGATGTCTCCAGCATTCTCTTCTTTCATCCCTCAGACTCAATCTGCCCTCTAGCCTTTTGTCTGCTCACCTTCTTCCATCCCTCCACCCAAGACCCCCCCCCCCCCCATAAACCCATGCCCCTCGGCTCCATCCCTCCCCTCCCTGCAGCCAAGCCAGCTCCCTGCTCACTCCTCAATACATTTACTCAAGTACTAATACTGCAGTGGTTCTCAAACTTTTTAATGTCAAGGACCCCCAAAATGATATGAATTTGGCCGCGGACCCCCCATCTCAAATATTTTGTTCCAGGGACCGTCAGAGGCAAATATTTGAGTTAAAAGTGTTGTCTTAAAAAATATATATATCCCAAGGTTTGCACAAATGTTCACGATTTTTCAAAAATAGCAGATCTACAAGCTCATAGCGCGGCACTCGGTGCCGCGCTATGAGCTTGTATATCTGCTATTTTTGAATAGCCAAAGTATAAAAGGTTAAAATTATTGTGACGCTATATTAACACATTTTGCTGGGGACCCCCTGGAACCCCCCCAAGTACCCCTGGGGGTCCCCGGACCCCACTTTGAGAACCAATGCTATACTGTACCTAAGTACAATTTTGATGTCTTTTTTTTTTTACTTTGATACTTCTACTGTACAGTATATACTTCTACTCCACTACATCTCGGAGGCCAATATTGAACTTTTTACTCCACTACAATTATTTGAAAACTTAAGTTACAGATTTAGATTATTATTAGAAAACATACATGAACCAATTAAGCGCTATTTTATTCTTCAGCTATTAAAAAAAAAAAAAAAATAGCCGATCTATAAGATCAGCTAATGTTGGGAGCTTGTACATCTGCTAATTTTAATTTTTACTTTAAAAAATAAAATCACAGTTCTTCATCCAGCCCTCCATCCCGGCCCCCCTGGCTCCCCCCCCCCCCCCCCCCCCCCCCCCTCTGTAGACGTGGGGTTGTGTTCCCTGGCAGCTCGTTAAGAGAAACACTGGAGCATGGTCCTTCTCACCTTGCTCTGCTCTGCACTGCCTTTTAATTAGACAGTGTGTGTGTGTGTGTGTGTGTGTGTGTGTGTGTGTGTGTGTGTGTGTGTGTGTGTGTGTGTGTGTGTGTGTGTGTGTGTGTGTGTGTGTGTGTGTGTGTGTGTGTGTGTGTGCGTGCGCGCGTGCGCGCGCGCGCGCGCGCGTGCGTGCGTGCGTGCGTGCGCGCGGCGTCTTTACTATCTTTTCATGTGGTAGGTGATTGGTACTGTATATGTGCAGGGTTTTTTACTGTATTTTTTGTGCTTTGTGATTTATTTTTGTGTGTGTGTGCATGTATGCATGTTGGTGTGTGTGTGTGCGTGTGTGCGTGCGTCACCCCATCATGGTTCATCCTTTTGAAGTGACATCATCTAATAGCAAGCCTGTTTCTCTAATGTTCAACCAAGACAGTAAATAGCAATGTATTCATTGCTTTTGGCTATACTCTTGACATGAAGTCACAGTGGCATTGTCACAAAGCATACATGACAATTATGTATGCTTCACAGCTATGAAGAGGGTACGTTTACTATATCGTCTCTGTTGGGTGGAAACCTTGTATGTCCAAAACTGTTCCAATTCAAAAACAGCAAAAGTAGCAGATCTGCAAGCTCGAAACGTGGCGCGAAGCGACACGTTTTGAGCTTGTAGATCTACTATTTTTGATACTTTTGTGTGACGCTGCAGTATGATCAAGTAGGGCATTAATTTACCCAAAAATATATATTAAAAATATGGAGATAGGAGGTTTCTGCAGCGATATTGTGAACATTGACCTGCAAGGGTCCAGAGTTAAATGAGCACTTTGGATCTTTATACTGTGTACAGTTTACATAGATGAATACAGTGCCCTGGGGTTTGTTTACATCATGTGTGTCACCATGGTCACCGTGGGCCACATGTCACTCACTCATTATGCAAAATATATCTGTCTGTTTGGCGTTTAGGCTTTGTTCAGACTACAGACTAATCCAATATGTTTCTCGAATGTGATCTTCAGGACTGACTGTCCACCCGGTTATTGACCCATTAAGAACGCATCTGTGTCATTTTAAGATTGCTTTGGCTATTAAAACATAGCAGATATACAAGCTCATAACGCGGCACCGAGTACTAGCTTGTAGATTTGTGCAAATCTTTGAATATAATATGTTTTTGAACATTTGTAACTCAAATCTTTTCTTCTGGGGATTCTACTAATGTCTAATTCTACAGTTTTCTGAAACACACGACCGTGTTTACTTCGAAAATAGCAGATCTACAAGCTCACAATGTGCAGCGATTTGACACATTGCAAGCTTGTAGATCTGCTCTTTTCGGCAATTAAGCGACACCGTTGTTTGACGTAAGCATGAATCAGGCTTCAGTGTCTCGAGTGCCCAGACCGAGACAGATCTTTAGAAATCCGATTTGAATCGCATTTCAGTTTCCATAATTATGTTCTTTTTTACTGTACAGACTTGAACAAAAACAATCTGATTCCAGTATAGATAGATAGGCCAAAAATCAGATTTGGGTTGACAGTCTAAACATAGCCTAGTGGAAAGTTAGTGGAAAGTGTTCTGAGGGTCTTGAGAGTCCCTTGACTAATCCAATGGCTGTAGATTACAGCTGGATCATTTTAGATATGACATAGATGCTGAATGTTTTTTTCACCATGCAGGCCATGGTGGCTTCGACTCGCGTCTCCAAACAAGCCCTTTTTATTCGTTCTTACGGATTTTGCACTTCTGTAGTTAGAACAGTTAGGTTTAGGTATGGTTTTGGTGTGGTTAACGGTAAGGATGAGGAGGACATTCAGCCTGGAACTGGGTTGGAAATGTTATAAATGGTTACGTACATGGTTTCCATGGGCTACATCACTCAATATCTATATATATATTTATTTTTTCTAATAATATTTTTAATATATTAAAATATTATTACCCTGCAGCATTGTTGACATTGTAATGTAATTGGGTAATACAGTAAGGAGAACAACGTTGCCAGATTCTGTGAGAGAAACAAGCAACCAGGTCTAGGAAAAACAAGCCCAAAAGCGACTATAGGCCACATGTGCACTTTAAACATATACATCAGCTATTTTCAAATAGCTCACCACACGACGCGTGAGCTTGTAGATCTTGGGGGGAAATAATAATAAGCAGACCTGGCAACACTGAAGGAGAAATGTAACAGGTTATATAGAAAGTTTGATATGCAGGTATGCAGGTGTGTGCATGGCCCTGCATTTATGCAAGCGATATACCTTCTGCTAACGGTGTTAATACCTGTGTTGACCCGGTGAGGTGGAGAGTTGTTCCCACCCCTGTGCTAATGGAATCAAGCACATGTAGCATCTCCTCTTCTCTCTCTCTCTCTCATATAATCCCATTATAACAGCACTCTGCTCAAGTACCGGCTGGCCTGGCCTCTCACAGCACACTGCTGTTGGGCCTGAGGGCCAGCCAGCCACGGGCCTCGTAAAATAGTGGTTAATTTAACTAGTAGGCCTGTCCCCCGACTAAGGATTTCTATAGTCGAATCTGATTGGCCAAATGTTGCCTATAGTCGACTAATAGTCAACTATTTTTATTTTTTTATTTTTTATTTTCTTTGGCATGATTCGACTGAGACTGGCAGTCGGCAGTCGAATCATTCTGATTTGACTCTCAGTCGAATCATTCTGATTTGTCTCTCAGTCGAATCATTCTGATTTGTCTCTCAGTCGAATCATTCTGATTTGACTCTCAGTCGAATCATGCAAAAAATATGTTATGCAATAGAGGAACATTCCATTTGGGCTGTAGGGGTGCTTAATGTCTGATTTAACATATACTTGGTTGGTTTCTCCCAATAAATCATGATGTGTATCCTATTTTTGGCAAACTATTATAACAAATTAGGCCAATCTCTCAGTAGAATAAAAAAACATATATATATAGATTGGCAGTCGACTCAGACTCCCCTCGACTGATTAGTCGACTATTTGAATAATTGAGGTCAGGCCTAGTAACCAGTAACTAAAGTTTTCAAATAATTGTAGTAAATGTACGATATTTGTTTCAAGTACAGTACTTAGTTATTTTACACCACTTAGTAAGCAAAGCCTCAAGCTATGGGTACACAGGAATACAACATCAGAATAGTAAACAAACTTTGTTGCTTATACATCACAGATTCCCCCAACATCCCACATTTTGGACTGTTCCTTTACTCAGAAATGCATCAAATGAAAACACACATACCAACCAGATAAGATCAAAACTATAACACATCTCTTTGGAAACATATTTCTCAGAGACCAAAACAACAAATCATTCATTATAGTCAGAGTCTGAAAGGAGGGTAAAACCCAGGACGCTTATCGGCCTGCTATGGCGACAGTTTGCCCTCTGCAATCTGCAGCTTCATGGCGCACCACCGACGGAACAAAGCCGGAGCTAATCGGGGGTGTGGGGGGGGGGGGGGGGGGGGCGGTAGACTAGGGGTGGATTAGCTTCACACTAGAGCTGATTCTCTCCCACATCTAGATTATGCCTGAAAAGACCTCGAGTCTCAACCTTAACCCATTAAGATCGGCAACGCATCTGTGTCACTTTTTGGTTTGAGCTAAAAAAGCATTATTTTACACTTTGGCTGTTCAAAAATAGCAGATCTGATCGTAGCGCGGCACCGAGTGCCGCGCTACGAGCTTGTGGATCTGCTATTTTTGAAAAATCGTATAAATGCAAATATTTTTATATATATTGTTTTATAGCGAACATTTGTAACTCAAAGCTTTGCTTCTGGGGGGTCCCTGGAACATATTTTTAGATGAGGGTCGGCGGCCAAATACATTTTGAGGGTCCTTGAGATGAAAAAGTTTGAGCACCACTGACATAGAAACATACGTTTTTTCAGAATACTGTTGGAATTTAGAAGACAGACATTCGTAGAATCGGCTTCAGGTCTTAGTAGGTTAAGACAGCGAGGAGGAAAAACATATTTTCTTTTCCTAGCATTCTTATCTCTCTCCCTCGCAAACATTTTCTCACTGCTGTCCACCTGTGAAAATAAAACTACATAGAGAGAGAGAGAGAGAGAAAGAGAGAGAGAGAGAGAGAGAGAGAGAGTGAGAGCACACAGGCTCAAAAAGTGAAAGTGCAACACGGGGGTCTCTAACGTAACGTAGCAAGAGTATTAAAGCTTTGAAACAGCACAGACTGCTGACCTCCAAAGTGACGCATTCACCGTAGGCCTTATTAGCTGTTTATGCAGAGGGTAAACAGCTGGGAATTGGGGGCAGCTGTCTGCGTGTAGACAGATGTTCCATTAATCACACAGGGCCAAGCTAATAAAGCATCTCCTTCCTGAGGTCCCCGGCTCCGCGTCCTCCAGCTGGGGAGGGGTGGGAGGTGGGTGGGTGCGGGGGGGGGGGTTGGGGTTGGACGCAGGCCAGCGGAGAGGACAGTCACCCTGGCCACGATGAAGGCCAAAGCGCTATAGCTGCTCGTCTTCCCTCTGACTTGGAGCCTCACCAACAGGGACGCCCCCTACCCAACCCCCCCAACCCCCCCAACCCCCCCAGGTCATCACGCGGGCGTTTAGAACTAACAAGACGTGCTCGAAAGTCAAACTTAACTCTTGTAACGGATGACCAGTGGTGGAAAGTAACTAAGTGCGTGTACTCAAGTACTGTACTTAAGTACAATTTTGAGGTATTTTTTCTTTACTCGAGTGTTTCCAATTTCCAATACGTTTACTTCTACTCCACTACATCTCTGATGGCAAATATTGTACTTTTACTCCACTACAATTATTAGTTAGTTAGTTACTTTGTAGATTTTGATTATTATTACAAAACATACAGTAACTATTTCAACCCTACAGTATATCGGCCATTTGAAAATAGCCGATCTACAAGCTCACAATGCGTCGCATCGCGACGCATTGTGAGCTTGTAGATCTGCTATTTTCTAAAGATTTGTATACATTTGAAAACTTGAAATGGGACATTTTGTATAATGAGTACTTTCACTTTTGGTACTTTAAGTACACTTTGATGCAAACACTTTTATACTTTTACTCAAGTACATTTTGAATTTCGGACTTCTACTTGTAACAGAGTATTTCTACATTGCAGTATTGATACTTTTACTTAAGCAAAACATTTGAGTACTTTTTTTTCCACCACTGCGGATGACCTATACTTACTGCACTTGTGTGTTGTGTTGTAGGATGAGAGAGAAGTTTTTAATTCGGTACAAAACAGCTCCCACTGAGCCATCATTAACATCGCTAAACACGTTGCACCTTCATTCGTACACCGTCGAGCTGTCGCGGTTCGCTGTAAATCTAACTCACTAAAACAGCTAGCATGTTCACAGACAGCTGCTACGCATTATTTATGCCTCCAGAAGCGGCATGATCACCATTGAGCGAGCGGGCCGACAAGCAGTTGAATTATACATCTATTACGGGCTGAGAAATAATTTGAGAGGAGATGTACCCACAGGGAAGAAATAGATATATTTTCCACTTTTTTTCCAGAGGGGAGCGTGCATGATGAAAACACAAGCGGCGAGTCCCATGAATAAATGAAAAACAAGGAATGCTGTAAAGCAGCAGCAGCAAAAAAAAAAAAAATCAATAACACTGAACACTCACAAAGACACTTATACAAGCAAGACACTCTCTTTTCTCCCAATCCTTCATACATTCTTTTTTCTGCAGCTCAGCACACACACACATACATACGCCTTCCTCCCTATCTTTCTTTCATTTCACATGGCTGCCGATGCCTGCAAGCAATTACCTGCCGACATAAGGACTTCCAGCAGTTTGCTGAAGTTTAAAGACTCGACAAGGCATTATACGGGCCCAGGGAGGCAATTACCCTCCGTCACAACTGTTGCTGTTTCATGTTCCCAGATAGCCTATCTAGGGCTGCTCAATTACATGTTGCCTTTTGAAGCTCCGCTCCATCTCTCTCTCTGACTCCGACTTCCACTTTTCTGAGAGGCACAAAAACACAGAAGATTCCTCATCTCTGTCTGTCTTAAAAGTGAGTGAGAGGGGGGGGGGGGGGGGAGAGAGAAGGGGGTTAGTGCTGAGACATACAGAGAGAGAGAGAGAGGAGGGGGAGGGGGGAGGGGGGGTGAGCAATCCTTTTCCAGCTGAGATGAGCTAGGCTTGTGATCAGTGTTCCTCTAAAGTGAGACTGGA
The DNA here is from genome assembly GCF_963454915.1 of Gymnoscopelus microlampas. Lineage (NCBI taxonomy): Eukaryota > Metazoa > Chordata > Actinopteri > Myctophiformes > Myctophidae > Gymnoscopelus > Gymnoscopelus microlampas. The sequence continues at coordinate 42,903,821 of NC_139941.1, forward strand.
GACGCTGCATTTTCCCCTCAGATGGAGGCTGATAAGGAGCCATGCAGGCAGCGGTGGTGCCAGCCAGCCGCGGCGGCAGAAGATGCACTCTGCTGGACACTACCGGGGTCACTAATATCTGTCGAGGTCTCTCTCTGGACACCTCGCCATGTGGGGCTGCTGCTCAGTTATAGACTTATAGCAACAATCACAGAACACACCACACCTATTTGAGACGAATCCACAGCACACGGTGTCATTGCTGCTGCAGTGTCAAAATGCACTGTGTGGTTGTACTGTAGTCAGGGAACTACAGTACTAGGGCAGCGCTCTGTGGATTAGTCCAGTGGTTCTCAAACTTTTTCATGTCAAGGACCCCCAAATTGACACTTATTACCCCACGGACCCCCATTTGAAAAGATAAGCCAGGGACCCCCATAAGAGAAGGTTTTTACAGCTCTCTAGCAGTGATTCTCAACCATTTTAATTTCAAGGACCCCCAGTTTGACATGCATTAGGCTACGGACCCCAATGTAATGGCATTTATACCTCTGGGACCCCAATTCATATTGTAAAATCAATGTTAAGTTAACTCTGAGAGTGTACAAATGGAACCAAATGGACCCGTTAGGGTCCATTTGGTTCCATTTGTACACTCTCAGAGTTACAGACCCATAAGGGTCCATTTGGTTCCTGCCCATCATTTAGCTGGGGACCCCCTTGAACCCCCTCAAGTACCCCTGGGGGTCCCCGGACCCCACTTTGAGAACCAACGGATTAGTCTATAGGAAAAGGAATAATTGCCAGAAATACATAATTTCAGGCCAAACTGACTCCACTCTAATTCGATTCCACTTCTTTTCTTCACTTATCTTTCCTCCCTTCCCCTCCTCTTCCCATCTATCTCTCCCTCCCTCCCTCCTTCCCTCCCTCCCTCCCTCCCTCCCTCCCTCTCACATTATGTCTGCAGACTAGAGTAGGATCTGATTGTGTTTACAGAGGGACCGGCCCTTCTCCGGATGTACTGCTGATTTGATTAATCCCAACGTCGTTTTTTTTATAAACTGTTGATAAACCTCTGGCTCTCTTATCAGCAAACACATTTTGCACAGAGGGGTCCCCCCCACCCCGGACCCCCCCTCCCGCCCCCCCCCCCCCCCCTTAATGAAAGGTAAACTAGTTCTGCCTGGAAGAGGAGGAGAGGAGATCTATGAGAGCAGCAGAGGGGAGAGAGAAAGAAAGGGGGCAGGATAATATGGAAGGGGCCTAGATGACATGTTAATCAGCGATGGCTTGGCTTCAACCAGAACGCTGTTCAATTTCCAGTCCTTATATCCAGACACAGGGACAGTGGTTTAAGATTCCACAGTCAGCCCTCTCTCTCTCCCTCTACTAAGTATGTTTATATTCCACAGCACATTAGGGAAACGTCTGTTTTCATAGTGCATGCTAGAGGTAATGTATTGTACTTAGCATAATTAGCCCCTTATGTCACACACAGCGGCGCTGCTTGCTCGCGACGCCTGGGCCATGGGTTCTGTTGTGTTGTGTGAGTTCTGCGTGCAAAACTCTCTGCCCGGCCTGGCTGGGCCCCTAGTGTGTGTTTTATTTCCGTGCCTTGGAACAGCCCAGTGTATGCATGCCCACCACTTTGCTGCTGCTGTGTCGAGTTATGTGGTTGTATGCCCATAGTGGCTTTGCAGCTGTGTTGAATGTAATGTATGCCTTTGGAGATATATACTCTTGCATTTGACTCTTTATACCCCAAGCATGCCTGATACACAGTCCCAACCGCTAGTGGTGATGGAAAAAGTGCTCACATTTTTTACTTAAGTAAAATTATCAATACTGCAATGTGGAAATACTCTGTAAGTAAAAGTCTGGAATTCGAAATGTACTTGAGTAAAAGTACAAAAGTATTGGCATCAAAATGTACTTAAAGTACCAAAAGTAGAAAGTACTTTGCAGTGTGTTTTCAAATGTATACAAATCTTTTGAAAATAGCAGATCTACAAGCTTGCAATGTGTCGCATCGCGACGCATTGTGAGCTTGTAGAGCTTGTAGATTGTGAGCTTGTAGAGTTTTCAAATGGCCGAAATTTATATAGGGCTGAAGTGGTTAATGTATGTTTTTTAATAATAATCAAAATCGACAGATTTAATAATACGTAAATAATACATTTTCAAATAGTTGTAGTGGAGTAAAAGTACAATATTTGCCTCTGAGATGTACAGTAGTAGAGGCAAAAAGTACTGAAAATTGGAAATACTCAAGTAAAGTACAAATACCTCAAAATTGTACTTAAGTCCAGTACTTTAAGTAAATGTACTTAGTTACTTTCCACCACTGCCAACCACCGAGGCTATCATCGTCGCGGACTGGCAGCAGCGCTTATGGCATGTGAGCGTGGTTGTTTCCATGGGAACGTAAGCGGTTGGAATAGGGCCTGTGAGGCATTGTGGGACTCGTGTGTCTGCTGCCGCTGCCGCCGCCCGCTATGCTTCTCAACATTGGCCCGATGCCTCCTTCCTTCTGTGTGGACAGAAATAGGCAAATATAGGGTTCGTACTCAAAACATTCTGGAGCCGATCATTTCCATAGTAATGTACCCAGCCAGCTGCTTGTTGGCTCCCTGCACTGCATTCCTTAAGATCATTGGGTCTCAAAGTGGGGTCTGGGGACCCCCAGGGGTCCCCAGCAAAATGTGTTAATATAGCATCACAATAATTGTTACCTTTTTATACTTTGACTATTCAAAAATAGCAGATATACAAGCACCGAGTGCCGCGCTATGAGCTTGTAGATCTGCTATTTTTGAACAATCGTGACAATGTGTGCAAATCTTTGAATATATATATTTATAAAGCGAACATTTGTAACTCAAATCTTTGCTTCTGGGGGGTCCCTGGAACAACATATTTTGAGATGGGGGTCCGCGGCCAAATACATATCATTTTGGGGGTCCTTGACATGAAAAAGTTTGAGAACCACCGCCTTAGATCAGTGGTTCTCAAACATTTTCATTCGCAAGAACCCCAAATCGATACATATTAGGACGCGGACCCTTGCAACAAGAGCTTAAACTGAATACCCTTGCATCTATTGGCCATTTTAGGAATTTATATAATAACCGTGTATGCAACTGTTTTAACTGATTGCTGTCAACATGCAACTGTTTTAACTGATTGCTGTCAACATGCAACTGTTTTAACTGATTGCTGTCAACATGCAACTGTTTTAACTGATTGCTGTCAACATGCAACTGTTTTAACTGATTGCTGTCAACATGCAACTGTTTTAACTGATTGCTGTCAACGTGCAACTGTTTTAACTGATTGCTGTCAACATGCAACTGTTTTAACTGATTGCTGTCAACATACAACTGTTTTAACTGTTTGTTGTCAACTTTATTGTTTTTCTTGCTGTTCTTATGTTATTTATATGTGTGTAATCTCGGCATCATTGTAAATGAGGGTCTCCCTCAATGATCTCTCCGAAAATCTCAAACAAAGGTTGAATGAATGAAAAACTGTTCTTACTCTCTCTCATTCTCTATCCCTCCGTCCATACAGGCAGCCTCCATGGCGTTGAGCAGCCTCGGCCACGTGTACACGGCCATCGGCGACTACCCCAACGCCCTGGCCAGCCACAAGCAGTGCGTGCTGCTCGCCAAGCAGTCCAAGGACCAGCTGTCGGAGGCGCGGGAGCTGGGCAACATGGGCGCCGTCTACATCGCCATGGGGGACTTCGACAACGCCGTCCAGTGCCACGAGCAGCACCTGGGCATCGCCAAGGCGCTGGAGAACAAGCGCGAGGAGGCCCGCGCCTACAGCAACCTGGGCAGCGCCTACCACTACCACCGCAACTTCGACAAGGCCATGTCCTACCACACGCACGTGCTGGAGCTGGCCCAGGAGCTTGAGGAGCAGAGCATCGAGATGCGGGCCTACGCCGGGCTGGGCCACGCCGCCCGATGCATGCAGGACCTGGAGAGGGCCAAGCAGTACCACGAGCAGCAGCTCGCCATCGCCGAGGGCCTCAAGGACAGGGCGGCGGAGGGACGGGCGTCCTCCAACCTAGGTATGTATGTATGGATGTACTGTATATGTGTGTATGAAGAAAAACATCACATGGATGCAACTGGGACATACTGTATCATCAGTGTTGTAGCCTGGGGTCTACAAACCGGTGGGAGCTTTAAACCAGTGTGCGGATGTTTTACCTTCTCCTTGTACCGTACAGCAGTGGTTCTCAACCTGTGGGTCGGGATCCCCAGGGCGGTCCCCACATGATTTTTTTTTTTGGGGGGGGGGTCCCCGGATGACAGTGAAGTGACAATTTAAGGACTTTAAAGACCTTTTTAATACCTACAATTAAATGAATTGAAAAAAGACCATTACTGAATCAAAACTAATCAACAAACTACACTATAAAACTGGTCAAACGTTGGCCAAATTCTCAAATAATATTAGAAAGACGCAAAATTCCTCAACTCCTACATTCCAAGTGCTTATCAGGGTGGGGGGTCCCCAGTTCAAATATGATTATTTTGGGGGGTCGTGGCCTGAAAAGGTTGAGAACCACTGCTGTACAGTATGAGTAGCCACAACAAACCTCAGGACTAGAATCTGCTGTGTGAGTGTCAAGCTCTGGCACAGTAATAGCGTCCCCCCCTCTCTATCCTCATATAGTAGCTCCCCCCTCTCTACCCTCATATAGTAGCTCCCCCCTCTCTACCCTCCGGGACTCCGTCTTTGTGACCCTGGAAGTTGAGGACAATGTAGGGGCGGAGCATCATGGCGGAGCGTCGTCATCATACATGTGACCAGAGAGTGTGTGTTTGGCATCGTCCTCCAGGATAAGGAAGCACCTGGCAGTTAGAAAGTTAATGTCCCAGTTCAGATAGGGAAGAGGTAAATGTTTACTGCGTGTTTGCTCACAGCGTAGAGGATTTACGTTTGTCGCCGTGTTAATACTGACGAGGTAGGGGTCGCTTCCTCACTACACACAGGGTTTCTGGACCGGATGTGATGAGAGGGTTGAAGAGGTCATGATTTACCCATGAGAATATTTACACAGGGCCCAATAATAACAGTGTTTGAAGGTGGTGTTGTGCCAAGTTACAAATAAAGATGATTGTGTAACCTTTATTTTTCACACCAGGTTTTGGTGGTTCCTATTCTGAGCACATCCTCTGGTGTGTACTGCTGCTAATGTGTTTTTCTGTCTGCTTTTGGCTACATCCCATTATGTGTGTTATTATACATGAGCTGTTTACTCGCTGGTTGTTCTGAGGATGTCTGGTTCTTAAGAGCTGTGGTGCTTGCTCTTGCTTTTTAGGCCAATTTAGTAAGGAACACTACAGAATCCCAGTTGTTCACACTAAAATAAAAATGGAACGATGGAGAATTTTTATAGACCTCTTTCACACCTACTCCGAAATTGCTGTCTGTAATTTTTTCAACTGAACACAGTTTTTTGGATGCCATAGATAGATAGATTTTATTTCTGTGTCCTACACACAAGTGCCAAACCCTCATGGGTTTATAAGACACCATTTTACGCTTACATCATGTTTCACAATATATTCACATAATACATTCAGAGTGTTCTGTCTTCTCCCCCAACCTTGACAAATGAAATCTGCCACAACAAAAGCTCCTTTAACAAAACATATCTCAAGTTTTTCATAATCATCTAACTCAAGGAAATCACCACAAATAGAAGACATCTTACTAACAAATACCTCTCTTATATCATCATATTTAGAGCAATAGAACAAAAAGTGAACCTCGATCATTTTCAATTTCACCAAGTTCACAAAACAAACAGTATCTCTTTTCCTCTGGAGTGGCATTAAACCTGCCAGTTTCCAGAGCTAATGGTAATGTTCCTGACCGTATTTGTGCACAGAGAGATAGTTGTCTTTTGCTTAAATTATACTTCACATAAGGACTGATTGACCTATAAAAAAATCGTATCGAACCCTTTGTGCACAGGCCTTTAACAGTATTGCATTATGTTGAGTGGCATGTTCCGTTCCTCTCCGTTATTAATTAATGATAGACATATGAGGTGATGAAGTACAAGGTCATTCCATTGGAAGCCAGAGAATAAGACCCCACTACAAAAACCAGAGTGTTAATTGAACACTCCAAGACTATGCGAAAATGTACCCTTTGCAGGATTTCACAGTGCATTGTGCGAGGAGGGAGCCAGCAGTGCCATCGTGTAACACACGCTATCACTGGATAAAAATTAAGCCCATAAAAAGCTTTTCAGTTTTCATGGGAAATCTCTATCCTCGTATTACTCCTCCCCCCACCCCCACTAGGGCTAGGCGAAGACTTAATCAAATCTAGAAAATGAATCCTCAGCTGAAGATAAATAAAATGAGATGGCGGGGAAATTAACTATACGATCAGGTCTTCTGATTGGAACTTAAAATGTAATTATTGTACCCTCTTTTGAAGCCTTGGTTCTCACAGCCCAAAATTCTCCCAGCGAAATGAAATTATTAGCAGAGGTAACCTTGAGCGTGACCGACTAATATAGTGATAAAAAAGACAGCGCCAGTCGCCAGAAGAATAAAGGTGTCCCGGTGGATATTCAACCCCCCCACGACGAGGTATACGACCCGACCCATTCGACTGCATTATAAGCCACGTCGAATGACTTATGATGGTCATCAAGGCCGCTGTAAACCTGACTCTAATGGACAAGTAAGTGGCATAATGGTCTCTCGCTGATGAATTATTCTTTCTGCTAATGTAAGAGCAGGGAGCTGGGGTTAATCATCCAAACATAAATTGAAGTTGTCCTTTGACCCAGCCTAACGGTCACGCTAGTCTGGTTTTGCTCTTAGTGTCGAAACACAAGGATATTTGGGGAAGGTGATAACATGGTCGTCATAAAACCAGGTCCTCTCCAAAGCTGAGACGTTTATGACGCTCCGTGTGAGTTTTATTGCGAGCGGGGGGTTATGTGTTTCACGCGGCGCTACATCTAATCTCGTCTCGACAGAGCTGGCTGGCACTATATGTGACGGCTCTCTTATAGTGCCAGTCTAGAAGCTGTCATTCAGATGTTTGGCTGGTACCGGCAATTGTATAGCATTAGTTTCAACATGACGGTATACTTCCAAATCGTGACAGAGTAATTACAGTGCAGCTGATGTTAGTGTCAGAGAGCGTTAGCCTGGGTGACACCAGCGCTAGCTAAGTGAGTGCATGGGCTGGTTGGAGATAAGTCTGGTATTGACAAACCAGCAGTGGTTGTAAAGTAACTACGTACATGTACTCAAGTACTGTACTTAAGTACATTTTTGAGGTCTTTTTTTTTACTTTACTGGAGTATTTCCAATTTTCAGTACTTTTGCTCCTACTCCGCGACATCTCAGAGACAAATATTGTACTTTTACTCCACTGCAATTATTTGAAAACTTTAATTACTTGTTACTTTGTAGATTGTGATTATTATTACAAAACCACTTCAGCCCTATATAAATTTCGGCCATTTGAAAATAGCCGATCTACAAGCTCACAATGCGTTGCGATGCGACGCATTGTGAGCTTGTAGATCGGCTATTTTCAGAAGATGTTCATACATTTTATTGAAACTTTGTGAAATGGGACATTCTGCATAACGATACTTTCTACTTTTGGTACTTTAAGTACATTTTGATACCAATATTTTTGTACTCAAGTACATTACTTGTAACAGAGTATTTCTACATTGCAGTATTAGTATTGATACTTTTACTTAAGTAAAAAATGTGAGTACTTTTTCCACCACTGCAAACCAGGCTGTATAGCAGGGAAAGGTTGTGACTTGTGTAGGCCATGGAGAGTTCAGTGCCTGTTTGAATGTCTCGTGAAGCCTCATTGAAGCTTCTCGTTTTCACCTTTGCCCTCGTTGCCTATTTCCCCTCGATCACCCCATTCTATGTCTCCCACACACCCTCACTCGCTCGTTCCCTCCCTCCCTCACTCCCTCCTTCTCTCTCTCTGCACACCCCTAGTGATTGTAATCTGCGGCTGTCAAGCTCCCCGTAATTGAAACTGACTTGATGAATCGCTTAATTACCTTTAATAGCTGATTCGAGAAGAGCTGAATAATGAAGATAACAGGGAATGAAGTGGGGCCCGTGAAGCATCATTTTCTGTAATTACACCATGTTTTGTTGTTGTTGTTCGGTGTTGTTGTTGCTTTTTGTTTGCTGCGACGGCGGGGCGAACATTTGCGTTCGTTTGCTTTTGTCATTAACACAACACAAGCTCCCCCGAGCGTCGCAAGAAATGCACTGAACTTTACAGGATGTTGTTTAGCGTTTAAAATCTGGTATTTTGTTAAAACTTTTGGAGAAGAACAATTTCCCTTTTTTGACTTTCATCCACATCATGCTGGCAATTCAAAATCAGGAAGTATGCGCTAAATCAAATCAAATTCATTTCAGAAGTAACCTCACAGCTTCATTATTGAGCATTCAAATTTACCGGAACCTGAATAAACCCGTACGGTAGAACATGTTAATGTAACTACTGTAGCACATCTTACAGTGGTTGGAGGTGATCTCCCTACTTTCCATTGAGAAATGTAGACCCTGGTGTCAAGTAAGATACCTACTGGTTGACCACTGTCAATATGTCAATAAAGGTATTTGAAGCAGATGGTGCACAACCATCTCTATTGTAATTTGGATATTGTCTAACCTCTTTTCATTGGGGGAGGGTGGCAATGGACATCCGCTGGACGGCAGGTGCGGGACCAACTGTGGATTCAAGGCAAGATAAGAAATAGAAGTCCACACACTGTGACTTTGCAGAAGCTCCCAATCAAGGCTTTATTATAGATTAAAGTTTCGACACATAGGGCCCTATCTTGGGCACCGCCTTACACCTTATCCCTACATTTCTTTGCCATTTTTTACTATTTTTAAAAATAGTTGAACTATTTTAAAATGTTTTTGTTTTTTTTAAATGGCTAATACGTTTAGGGATGAGGGGTAAGGCGGCGCCCAAGATAGGGCCCAAAAAAGTCTCCTTCAGAATGTGTCGAAACGTTAACCTATAATAAAGCCTTGATTGCAGTGTGGAGACTTCTATTTCTTATCTTGACAATGGACATAAAACGTACAGTTTGTAGCTTTAAGCTTGTCACCGATACTAGGTAGGCTACTATACAAAGTCTTCCACTGATGGAATGCATACCACAGTGTATCCATGGGAGCGTGATCCAGGGTGCGGACTCTATTGTTCTGTTATAGCCACTCGATCAAATGGTAAATGGTGCATTTATATAAGGCGCCTTTATCCAAGGCGCTTTACAATGATTGTGCATTACATTCACCCATTCACACACACATTCTTCACACACCGATGGCGGAGGGAACCATGAAAGGTACCGACCTGCTCATCGGGAGCAATTAGGGGTTCAGCGTCTTGGGCATCAAGGTATCAGACACATACCTCCATCGTTTCTTGCTCTCCATGGATCCAGGCTTCTTTACTTCCCTTTGTCCTCTTAATGATGACCATTCACAATTTAACTCCAAAGTTATTTGTGGGAAAATGGCCAAAATTTGTCACATTGTAGGGTTGATAAGGTGTTACTAAGATAGATAGCACAACTGACCGATAATGTAATTAACGGTTATTAGAGCAGTGTTTTTCAAACTTTTTTGGCTCAGGGCACCCCTGTAAATACTTTTTTCATCCATGGCACCCCTTAATTACATTGTTACTTTATAGCACCTTACATTTATGTCATATTACGGTACGTAAAAATACTAATCTTTCCCCCTAAGAGTAAAACTTGAGAGAATATCCGTTACCATGATTGAAAATAACTTTAAACTTATATTTAAACTGGAGTGATATTGATGAATTCCAAATATTATCAAAGTATTTTGCGGCACCCCTGGACTTGCGTCATGGCACCCTAGGGTGCCATGGAACCCACTTTGAGAAACCCTGTATTAGAGACCCTCGAGGGGCCTGATAAATACAGTTTTTAAAAGTCCCACAGTGCTGTTATACTCTGATACATCAGTACCTCATGAAACTGCTTCTCGTCCAATCAAATTACTTGGCCGGAACTAAGTGTATATAAATACAGTATATATTGCACTATAGCGATGATGGCAGCGAGAAGTTGTAAGAGAAGTAGAGAGAGAGAACTTTTTTATTATGCCCTCTCAGCTTGCTCTTTAATGATGCGTGTAGTGTGGGTGGAGCAGCATGTGACATGATGGCTCTGAGGTATATATGGAGCTCCACTGCTACTAACACCAAGACCCAATGCTTTAACCCTTTCAAACCGGGAAAGCATCTGTGTCATTTTTAGATGTATTTGGCTATTCAAAAAATAGCAGATCTACAAGCTCATAGCGCGGCACCGAGTGCCGCGCTACGAGCTTGTAGATCTGCTATTTTTTGAAAAATCGTGAACATTTGTGCAAAATCTTTGAATATATATATTTTAAAGCGAACATTTGTAACTCAAATCTTTGCTTCTGGGGGGGTCCCTGGAACAAAATGTTTTGAGATGGGGGTCCGCGGCCAAATATATTATCTAAAAATGTTTTCTAAATCCTAACAGTATGTTGCTATATCAGTGGTGCTCCAACTTTTTCATGTCTGGGACCCCCAAAATTATAAGTATTATTTGGCCGCAGACCCCCATCTCAAAATATTTAGTTCCAGGGACCCCCCGGAAGCAAATATGGGAGTTAAAAATGTTCGCTTTAAAAAATATATATATATTCAAAGATTTGCACACATTTTCATGATTTAAAAAAAATAGCAGATCTACAAGCTTATATAAAATGACACGGATGCGTTCGCGGCTTGAATGGGTTAATAATAATAATAAGCGAGCTACAGTACAGTACGATGCCCGGTGGTGACAGCCGTAGCTTTAGCACTAACTCTGACCCACAAAGGAAAGGATATAAAGAATGTTGCATTCATTCCATTCCATTCCAGTCCCCCACATTTATTATTCATTAACGGGCTAACTTACCCCCTAGTCAGCAATATCTAATAACGTGGGAGAGAGAGAGGACTTGGAAGTGGGTGGCTTTGCATTTAGCTCACATTTCTGTTATTCATTAAACAGAATCTAAATTGTATTGTGTCCCCCCCCCCCCCCCCACAATTCACTTCAAAGAGATTTTAATAACTTTGTTGTTTGGAAGCCATTGTTTTGTATTGTGTGTTGTTTTTTGTTTCACCCGGCAGTGGTGTGAAGTAACTAAGTTGTACTCAAGTACATGTACTTAAGTACTGTGCTTAAGTACAATTTTGACGTTTTTTTTACTTTACTTTCCAGTGTTCAGTACTTTTACTTCTACTGTCTCCACTACATCTCAGAGGCAAATATTGTACTTTTACTCCACTACAATGATTTGACAACTTTAGTTACTAGTTACTTTTCATATATAAATTATGATATTATGAAACATACATTAATCACTTCAGCCCTATTTTATACCTAGGCTGTTTGAAAATAGCAGATCTTCAAGCTCATAACGCGTCGCGACGTGTTGTGAGCTTGTAGATCTGCTATTTTCAAACATTTTAGTGCTTTTACTTTTGGTACTTAAAGTATATTTTGATGCCATTACTTTTGTACTTTTACTCAAGTAACATATTGAACACAGGCCTTTTACTTGTCACAGAATATTTATATATTGCGGTATTGCTACTTTTGCTTAAGTAAAATATCTGAGTACTTCTTCCACCACTGTTCATTGCCCCTTGCTTTCACCCGCCCACGCCTCTTAAATCACAACACGTGTTTTTTTTGTGCTTTTTATACAGAGAATTCATTTGAAATGTCGACACCATCAGTTAGCGGGGGCCTTAGGTATAACCAGGCTTAATTAAGCAATCACTCTCCTTGTTTTTATCCTGTGTGTCCCTGAGGATGGCTGTCTGGTGATGGTGGTGAAAAGAAAGAAAGAAAGGCAACACACAAACAGCCAGGAATGAGCAGATCACAACACATCAGAAGACCGCTTTACTGCCATCCACCTCTATTGACTGAGGTAGTGAAATCATAAGAAAAGCTGCTGCTTGGCTGAATTAGCCTCAGAGGTTTTCCTTTCCTCGTGATACTCCTTTCATAACCGTAGCATTTTTATGTAAATGTTAAACCGCTTATTATGCTGTTGGCGGTATACGTCCATTTAGGAGTTATTTGTGTGAAATGTGAACCGGGCGGAATGAAAGAAAGCGCCGCAAAATAAGTTCTCGTTCTCAGTTTGCTGTCAACACATTACAGTACAGCAGGGTTCCCCAATAGGTGGCCCGCGGGCCATTTGCGGCCCACAAGGGGCAACTGTCCGGCCCGCACCAACTTGGCTAGTGAAAGTTGCAGGTATGGTGTGTGTGATATGAAATGTGAGCTTACCGTAATCACAGTAATCCTTAATCATATTCCATCATATTCAAGGGCTTTTGGAGAGAAATGACACAGACTCCAGTCACTTTTAGAGCACTGCAGAGGTGTGTGTGTCTTCGTGCGCGTGCATGCGTGCAGCTGATACTCGTTGACGCTCGTTAATTTCATATTGGAAGATAATTGAGGTTTGACTGGGCTGAAACTTTATCTCAGTAAATGACATGGAACTCCATATTTGGGCATGGCTGACATCATAGTGACAACATGAGCTTTGAATCAGCTCAGCTTAAAACCAGACTGCACAGTGTGAATGACACACATGGAGAGAGACATTGGAGAAGCCTTCATCGCCTACAAGAGGAACTATTAACAGAGATCCATACACTTGATATTCAGCTGGTAATTGCCCTGTAACCAATCCTGGATTGTAAGGTCACAGATCATTAATTACATTCTTGGACCCTTACAGCCCATGCATAGCAGCAGCTTTGACCATGAACCAACCGTTCCCGACAACGAGCCAGCAGCAGGGAAACTCAGAAGAAGAAAGACCTTACAGTAGTCAACAGTCTACCATGACTTTAACACAATCGGACGTAAAGAGACATCATCTGACTGACACAGGAAAGAAACCCCACATCTGTAAACAATGTGACAAGAGTTTCAGTCAGTTAAGTCGACTGAAGACACACCAGCGTGTTCACACTGGAGAAAAACCTTTCCACTGTCAACGGTGTGACAAGAGTTTCAGTCAGTTAGGTAGCCTGAAGATACACCAGCGTATCCACACTGGAGAAAAACCTTTCCGCTGTTACCAGTGTGACAAGAGTTTCAATCAAGTAGGTGGCCTGAAAAGTCACCAGAAACACCTTTCCATTGTAAACAGTGTGACAAGAGTTTTGGTCAGTTAGGTGACCTGAAGAGACACCAGCGTATTCACACTGGAGAAAAGCCTTTCTACTGTAAACAGTGTAAGAAGAGTTTCAGTCAGAAAAGACACAAGTGTGTCCACACAGTGGACTTGGGTGTTGGAAGTGGATCATTGCTCCATCATTTTTACGGTTAACCATTAACCGTTAGTATTAACACATTGAGCGCCAAACACGTAGATCTACGTGTTTGCAAATACACCCTTCGAGTATTTTTGCGGTTGTCGCTGTTGAGGGATTTTTCCTGTCAATCATCATACTCCGCGGGGAGGAGGCGGGAGTAATGGACTTTGACAGCAAAGTCCATGGGCCAATCACAGCACTTTTCTGAGCCTAATTATTCAGAAAACCCCAAACCACAGAAAATCCACTGAATGTTCAAAGTTCAGGTTTTTTGGGTGTAACTGAGGTCAGAAAACCCAAAAAACGAATCCCAGGGCTAAATTATGAGTACCACAACCAATAATGATTATAATAATAATGGTGGTAAGAGCAGCAACAACGCCGCCCCCCAAGCCCCAATCTGTTTGCAGGTTGTGTGGCCCTCGGCTTGGTACCCTAGACATACTTTTGCCCTTGGGGAAGACTAATTGGAGAACCCTGCAGTACAGTAATAGGTGTCTGTAAGGTTTTATCCTTGGACTGGCAATGAAGCTGTGATGTTAAAGGATCTAAAGGGAAATAATATAATCTCTAGCATTCCGAAATAAGAACAAATTTGATGGCAGCTGCCTTAGAGGACATGGTTGCTCAAACTTTTTCATGTCAAGGACCCCCAAAATTATATGTATTTGGCCGTGGACCCCCATCTCAAAATATTTTGTTCGAGGGACCCCCAGAAGCAAAGATTTGAGTTACAAATGTTTGCTTTAAAAATATATATATATATATATTCAAAGATTAGCGTGGCACTCGGAGCCGCGCTATGATCTTGTAGATCTGCTATTTTTCTATAGCCAAAGAAATCTTAAAATGACAGATACTTCCCCGGTCTTAATGGATACCGTTAAAGGATATAAAGGGAAATAAAAGAATCTCTAGCATTCCGAAATAAGAACAGTTTAGGCATTTAGCAGACGCTCTTGCCTAAACTGTTCTTATTTGGGGATGGTAGAGATTATTTGTATGCAGTACTTATTATTATTATGTATGCAGAACACATTTGATGGCAGCCGCCTTAGACAGACAGAGCAACAAACTAGACCACTATGTTACAAGTAGGCCTTGGAACAATAACAAAAATCCCAAGAAAATCCTAACAGAATAACAAATGTTCTCTTCTGCCAGTCTGCATGGGGGGTTAGTATTTGTCAGTTGTGTTGTGAACACATTTTCTGGGAAAAGCTAAAAGGTCAGACAATACTACAGTATATATTCCATGTGTGAAAGTGATTATAGACTCTTTGTTACCCAAACATGGAGATCTCTGCAGATAGGGGGCTGTGCGGGCCGGGGCTAGTGTCTGCCGACATACCACCAACCAGGCCTCTGTGGCCTGGAGCGTAGAGAGACTTGAGCCATAGGAAGTTCTCAGGTAGTTGGATACTTAAGCCTGGAGATTGTAGACATTTTATTGGTCTGGCCAGGAGAAAGGCAGCTAGCGGAGTTGCTATGGTGGATTTACCGAAGAATTTAGTAAACCTAATGGTCCCAGACAGCATGAATGAGAGGAACGCCGCGAGGAAGGAGACAGGGAAAGAAACCAAACAATATTATTCTCTTTAGCGGTGACATCCTCAACTCTGTGCTAATGAACCTCGAGTGAACGCCAGCAGGCTGACTGCAGGGGGAAAGGAGACAAGGCAGACTAGCTGTTGGACGGTCAAAGAAAGGGTTTGGTTTGGGTTTTGTTATTATACAAGATGCCAGTTTTACTTCCCTCTTCCGCGTAAAAAAAAGATTGATTTAACCTTTGAGAGTTAAATTAACACTTTGACTGTGGATTTGAATGTGTAGTACTACTCTAGTACTAGTTCTCAAAGTGGGGTCCGGGGAAATGGAACCAAATGGACCCTTCAGGGTCCATTTGGTTCCATTTGTACACTCTCTGAGTTACAGAGAGTCTGAATGATAGATAGTTAGAGTATAAATGATAGATAGTTAGGAACCAAATGGACCCTTATGGGTCTGTAACTCAGAGAGTGTACAAACTCAGAGAGTGTACAAATGGAACCAAATGGACCCTGACGGGTCCATTTGGTTCCATTTGTACACTCTCTGAGTTAAATTAACATAGATTTTACTATATAAATTGGGCTCCCAGAGATAGAAATGCCATCACATGGGGGTCCGTAGCCTAATGCATGTAAAACTGGGGGTCCTTGAAATTAAAAAGATTGAGAATCACTGCTAGAGCAGTAAAACTCTTCTCTTATGGGGGGGTCCCTGCCTGGCATATCTTTTCAAATGGGGGGCCGTGGAACTAATAAGTGTCAATTCGGGGGTCCTTGACATGAAAAAGTTAGAGAACCACTGTACTAGTGGATCTCTGTTAGCCATGTAGGCCTGAGGTTTCTGTTCATGGAAAAACAGCAGCAGTACAGTACAGTACGGCCCCCCCTACAAGGCCCCCTTCAGCCCAGTCTCATGACAGAACGTGCCAAAAACTGGACTAGAGGCCCAGCAGTGAAACGCTGCTCTCTCTCTCTCTCTCTCTCTCTCTCTCTCTCTCTCTCTCTCTCTCTCTCTCTCTCTCTCTCTCTCTCTCTCTCTCTCTCTCTCTCTCTCTCTCTCTCTCTCTCTCTCTCTCTCTCTCTCTCTCTCTCTCTCTCTCTCTCTCTCTCTCTCTCTCTCAGTATGTTAAGGGAGTTGCTGTGCTTCGTTCAGACTATTCTTGATGACCCGGTGAAACTGCTCTTTCGCTCTTCTTCCCTCTCTCTCTCTCTCAGTCCCATTGCTTACATTTCCTACTCGATGTATCTTGTATGCATTTTATTACCATACTCACCACGGGCCCTATTAAGTGAAACACAAGTGCTGCAGCATTCCTTTGCATTAAGCAACTCTGTGCCCTTTTCCTCCATCCGCACATCTGCAGATTCAGCATGAAACGTGATCCCTAGCTAAAAAAGAAGAGGTCGACGCATGGCGAGAGAGAGAGAGAGAGAGAGAGAAAAAAGCTAAAGTTTGAGACGTTCAAATGCACTGTAAGGTTTGTGTTGATACAAGAGGAGGAGGAGGAGGAGGAGGAGGCAGATGTCATGCGCGTAGTGGACGGACCGGTGACAGTTGGCCGGGGCGAGCTGAAGGAGGAGGGAGAAAAGGAGGGAGGGGTCAGTCGGAGCGGGGAGAGGAAGCCAGCTCAGCTGGGGTTGCAAGGCGGGCGGAGAATGGACGCAGCGCTCCGTGTGTGTGTGTGTGTGTGTGTGTGTGTGTGTGTGTGTGTGTGTGTGTGTGTGTGTGTGTGTGTGTGTGTGTGTGTGTGTGTGTGTGTGTGTGTGTGTGTGTGTGTGTGTGTGTGTGTGTGTGTGTGTGTGTGTGTGTGTGTGTGTGTGTGTGCTTATATTGGCAGGCCTCCCACCCACCCCGCACACACACACATCCATCTATCCATCCATCCCCCCTGTCTGCTTTATCTTCTGTCTTCCTGTCTCTCTCTCTCTCTTTGTATCTGTCAGGCTGTGTAGGAGATGTCTGTGTCTGCCCAGTGACCATTTGGTACCTTTGAGCTCAGCCCCCATGTCCCACCATGTGTGCGCACGCACACACACGCGTGCGTGCGCACGCACACACACACACACACACACACACACACACACACACACACACACACACACACACACACACACACACACACACACACACACACACACACACACACACACACACACACACCACAACACAACACAGTAAAAAGCCTGTGTTCAAAATGTTACTTGAGTAAAAGTACAAATGTATTGGCATCAAAATATACTTAAAGTACCAAAAGTAAAAGTACTAAAATAATTGAAAATAGCAGATCTACAAGCTCACAACGCGTCGCAATGCGACACGTTGTGAGCTTGTAAATACATCCAAATTGTACTTAAGTACAGTACTTGAGTACATGTACTTAGTTACTCTCCACCACTACACACACACACACACACACACACACACACACACACACACACACACACACACACTACGGCTCTCTACCTCCCCCCTCTGATCGTAAACGTGTTCAATATAATAACTTAGCTAATAAAATGTTGCATATTTTGATTGGATTTTTCCCCTTCATTACCTCCCTCTCATTGTTAAGGGGTAATATTTACTGTGCCCTGTGCTGTTGAGATTCCCTTCTAACTGGGCCATTTATTTAGGGAATTTGAAAGAGAACGAACGGTCTGTTTCAACAGTCTGTTTAATTCACACAAAAAAAAGTCTATCTGGAAGTCTGACGTACCATAGAGACCATTGGTTCTCAAAGTGTGGTCCGGGGAAACCCCAAGGGGTCCTTGATGGGGGGTTCCAGGGGGTCCCCAGCTAAATGATGGATATTTAGGGACCAAATGGACCCTTATGGGTCCGTAACTCTTGAGAGTGTACAAATGGAACCAAATGGACCCGAACGGGTCCATTTGGTTCCATTTGTACACTCTCAGAGTTACATTAACATTGATTTTACAGTATAAATTGGGGTCCCAGAGATAGAAATGCCATTAAATGGGGGTCCGTAGCCCTAATGCATGTCAAACTGAAGGGTTCTTGAAGTTAAAATGGTTGAGAATCACTGCTAGAGCTGTACAAATCTTCTCTTATGGGGGTCCCTGCCTGGCATATGTTTTCAAATGGGGGTCCACGGGCTAATAAGTGTCAATTAGAGGGTCCTTGACATGAAAAAGTTTGAGAACCACTGCCATAGTATAGTCTATAGTAGTCAAAGTCATGGCATATTCATACAAAATGAACAACCTTCGCTCTGACTGTTTACCGTGGCCCCTAGATTTGATAATGATAATGAATGTATTCGTACAGCGCTTTTTACAAACAAGGTTACAAAGTGCTTTAACAGAACGAGATAAAAGAGCATTTTGGTATGGATGGAATCCTGCGACCTTGGTGGACCAATGAGAGCTGTTTGAATAGACCTAGGTGGACCAATGAGAGCTGTTTGAATAGGCCTACGTTAGCAACAAGGTCACATAGTTGGTCCATGTGCAAGCAGGTTAATGAATAGCCTTTTAGAGACACATCTCTGAGCCACAGCTGTTAATTCAATGCTGTTTAGAAGTATTATTAAGGGCTCTAGCAAGCTAGCATACTCGTCCCTGTCTCTCACAGGAATGATTTCTTCCACATTTTGACCGCTGTCTGCATGCTATTTCAGACGTTCACACATCGCCATCTGCATCGTGTGGAAGAACTGGCTAGATGTCAGTATTTCCATAACCGGTATTCCTGGCATCAACCCCCACTCTGCTTTGAGGTCTCAAATATGGATGCAAATTACTCAAAATGACCCCATTCTGAAAAATGAATGAGGGACTGGAATGAGTATTTTTGGCTGGAGGCTGGTCATCCTCTGGTTCTATCCCACCCAGTACAGTATTGCCTCAATTATACTCCGGCAAAGCTGCAAGCTCTACAAAGTATTGGCATCGAAATATACTTAAAGTACCAAAAGTAAAAGTACTCATTATGCAGAATGTCCCATTTCACAAGTTATCATATGTATAAAATGTATTTAAATCTTTTGAAAATAGCCGATCTGCAAGCTCACAACAAGCTTTCAGATCGGCCATTTTCAAATAGCCGAAGTTTAAATAGGTCTGAAGGGGTTAACTCATTCAGTGCCAATGACGTCGCCGACGTCACGTTTGTATAAGCCCAGGGTGCCAATGACGTCGCCGACGTCATGAAAAACATTTTTTCTTTTTTTAAATGTTCAGAACCCAAGATATGATGATTTGAAGATTTGCTGCTCCATTCACTTCTTCTTACTGAAAAAGGCTGTATCTCGCTTCCTAAGCACTTTTTTTTTTACAATGTATTTTTGGCTCTGGGACTCCAAGAGCCAAACTGCCACAAATAAGTCAGGCACTGAATGAGTTAATGTACGTTTTGTAATAATAATTCTAATCTATAACTAGTTATCAAATAATTGTAGTGGAGTAAAAAGTACAATATTTGCCTCTGAGATGTAGTGGAGTAGAAGCAAGAGTATTGAAAATTGGAAATACTCCAGTAAAGTAAAAGCACCTCAAAATTGTACCTAAGTACAGTACTTGAGTAAATGTATGTACTTAGTTACTTTCCACCACTGCAGGCAGGCAGCATCACCATTGTTGGGGGAAACCCTGGGGATTGGGGAAATCCTCTTACAGTATATAGTATAGTGGCGCTCCACACACAGACCCCCAGAGCTACACCAGCAGAATGACACAGAGATTTACACACCACAGACAGTGATGCCTCAACGTCAGCGCCGCAGCGTATATATCGTTTAATGTATGGACGGCTATGTAATGCAAAGTGACAACACATCGCCATGCTTTTAACGTCTTTGGTTATGGGTGGGATAAATGGAGCTGTGTGTGTGTGTGTGTGTGTGTGTGTGTGTGTGTGTGTGTGTGTGTGTGTGTGTGTGTGTGTGTGTGTGTGTGTGTGTGTGTGTGTGTGTATGTGTATGTGTATGTGTGTGTGTGTGTCTGTGTGTGTGTGGTATCTGTCTGCATACTGTATATGAATGATGTGATCTGGGCTTTATCCATCTTGTTTCACGGTCATTGTCTGAAGCTCCACCCAAAAGGAAATGAAACGGTCACATTCTTACCTTTTCTGTTTCTTTTACAGAGTGCACAGAGTGCACAGTGGGGCCATTGGCGTTTTTTCTTGACGAAAGTGAAATGTAATCTTTGCCGGGGTCATTTTGAGCTGTCCTCACTAATTCCCAATTTTTACTGTGTCTGGCACCTAGGGGCGAGCCATCTAGAAGTGTTCGTGTGTGTTCTCTTTGTGTGTGTGTGTCTGTGAATGTGAGTGTGTGTGTGTGTGTGAGTGAGTGAGTGAGTGAGTGAGTGAGTGAGTGAGTGAGTGAGTGAGTGCGTGCGTGCTTGCAGGGCCATGTTGCCATGTTAATGTCAGAATGGGCCCTAGGCAAAGCCCGATTTTCGGGCCCCCCCTCTCGCCCCACAATGCACATAAGCATTTGCCTATCTTGCCTATGCTTAAAAACGGCTCTGCGTGCGTGCATGCATGTGTGTGTTTTTGTTGTCATTTATTTACCCAGGGTAGTAGCACAAGTGCTCATTTACATTAACGTCCAGCACATAAAAACACACTGTAATGTGTGTGTGTCCACGGCTAATCTCGCAAACCACTGGGCTGATCAGTCCCAAATTTCTGTTGAAAAAAGATTTTCAAAAAAACAATTCTGACATCATTAACCTGACACATAGGAGATGGCCAGGGAATAAGCCACACCGTTATTATAGACTCCATCTCGTTGTGTACCGACAGCATTTACAGAGGGATCATATGGTTATGGTTTTATTTACTATATCACATTGGCTACCATCCCCAGTGGCCTTTAGTTTGTAATCCTCTTACTATGGGGTGCAGAACATCATTTTCCCATGCATCATGTGTGCCTGCAAGCATATAGCCTGAGGCTCAATGCGAGTCGAGCTCCATGCGTCCAGCTACCTCAAACCTAAGCCCTACCCCCCCCACACCCCCACCCACAGGAGCCTGTGTCCCCTGCTCCCTCTCTTCTGGCCTTGGGTCCAATATTTCAGCCCCGGCTTCCATTTTTAGCCTCCAGCAGGGAACATGTTTGCTGGTAATACATCAATAGGCATTATGCTCTCGGTGGGATATATCAGCCCTCCATAGGGAGGAAGACGTAACCTTGGGAGTGACTTTGTGGCGATAGGGCTGTCAGTGCAGTCAGTGCTTCCTCTAAACCAGCCCTGCTGTGAATGTTAACACTGGCCCCGGGCCTAAGGCAAAACGCTCTGTCCACGGGGTGGGGAAAACGCCTACAACCACGGCGGAAGTCCAAGCCAATATGAACAGTGCTCAAATGTTTTGCTTACGTAAAAGTATCAATACTGCAATGTAGAAATACTCTGTTACAGGTGAAAGTCCGGAATTCAAAATTTACTTGAGTAAAAGTACAAAAGTATTGTTATCAAAATACACTTAAAGTACAAAAGTAAAAGTACTCATTGTGCATGTTCAAAATGTGTTGAAAATCTGAATGTAGTTCAAAATGTATTAAAAACTTTTGAAAATAGCAGATCTACAAGCTCACAATGCGTCGCGTTGCGACGCATTGTGAGCTTGTATATAGGGTTGAAGTGGTTAGTGTGTTTTGTGACAATAATCAAAGTCTAAAAACTAGTAACTCTAAACTAAGTTTTCAAAGAATTGTACAGTAAATTGTTGAGTAAAATTACAATATTTGCTTCTGAGATGTAGTGGAGTAGAAGTAAAAGTACTGAAAACTGTGAATACTCCAGTAAAGTAAAAAATACCTCAAAATTGTGCTTAAGTACAGTACTTGAGTAAATGTACTTAGTTACATTACACCACTTCCAATATGAAGCCACCGGTCATTTTGTTTTGGCAGCGATGGACGACGGGAAAAGGGCACGTGTGTACTAGTGCACATATGTGTTTATGTTGGGACGGACGTCTACCGCGAGCCATCCGTCCAATCTACCGGAATCAATTCCACTCGTATACGCTAGCCTTCGTTCCTCGGTTCCCTCGGGATACTGAGTTCTTTGGCGTTAGAATGTCGGTGTTTGTATTGAACCGTTGTCTTCCAGCGTCCTGCTCTGGGGGGGCATGCTGCGCCTTGCATGCTAATTCCTCTCTGGGTGATGACCTGGTGATTACAGTGTGGGTACAGGGTGCTGCCACTTTAACCTGCGGGGTCATGAGCACAACAAACAGCAAATCAGATCTGATTTGTCTGCAGAATCACAGCCAGAAATTAACTCATTAAGACCGGGAACATATCCGTGTCATTTTTAAGATTTCTTTGGATATTCAAAAATAGCAGATATACAAGCTCATAGCGCGGCACTCGGCTTGTATCTGATTTTTTTTTAAATCTTGGAAAATGTGTGCAAATCTTTGAATATATACTTTTTAAAGCAAACATTTGTAACTCAAATCTTTGCTTCTGGAGGTTCCTAGAACAAAATGTTTTACTAATGTTCACTTAAATTTTTTTAGAAAATGATGAAATATTTGCACCAAATTTGTGTAAATGCTATTTTTGAAAATAGCAGTTCTACAAGCTCAAAGCGCGGGCTAGAGAAATCTTAAAATTACACTGATGCGTTCCTGGTCTTAATGGGTTAAGTCATAACGGAAGCTCTCTGAAGAAGTTTTCTCACTGAAAATAAATTTAACTTTTTGAAAACGACAGAAGAGACAGACTGGGTTGTGTTCATTTGATCTTGCCTCTTTTTGTACACAGAGGGGAAAAACATTGCTATCTTTTCACTAGATGAATTGAACTTCATTCAGAATGTTCAAAGCATGTAGTTGCTATGAGTTCCCCACCAGATCCAGAAAACTAAGACATACAGCCTCAGTCTTATAATATGTAAAATCCCAGACTGTAGGCTTTATGTATATGCATCCCTGTGTGCCTATAGGATTACGATACCCCAACGCATGTATTAAAGCAGCGTTTTCCATTCCCATTGGTACATAATGCACAGCTTTTTATTGAGCAAACATCTCCATTGCCCATGGAGAGCGCTCCATCAATGAGTTTGTTGAAGTCCTCGTGCAGTCTCCTGTTTAGCTTCATTCCACACTGTTTGTTTAGCCTGTGCGTGTGCAGCCTGCAGTGTGGCAGGTTTGGGTTGGAATAAATGGGAAAACACACATGGTGGTGGCTATAATCCCCGCGGCACCATCGCATTCTTAGCCACAAGCCACAGCATCTCTCTCTCTCCAAATCCCTTGTTTTCCACCCATACCCTGGCTGGCTCCACAACCCATTTCCCCCTATTCTCAGCGGCTCCACCACATTCTGTGCCATCATCATCCTTTGTGGCCCCGCTAGGCTAAATGATGCTTCGTCCAAACGACTTGTTTTGTTGTACACGACAAAAACAACATAATTTAACGTCATTCAATCCGGGAAACGCATCTCCTGTCATTTTAGATTTTGTTGGCTATTCAAAAATAGCAGATATACAAGCTCATAGCTTGTAGATCTGCTATTTTTTTTTAATCGTGAACATTTTTGCAGATCTTTGAATATATATATATTTCTAAGCAAACATTTGTAACTTTCAAATGTCTAAACAAATGTGTCTTTTTCTCATCAAGGACCACCCAAAATTATATGTTTTTGGCCGCCGATCCCCATCAAAATATGTTGTTCCAGGGACCCCCCAGAAGCAAAGATTTGAGTTAAAAATGTTGTTTAAAAAATGTATATGTAATCAAAGATTTGCAGATGTAAAAAAAATCAAAAATAGCAGATCTACAAGCTCGTAGCGCGATCTAAAATGACACACTGTAGATGCGTGTCCCGGATTGAATGGGTTAAACCGAATCAAATGTTTGCACAACACATGTGTTTTGGTGAAGCGAACGCCAGTGCCTTTTAGTTCCCGCTTGCTGATGAAGCAGCAAGGCCATGTTGGACCCGGCTGTGTGGTGGATGAACGAACGTTGCATGGCTGCTGCATGCGTTGTTCCTCAGCGCAAAAAGCTCTCTGCGGCGAAGCGAGTGATTGATCGTTAGCCCTGAGGCCAATCTCCACGGCTCCATCCTCTCTCTAGCCTGCAGGCATCGCCTTGCTCCGCTCCTTCAGTAGTGTAATTATTATTATGGAAAGGCCGGGTGACACCCGCCGAAGGAAGGAGAGCCTCCAGAGCTCTCACAAGGCAACAGGAGAGGGCTAGATAATCTGTGATGGTGTCTCTCTCCTCTCCTCTGTCTATTTGTCACATGGTTGCGCGTTTGTGTGTGTGTGCCCGTTTATTTGTGTATGTGTTTGTATGTACTGTGTGTGTGTGTGTGTGTGTGTGTGTGTGTGTGTGTGTGTGTGTGTGTGTGTGTGTGTGTGTGTGTGTGTGTGTGTGCGTGCGTGCGTGCGCACACGTGTGCATGCCAGATGGCTGGCTGTGCGGTAAAGCTATTACTTTTTCACAGGTTGGTATTTTATCAGACATAATACCATCAACAAACAGGGCTCTTCATTATTTATATTTTCGCTCATGTTCGCTAAGCTTTCGATCGATTAGTTCCCGCTCTTCCTCCCCGTTTCCACATCTCGTCCTCCTCTCTGTTGTTTTCCCTCGTATAACCACTTCCCTCCCTGTGGGAAAAACGTGTTGGTTTTGGTAAAATTCCTCTAAGACGCACTCATCAAGGACAGCTTAGGCGATGTAATGATTCCATTTTGGGTTTTATTACAACTGTGTGATTGTGCTGCATTTTAATGACCATATTTCTCTGGGAGAGTGAAGTGTGTGTGTGTGTGTGTGTGCGTGCGTGCGTGCGTGTGTGTGTGTGTGTGTGTGTGTGTGTGTGTGTGTGTGTGTGGGTGTGGGTGTGGGAGCGGGGGAACAGATGGCTCAGCGGAGAGCATAATTTTAACATCCAAACGGCTTGCTTTGTACATAAGAGGAAGCTGACGAGGCCACTCGAATTTACTCTGCAATTTCCCTCTAAAGTGGGCTGTTAACTTCAACCTCCTTCTCTCTTTCTTGTCCCTCCACCACGCCCCCCCCCCCCCCCCCCCCCCCCCCACACAGGCATCATCCACCAGATGAAGGGCGACTACGAGACCGCGCTGAAGCTCCACAAAACCCACCTGGCCATCGTTCAGGAGCTCAACGACTACGCGGCGCAGGGCCGCGCCTACGGCAACATGGGCAACGCCTACAACGCGCTGGGCGCCTTCGACCAGGCCGTGCGCTACCACCGCCAGGAGCTGCAGATCTCCATGGAGGTCAACGACCGCGCCTCGCAGGCCTCCACGCACGGCAACCTGGCCGTGGCCTACCAGGCGCTGGGGGCGCACGACCGCGCCCTGCAGCACTACCAGAACCACCTCAACATCGCCCGCGAGCTCCGCGACGTGCAGAGCGAGGCGCGCGCCCTGGGCAACCTGGGGAACTTCCACTGCTCGCGGGGCGAGTTCCCCCAGGCCGTCCCGTACTACGAGCAGTACCTGCGGCTCTCGCCCGACCTCCAGGACATGGAGAGCGAGGGAAAGGTGTGCCACAACCTGGGCTACGCCCACTACTGCCTGGGCAGCTACCAGGACGCCGTCAAGTACTACGAGCAGGACCTGGCGCTGGCTAAAGACCTTCACGACAAACTGAGCCAGGCCAAGGCCTACTGTAACCTGGGCCTGGCGTTCAAGGCCCTGGGGGACTTCGCCAAGGCGGAGGAGTGTCAGAAGTACCTGTTGTCTCTGGCCCAGTCGCTGAACAACGCCCAGGCCCGGTTTAGGGCGCTGGGCAACCTGGGCGACATATTTGTGTGTAAAAAGGACGTGGCCGGAGCCATTCAGTTTTATGAGCAGCAGTTGGCCTTGGCTCATCAGGTATGAATGATCACAGTAGTTATATTCGACATGTTATAGATACTGTATGTTATAGTTTAAAAGACCAACAGACAGATACTGTATACCAGGGGTGTTCAACGTTTTTCAGCCCAATAAGGACCACTTAGCTGAGGACCCCCACTACATATCGTGTATAGATTCTTAGGTTCATAGACTTCATAGATAGTTTCATAGACTTGTTTGACAGCACTATCATCAGTATTGTGTCAATTTAAGTTTTTTTTTTGTTTAGTTACACACTTTTTTTATTTTGGATTCATGTTGAATTGCCTCTACACCAAACTTCTTCACCGAAAATAGTAGATCTACAAGCTGACAACGCGTCGCAGTGCGACGCGTTGTCAGCTTGTAGATCTGCTATTTTCCGTGAATGCCCCCCCCCCAGAATGAAGGGATGCTGGTGATGCTTAGTGTAAAAATGTGTAAATGTTCTATCTCACATAGATTTGGCGGACCCCCTGTAGTAACTCTGAGGACCCCCTAGGGGTCCCGGACCCCCTGTTGAAGACCCCTGCTGTATACTGTATGTCATCGTCCATTCATTGGCCATATTATCCTACATCAGCATTTTCCCCTTAACGGCTTTGTTTTTAGAGTTGCCGTTTATTTATAATTGCATCATGTCATGGACATTTGGATTTCACTTGTAAATCAATCGTTTTTCCAGGAACTATTTGCGGCTAGTCTTTTCGACTCAATTTCCATTTGATAATGCATTGAAATGCAACAATAACATAACTTTGACAAAACAGATAACAGCACAGTTATTTTTAGTTTGCTGGCTTACCTATCTCAAGCCAGTTTCTTTTTTTCGTCTTTTTTCCCACTTTTTCACTAAATCCTTTTATTGGAGAATAACAATTTTAACATTCAGCCATTACATAATACAGCTCTACAGCTCACAACAAAATAAAACAAGATAAGAATAAAAAGACAGTCAACAATAACACAAAGACAAAACCGAACAAAAAACAGACGCACAGAAACGCATTACTCCCACCCAGCCACCCACCCACTTACCTAACCCCTACATGCTTTAGAAATGAATAAATGGGGAAAAAAACTGATCCATCAGTCTCTGCAAGTCTCTGAAATTAACTGAATCCAATGTCTTCCTCGAAACAAACAAACAATAGTACTTTAGAAAATATTTGGCAGTTGTATTCAGTAAGTATGATCCTTTAATATGCACAGGACGTCTTCACATTCTAAAATTATATTTTAACCACTTAAGCCCCATACAGTATATAAATAGATTGATCTACAGGCTCACAACGTGTTGTATCAGCATGCATTGTGAGCTTGTAGTTTTGCTATTTTTTGCTGTTTTGGGATTTTTTGAATTCCTTGGAAGATTTGCCTTTAATGACATGCCCAAAATAGGGGGGACAACAGGTTGAAAGTGGTTCAGGACAGTATATCTGCTAAGAGCTTATCATAAGTTTCTAGCATGTAACTTTTCCCCCCCCCCTTGTTTATTGGATTTTCCACAGAAGCATTCAACATCAAACGTTGGTACTTATACAGATATGTAAAAGCTTCCTCCAGTGCAATCCATCAAATACAAAAAAATTACAGTAAACAGATTGAATTATCACCCAACATCTAAACAAACAGGAGATACAGGTTAAATATATGTTTTTGAAAAACAGATACTACTTGAGGAGCCACTTAATGAGAATCTAATCTTTTCTAGTTTTAGACAGTGCAAGATGTCTCTTATCCAGTGAGTGTGAGAGGGAGAAGTAGGTGATTTCCAATTAATCAAAAATTAGTCTGCTAGCCAATAGAGTGACAAAAGCCAAAACATCCTTTTCCAATTTAAAGAAAACCCCAAACAGAGCACCCAAAGGAGTAGGCAAAGCCAGAACATATGAATGAGGTCACCTGGAGATTGTTGACATCTATCACAATACAGGAATACAGTATCATAAATTCTTGACAACCGGACCTTAGTGTAACAGATACGGTGTAATAGCTTACATTGTATGTAACTCATTCTTGCCACCAGTATTGATGTAATGGATTTTTTTTACGTGCTTTCAGGTGAAAGAGCGCAGGATGGAGGCGTGCGCGTACGCCGCCCTGGGGGCCACGTACAGACTGGTGCAGAAGTACGACAAGGCCCTGGGCTACCACACCCAGGAGCTGGAGGTCTACCAGGAGCTGTGCGACGTCCCGGGGGAGTGCAAGGCCCACGGGCACCTGGCCGCCGTCTACATGGCGCTGGGGAAGTACGCCATGGCCTTCAAGAGCTACGAGGAGCAGCTGGAGCTGGGCCGCCGGCTGAAGGACCCAGCCGTGGAGGCGCAGGTCAGTGTGGTGTAAAGTAACTTAAGTACAATTTTGAGGTATTTTTAGCGGCGCTAGTCGCTCTATACCTTTAGGTATAGAGCGGATCCTGCTCTATACCTGACTTTGTCCGTGTTCACCGTCAACGCTCTGATTGGTCAGACCCGTCAACGCTCTGATTGGTCAGACCCGTCAACGCTCTGATTGGTCAAACCCGTCAACGCTCTGATTGGTCAGAGCCGTCAACGCTCTGATTGGTCAGGTGCGTCAACAAAGTGATTGGTCAAGCTTCACGTGACACATGGCTATAAACACATTATAAACACATATCGATGACAAAATGTATCAAAGGCGCCGCTACCTTCACACAGGGTGTGATTTTTTACTTTACTAGTGTATTTTCCAATTTTCAGTACTTTACTTCTACTACATCTTACCTATATCTCATTTGATTGGTGGAGAAAATGTAAAAAGACATATGATTGGCTGAAAGCGAACCCGTCTGATTGGCTGATGAACCTGTCAATCAGAATCATTTTGATTGACAGATTCATCAGCCAATGAAGACGTTTGTCTACGCCCAACGTCAGGGTGTAGTCTCAAAAACATTCACGAATGCACAGAGGAGTTTCACCACAGAGAAGCAGTGTGTAAATGCACATCAACCGATTTGCATGAATGGTGGATTTATATGACGTGTGTGGGGGGGAAAAAACATCATTTGTAGATTATTTTTCATTTGTTATTAGATTTTCTATTTGCAAAGTTAATTAAGTGTGCATTTGTAAATTGAGTGATTTGGAGATAAGTAGATAATTGTATTTGTGAAGCAGAGCATCTGGAATTGTGGATTTGAAACACAAACGTGAAGCATTGCATTTGTAGTGCTGATCCGAAAAACACTTGCAAAATTGTTTATTAACTGGAACGCATCTGTGTCGCTTTAGATCTCTTTGGCTATTCAAAAATAGCAGATATACAAGCTCCGCGCTATGAGCTTGTATATCTGCTATTTTTGAAAAATCTTGAAAAAAAATGTTTTAGATTTTTTTTTCAAAAAACTGTTAGATTTTTTTTAAGAATCTCCTCAGGTCTTAAAGGGTTAAAAAATCACCCTGTGTGGATACAAACCAGGACTTGTGGATTTATTAATTATGAGACTGATCTGACTCCATACTTTCTCCACCACTTGGCACACACACAGGTCTACGGCAACATGGGCATCACCAAGATGAACGTGGGCGTGATGGAGGAGGCCATCGGCTACCTGGAGCAGCAGCTGGCCACGCTGCAGCAGCTGAGCGGCAACGAGGCGCTGCTGGACCGCGGCCGCGCCTACGGGAACCTGGGTGACTGCTACGAGGCCCTGGGCGACTTCGAGGAGGCCATCAAGTACTACGACCAGTACCTGTCCGTGGCACAGAGCCTCAACCGCATGCAGGACCAGGAGAAGGCCTACCGGGGGCTGGGCAACGGACACAGGTACAGCCATGATGATTTAAACTGCTCCATAACCACCCAGTGGTGGAAGAAGTACTCAGATTTTTACTTAAAGGGA
This sequence comes from Gymnoscopelus microlampas, assembly GCF_963454915.1. Taxonomy (NCBI): domain Eukaryota; kingdom Metazoa; phylum Chordata; class Actinopteri; order Myctophiformes; family Myctophidae; genus Gymnoscopelus; species Gymnoscopelus microlampas. Next base: position 42,933,524 of record NC_139941.1, read on the forward strand.
TAGTTCACCCCTAGGGGTGACTAATCTATCGATTAGTTTTTAGTTTTTAGTTTTTTTTGTAGCATTCCTAAGCCAATAATTCGATGACCGGCAGCAGTTCCGGTAGGAGACACAAAGATTCTCCTTTGTGTCTCCTACCGGAACCGCTGCCTACCGGTCCGATCGCTTGTAGATCGCTATTTTCAAATAGCCGAAGTACATACTGTATAGGCCTGAAGTGCTTAATGCATGTTTTATAATGAAAAGTCTGCAAAGTAACTAGAACTAAAGTTTTCAAATAATTGTAGTGGAGTAAAAGCACAATATTTGGTTACATGGCGGCTTTCCGACATGTCGCCTTTCCGACGTTAACGAACCCTATACCTAACCCTCACCCTAACCCTAACCGCACGCGGAAGCCACTAGTCGGAGTGGCGAGATGTCGGCATGGAAGACGGTTACCCAATATTTGCCTCTGAGATCGATGCAGTGGAGTAGAAGTAAAAGTACTCAAGGAAATACTCAAGTAAACTACAAATACCTCAAAATGTTACTTAAGTACTGTACTTGAATACATGTACTTAGTTACTTTCCACTACCAGTCACAACCACACACCACCGGTAGAAAGATTAATTACTGACTTAAACCCAGTTTATACTTCGTGGTACGACAGCGTTTTGCACCAGAAATGTGTTTTCCGGGGCGCGCGACACCATGGCACAACGGAACACAAACTATAGGCTTTAGAATAAGCTGCCAATATCAATTTCCCAATGCTTGTTACAGTGACAGGTACTGTAATGGTATTGACTTGATGTTAATATTAATCGCAGTAAATCCTACTTTGCATAATCTGTTCATTCATTGAGCTGTTTGCTGTCGTCGTGGAGGACCACCGTATAGTTTAGGAGACACCGTGAGCCATTGAGCAAGGCGTGTGTGTGTGTGTGTGTGTGTGTGTGTGTGTGTGTTTGTGTGTGTGTGTGTGTGTGTGTGTGTGTGTGTGTGTGTGTGTGTGTGTGTGTGTGTGTGTGTGTGTGTGTGTGTGTGTGTGTGTGTGTGTGTGTGTGTGTGTGTGTGTGTGTGTGTGTGTGTGTGTGTGTGTGTGTGTGTGGCGGAATGTGTGTGTGCCACTATAGCTGTCTCAGCAGCAGCAGCCTTCTATTTGGGCCCGGCCTGATCTGTATGCAAAGAGGCTTTGGCACACAGACGAGGGGGGTGGGGGGCACAGTTAACCCGTTAAGACCCGGGGACGCATTTGTGTCGTTTTAAGGTTTCTTTGGCTATTCAAAAATAGCATACAAGCTCATGCCGCGCTATGAGCTTGTAGATCTCATATTTTTGGGGGGAAAAAAAGTCGTGAAAATGTGTGCCAATCTTTGAATATATATATACATTTTTAACTAAAATCTTTGCTTCTGGGGGTCCCTGGAAAAAAATATTTTCAGATGGGGGGTCCGCGACCAATTACATATCATTTTTGGGGTCCTTGACATGAACAAGTTTGAGAACCACTGATATATATATAGCAACATACGTTTAAAAAAAATGATTAAGAAGACATTTGTAGAACAGCAGCAAGGATTTGAGTTAAAAAAGCAGAAGCAAAGATTTGAGTTAAAAAGGTTAGCTTTAAAAGATATATATATGTATATATTCAAAGATTTGCAAAAATGTTCACGATTTTTTTTTAAATAGCAGATCTACAAGCTCATAGCGCGGCCCTTGGTGCCGCGCTATGCTTGTGTATCTGCTATTTTTGAATAGCCAAAGAAATCTTAAAATGACACAGACGTGTTCCCGGCCTTAATGGATTAATTCGGGACAACCTTCTCTTCCCTGCCCTCTCTCTTTCCCCCCTTGTGCGTCTGAGAGCTGATAACATCCTGTGATGAAATACTGCAAAACAAACACCAAGGCAACTGATTTTTTTCCATGAACATAATTTATGCTTCAGCCGGGAAAAAAAAAAGTGTTGTGCATGATGCCTCACAACAACGCACAGCAAGCGCCATGGACGCCTTTTTAAGTTGAAAATACAGTATTTTAACCACTTTGAAACTGACAACCCTATTTTTGGGTATGTCATTATGGGAAAAGATTTAAAAAACTTTTCACTCTTTTTTTCTCTCTCAACAAACTTTCCCAAATATCACATATTTAAAAAAAATCAAAAATCACACCCAGTGTGAAGTGGGTGGTGTGGTCATCACAGACCCATGACTCACTTAAAAAAAAACATAAATGTGTTTTTTTTAAGTGCATAAAAATGTATAGGACTATGCACATGTGTCATGTGTCTCGCTAGCCAATCACAGTGCAGCAAGTGGTCATCACAGTGATGGAAGCTCACTTAAAGAAAAATATAGATTTGCATTGAATGTGTAGGGGTTAGGGGTGTACAATGGGTGGCCAATCACAGTGCAGGTTTAGGGGGGTACAATGGGTGGCCAATCACAGTGCAGCAAATGTCAATGTCCCAACCTCACATATAGGGGGCGGTTACACCGCCCAAAAATCTTTCTAAGTGTCCAGGGCCTTCGAGGAGGTGGGCGCCTGCCTTCCTGCCTCTGGGAATTTTCTTGCAGGTGCCTGGAAGGCCCACCTGTGCCATCGGATAGTTATGCCCAGGACAGAGGCCTCTTCCTGGGGTAGCGATGAGTTCAGCAAGGCCCAAAATCATGGTTCTCAAAAAAGTTGAGATTTTTTGCCGGGGGTCCTCCAGGGGGTCCCCGGGGACTTCTGGAGCCCATGCAGACACTTAGAAACATTTTAGATTTTTTGGGGAGAACCATGATTTTGGCCCTCGCTGAACCCATCGCTACCCCAGGAAGAGGCCTCGTCCTGGGGTAGCGATGGTTCAGCGAGGCCCAAAATCCTGGTTCACAAAAAAAAATCAAAACATTTTCTAAGTGTCCAGGGCCCTCGAGGAGGTGGGCGCCTGCATTCCTGCCTCCGGGGAATTTTCTTGCAGGTGCCTGGAAGGCCCACCTGTGCCATCGGATAGTTATGCCCAGGACAGAGGCCTCTTCCTGGGGTAGCGATGGGTTCAGCGAGGCCCAAAATCCTGGTTCTCAAAAAAGTTGAGATTTTCGGCCGGGTGTCCTCCAGGGGGGCTCTGGAGCCCATGCAGACACTTAGAAACATTTTAGATTTTTTGGGGAGAACCATGATTTTGGCCCTCGCTGAACCCATCGCTACCCCAGGAAGAGGCCTCGTCCTGGGGTAGCGATGGTTCAGCGAGGCCCAAAATCCTGGTTCTAAAAAAAAATCACACCCAGTGTGAAGTGGGCGGTGTGTGGTCATCACAACATGACTCACTTTAAAAAAACGGATAAATGACTTTTTTTAAAGTCCATACTGCTATTCATAGGGCTGCACATATGTCATGTGTTTCGCTAGCCAATCACAGTCCTGAATTTGCAAAGTCAGCCAATCACATTACAGTTAGTGGTGATGACACTAGCTGTAATGTGATTGGCTGATATGAAAAAAGTATCGATTTGCATTAACAATGGATGGGTTAGGGGGTACACAAATGTTTTGGTCGGTGTCCAAAACTCACTTATAGGGGGCGGCTACACCGCCCCAAAAATCACACCCAGTGTGAAGTGGGCGGTGTGTGGTCATCACAACATGACTCACTTAAAAAAAAGAATAAGTTACTTTTTTTTAAGTCCATACTGCTATTCATAGGGCTGCACATGTGTCATGTGTTTCGCTAGCCAATCACAGTCCTGAATTTGCAAAGTCAGCCAATCACATTACAGCTAGTGGTGATGACACTAGCTGTAATGTGATTGGCTGACTTTGCAAAAGTATAGATTTGCATTGACTGTGGAAGGGTTAGGGGTGTAGACTGCGTTGTAGACTATTGGCCAATCACGGTGCAGGATTGGTCAGTGTCCAAAACTCACTTATAGGGGGCGGTTACACCGCCCCAAAAATGTGGTAATTGGCAATCTACAAGCTCTCAACCAAGGGCCCAGCATCCGCCTTTGAAATTGAGTCTATATAGCAGGGTTCCCCAATTAGTTTTCCCCAAGGGCCAAAATATTATTGGTTGTGGTACTCATAATTTAGCCCTGGGAAAAACATTTTTGTTTAGGTTTTCTGAACTCAGTTACACCCAAAAAAATCACACCCAGTGTGAAGTGGGTGGTGTGGTCATCACAGTGATGGAAGCTCACTTTTTTTAAAAAAAAGTTTTTTTTTTTAAGTGCATAGTCTTATTTATAGGTTCTTAATTTCATCATGTGTCTCTTTAGCCAATCACAGTGCTGAATAGAGTCAGCCAATAGAGTCAGCCAATCACAGTACAGCTAGGGGTGTACTAATGTAGGGGTGTACTAATGTATGAGCCAATCACAGTACAGCGAAGGGTGTACTAATGAGGTGTCCCAACCATAGACTGTAAAAAAGGAATGGACAAAGCCACTCCCCTGCTTTCTACAGACCGAAAATGAAGCTGATAGTTCAGGAACGTGCATTCCTCCATCGTTAATATATACAGTTGGCCACGCCGGAACTCAAACGCTATTGGTTGAGACCAGACATGTGACCAGCGAACCGGAAAACAACCCCCAAAGAATGCTATTGGTTGGGTAGCTTGTCAATCAAGACCGGGGCGGGGAATGAATGCTATTGGTTGTGTAGGTTGTCAATCAAATCATCCCGCCCCTCCTGGAGCATAGCCTACTTTATCGTCAATTTTAGAATAAATGGGACCATAATTTAGCAACACGCATATCATGATGATTGAAAGGAAACTTTAAACTAGCGACTGGAAGCATATAGAATTCATGACAATTTTTATTACGGTAAGAAAATCTAGTCTAAAGTTTGTCCAAAAAAAAACATTCACTTGCGTTAAAATAAATTCTTTCTGACACCGCAGGTCGGCGCAGGGTAAAACAGTGCCACACTCTGGCCATTCATAAGCTTCCGTGTTGGCCTCATCATAAATATCCAAGCCTTGCCCACTGGTCCCAACCCCACTTATAGGGGCGGCTGCACCACCCAAAGACCCTGAACTTTGAACATTCAGTGGAGTTTCTGTGGTTTGGGGTTTTCTGAATAATTAGGCTCAGAAAAGTGCTGTGATTGGCCCGTGGACTTTGCTGTCAAAGTCCATTAATCCCGCCTCCTCCCCGTGGAGTATAGAGGCGATGATTGACAGGCAAAATCCCTCAACAGCGACAACCGCAGGCAAATACGTTTTCTTTTCATTGCAGTTGAAAAGGCTTCAGAACACTGAGAGAAAAAGCCTGCCATGGCTCACTGGAGGGGATTATTCAGTTAAAACCTTTTAACCCATTAAGACCTGAGGCCGCGTCTAAAAAAATCTAAATCCTAAAAAATAATATTAAAAAATAATTGTCACGATTTTTCAAAAATAGCAGATCTACAAGCTCGTATGAGCTTGTAGATCTGCTATTTCTGAATAGCCAAAGAAATCTAAAGTGACACAGATGCGTTCCAGGTCTTAATGGGTTAATACATGTTTGAAGGACCATGATAAAGACTTAATGTTTCGTAAAACCAGCATGTCATGAAACCTTTAAATCCTGTGTTGAGGGTCACACAAGGAAATAATGCACTCTTGAAAGTTGAAACTAAATAAGTTGAGAACCAACCATTTATTTGTGTTACAGTGTGCTCGAAAAGTATGCATCTTCAGCAGCTAGTGATGGCCAACCGTTAACCGGTAATTGTTAAGAAATTGGTAACCGGTTAATACTAACGGTTAATGGTTAACCGTAAAAATGATGGAGCAATGATGCCCTTCCAACACCCAAGTCCACTGTGTGGACACACTTGTGTCTTTTCTGACTGAAACTCTTCTTACACTGTTTACAGTAGAAAGGTTTTTCTCCAGTGTGAATACGCTGGTGTATCTTCAGGTTACCTAACAGACTGAAACTCTTCTTACACTGTTTACAGTAGAAAGGTTTTTCTCCAGTGTGAATACGCTGGTGTGTCTTCAGGTGACCTAACTGACTGAAACTCTTGTCACACTGTTTACAGTAGAAAGGGTTTTCTCCAGTGTGAATACGCTGGTGTGTCTTCAGGGCATCTAACTGACTGAAACTCTTGTCACACTGTTTACAATGGAAAGGTTTTTCTCCAGTGTGAATACGCTGGTGTATCTTCAGGCTACCTAACTGACTGAAACTCTTGTCACACTGTTTACAATGGAAAGGTTTTTCTCCAGTGTGAATACGCTGGTGTATCGTCAGGCTACCTAACCGACTGAAACTCTTGTCACACTGTTTACAATGGAAAGGTTTCTCTCCAGTGTGAATACGCTGGTGTATCTTCAGGCTACTTAACCGACTGAAACTCTTGTCACACTGTTTACAATGGAAAGGTTTTTCTCCCGTGTGGATACGCTGGTGTGTCTTCAGGTCACCTAACTGACTGAAACTCTTGTCACACTGTTTACAGTAGAAAGGGTTTTCTCCAGTGTGAATACGCTGGTGTGTCTTCAGGGCATCTAACTGACTGAAACTCTTGTCACACTGTTTACAATGGAAAGGTTTTTCTCCAGTGTGAATACGCTGGTGTTTGTTCAAACTACCTAACTGACTGAAACTCTTGTCACACCGTTGACAGTGGAAAGGTTTTTCTCCAGTGTGGACACGCTGGTGTGTCTTCAGGAGACTTAACTGACTGAAACTCTTGTCACACTGTTTACAGATGTGGGTTTTCTTTCCTGTGTCAGTCAGATGATGTCTCTTTACTTTCGATTGTGTTAAAGTCTTGGTAGACTGTTGACTACTGTAAGGTCTTTCTTCTTCTGAGTTTCCCTGCTGCTGGCTCGTTGTCGGGAACGGTTGGTTCATGGTCAAATAGCTGCTGCTATGCATGGGCTGTAATGGTCCAAGAATGTAATTAATGATCAGTGACCTTACCAGGATTGGTTACAGGGCAATTACCAGCTGAATATCAAGTGTATGGACCTCTGCTAATAGTTCCTCTTGTAGGTGATGAAGTCTTCTCCAATGTCTCTCTCCGTGTGTGTCATTCACACTGTGCAGTCTGGTTTTAAGCTGAGCTGATTCAAAGCTCATGTTGTCACTATGATGTCAGCCATGCCCAAATATGGAGTTCCATGTCATTTACTGAGATAAAGTTTCAGCCCAGTCAACCCTCAATTATCTTCCAGTATGAAATTAACGAGCGTCAACGAGCATCAGCTGGATTATGCTAAGCTCACGTTTCATATCACACACACCATACCTGCATCTTTCACTAGCCAAGTGACAGGGGTTGGTGCGGGCCGGACAGTTGCCCCTCGCGGGCCACAAATGCCCTGCTATATAGGAAGTGACAGTTCATATGAATGGCCTGTAGTTTCGCTGTTTTACCCCTGCTGGTGTCATAAGAAATAACTCTATTTAGAGTTAGGATTTAGAAGACATTTATTTGTAGAATCCCCCAGAGGCAAAGATTTGAGTTTAAAATGTTTGAGTTTAAAAAAAAAATACATATATATATATATATATATTCAAAGATTTGCACAAATGTTCACGATTTTTCAAAAAATACCAGATCTACAAGCTCATAGCGCGGCACTCGGTGCCGCGCTATGAGCTTGTATATATGCTATTTTTGAATAGCCAAAGAAATAGCCCAAATCTAAAAATGACCCAGACGTGTTGCCGGTCTTAATGGATTAATTCGGGACAACCTTCTCTTCCCTGCCCTCTCTCTTTCCCCCCTTGTGCGTCTGAGAGCTGATAACATCCTGTGATGAAATACTGCAAAACAAACACCAAGGCAACTGATTTTTTTCCATAAACATAATTTATGCTTCAGACGGGAAAAAAAGAGTGTTGTGCATGATGCCTCACAACAACGCACAGCAGCCGCATGGACGCCTTTTTAAGTTAAAAATACAGTATTTTAACCACTTTGAAACTGAAACTATTTTGGGTATGTCATTATGGGCAAAGATTTTAAAAACTTTTCACTCTTTTTTTCTCTCTCAACAAACTTTCCCAAATATCAGACATTTAAAAAAATTGCGGTAATTGGTAATCTACAAGCTCTCAACCAAGGGCCCAGCATCCGCCTTTGAAATTGAGTCTATATAGCAGGGTTCTCCAATTAGTTTTCCCCAAGGGCCAAATTATGTCTAGGGTACCAAGCCGAGCAGATTGGGGCTTTGGGGGGCGGTGTGTGGATGCAAGTGCAAGAGGACTAAGTAAGTAAGTTCCCGCTACTCCAGTGACAGTGCAGTGCAGGTGTTGTTGCTGTTCTTACCACCATTATTGTGGGATCGCTTTAGCGATCATTTTGGGATCGCTTTAGCGATCACACTAATGTTATCTTCACTAGTTATTATTATTCCGCCCGTGACATCACAATATGTAATATAAATAGGTAAGACAGAATTAATCGGGAACAGTACTTTATAGTGATACTATCAACATTCTTAGCGATCCCACACTGTTTCTTCAGGAACAGTACTTTCTAGTTATAATTTTCATTGGTTGTGGTACTCATAATTTAGCCCTGGGATTTGTTTTTGTTTTTTAGGTTTTCTGACCTCAGTTACACCCAAAAAACCTGAACTTTGAACATTCAGTGGATTTTCTGTGGTTTGGAGTTTTCTGAATAATTAGGCTCAGAAAAGTGCTGTGATTGGCCCGTGGACTTTGCTGTCAAAGTCCATTAATCCCGCCTCCTCCCCGCGGAGTATAGAGGCGATGATTGACAGGCAAAATCCCTCAACAGCGACAACCGCAGGCAAATACGTTTTCTTTTCATTGCAGTTGAAAAGGCTTCAGAACACTGAGAGAAAAAGCCTGCCATGGCTCACTGGAGGGGATTTTTCAGTTAAAACCTTTTAACCCATTAAGACCTGAGGCCGCGTCTAAAAAAAATCTAAATCCTAAAAAAAAATCGGAAAAAAATATTAACACTCTACCCGCCGTTCCGTAGCCTACGGGCCGATAAATCCAACTGTAAATCGCCGATCCCGTAGCCTACGGGCCGTGGTGCTTTTTCATTTTTTTTCAAAAAAAAAAAACTTTTTTCAATTTTCTACACGGACCATTTCATTGTAACACCACCGGAAAGCCCTTATTTGGGATTCAGTTTTTTCCGATGCCGGCAGCCCTCATTCTAATGACGAAACTGAAACTCAATTTTCTCCTTGTTGTTTTCTTCTCCTCGTCGATCAGTGTTTAACATAAACCGTTCTAACTACAACATGGAGGCATCGTTTGACACGTGGTTTTCACTGCTCGAACGAGGCAGATCTGCGCGATGTTTACAAACAGTGCACGGCTCAATTTTAAGGATTTTAACAAGGTCTATGGCGACCTGAAAAAAACAAAAAACAACAATAAAACGTTGGCACTGGTGAGTACATTATGAGATTAACCTATGGCGGTCAATGTGTTAAAAAAAAAAATTCACGATTTTTCAAAAATAGTAGATCTAAGAGCTCGTAGCGCGGTACTCGGTGCCGCGCTATGAGCTTGTAGATCTGCTATTTTTGAATAGCCAAAGAAATCTAAAGTGACACAGATGCGTTCCAGGTCTTAATGGGTTAATACATGTTTGAAGGACCATGATAAAGACTTAATGTTTCGTAAAGCCAGCATGTCATGAAACCTTTAAATCCTGTGTTGAGGGTCACACAAGGAAATAATGCACTCTTGAAAGTTGAAACTAAATAAGTTGAGAACCAACCATTTATTTGGTTGTTACAGTGTGCTTGAAAAGTATGCATCTTCAGCAGCTAGTGATGGCCAACCGTTAACCGGTAATCGTTAAGAAATTGGTAACCGGTTAATACTAACGGTTAATGGTTAACCGTAAAAATGATGGAGCAATGATGCAATCCCAACACCCAAGTGCACTGTGTGGACACACTTGTGTCTTTTCTGACTGAAACTCTTCTTACACTGTTTACAGTAGAAAGGTTTTTCTCCAGTGTGGATACGCTGGTGTATCTTCAGGCGACCTAACTGACTGAAACTCTTCTTACACTGTTTACAGTAGAAAGGGTTTTCTCCAGTGTGAATACGCTGGTGTGTCTTCAGGGCATCTAACAAACTGAAACTCTTGTCACACTGTTTACAATGGAAAGGTTTTTCCCCAGTGTGAATACGCTGGTGTATCTTCAGGCTACCTAACTGACTGAAACTCTTGTCACACTGTTTACAATGGAAAGGTTTTTCTCCAGTGTGGATACGCTGGTGTATCTTCAGGCTACCTAACTGACTGAAACTCTTGTCACACTGTTTACAATGGAAAGGTTTTTCTCCCGTGTGGATACGCTGGTGTGTCTTCAGGTCACCTAACTGACTGAAACTCTTGTCACACTGTTTACAGTAGAAAGGTTTTTCTCCAGTGTGAATACGCTGGTGTGTCTTCAGGTGACCTAACTGACTGAAACTCTTGTCACACTGTTTACAGTAGAAAGGTTTTTCTCCAGTGTGGACACGCTGGTGTGTCTTCAGGAGACTTAACTGACTGAAACTCTTGTCACATTGTTTACAGATGTGGGTTTTCTTTCCTGTGTCAGTCAGATGATGTCTCTTTACTTTCGATTGTGTTAAAGTCTTGGTAGACTGTTGACTACTGTAAGGTCTTTCTTCTTCTGAGTTTCCCTGCTGCTGGCTCGTTGTCGGGAACGGTTGTTTCATGGTCAAATAGCTGCTGCTATGCATGGGCTGTAATGGTCCAAGAATGTAATTAATGATCAGTGACCTTACCAGGATTGGTTAGGGCAATTACCAGCTGAATATCAAGTGTATGGACCTCTGCTAATAGTTCCTCTTGTAGGTGATGAAGTCTTCTCCAATGACTCTCTCCGTGTGTGTCATTCACACTGTGCAGTCTGGTTTTAAGCTGAGCTGATTCAAAGCTCATGTTGTCACTATGATGTCAGCCATGCCCAAATATGGAGTTCCATGTCATTTACTGAGATAAAGTTTCAGCCCAGTCAAACCTCAATTATATTCCGAGCGTCGACGAGCATCAGCTGGATTATGCTAAGCTCACATTTCATATCACACACACCATACCTGCAACTTTCACTAGCCAAGTGACAGGGGTTGGTGCGGGCCGGACAGTTGCCCCTCGCGGGCCACAAATGCCCTGCTATATAGGAAGTGACAGTTCATATGAATGGCCTGTAGTTTCGCTGTTTTACCCCTGCTGGTGTCATAAGAAATAACTCTATTTAGAGTTAGGATTTAGAAGACATTTATTTGTAGAATCCCCCAGAGGCAAAGATTTGAGTTTAAAATGTTTGAGTTTAAAAAAAAAATACATATATATATATATATATATTCAAAGATTTGCACAAATGTTCACGATTTTTCAAAAAATAGCAGATCTACAAGCTCATAGCGCGGCACTCGGTGCCGCGCTATGAGCTTGTATATATGCTATTTTTGAATAGCCAAAGAAATAGCCCAAATCTAAAAATGACACAGACGTGTTGCCGGTCTTAATGGATTAATTCGGGACAACCTTCTCTTCCCTGCCCTCTCTCTTTCCCCCCTTGTGCGTCTGAGAGCTGATAGCATCCTGTGATGAAATACTGCAAAACAAACACCAAGGCAACTGATTTTTTTCCATAAACATAATTTATGCTTCAGACGGGAAAAAAAGAGTGTTGTGCATGATGCCTCACAACAACGCACAGCAGCGGCATGGACGCCTTTTTAAGTTGAAAATACAGTATTTTAACCACTTTGAAACTGAAACTATTTTGGGTATGTCATTATGGGAAAAGATTTTAAAAACTTTTCACTCTTTTTTTCTCTCTCAACAAACTTTCCCAAATATCACACATTTTAAAAAAAAATGCGGTAACAAGCTCTCAACCAAGGGCCCAGCATCCGCCTTTGAAATTGAGTCTATATAGCAGGGTTCCCTGATTAGTTTTCCCCAAGGGCCAAATAATGTCTAGGGTACCAAGGTTTTCTGACCTCAGTTACACCCAAAATAACAGAACTTTGAAAATTCAGTGGGTTTTCTGTGGTTTGGGGTTTTCGGAATGATTAGGCTCAGTGCTGTGATTGGCCCGTGGACTTTGCTGTCAAAGTCCATTAATCCCGCCTCCTCCCCGCGGAGTATAGAGGCGATGATTGACAGGCAAAATCCCTCAACAAGCGACAACCGCAGGCAAACAGGCTTTCTTTCCATTGCAGTTGAAAAGGCTTCAGAACACTGAGAGAAAAAGCCTGCCATGGCTCACTGGAGGGGATTTTGCAGTTAAAACCTTTAAGACCTGAGGCCGCGTCTAAAAAAAATCTAAATCCTAAAAAAAAATCTTGTTAATGGTTAACCGTAAAAATGATGGAGCAATGATGCACTTCCAACACCCAAGTCCACTGTGTGGACACACTTGTGTCTTTTCTGACTGAAACTCTTCTTACACTGTTTACAGTAGAAAGGTTTTTTCTCCAGTGTGAATACGCTGGTGTATCTTCAGGCTACCTAACTGACTGAAACACTTCTTACACTGTTTACAGTAGAAAGGTTTTTCTCCAGTGTGGATACGCTGGTGTATCTTCAGGCGACCTAACTGACTGAAACTCTTGTCACACTGTTTACAGTAGAAAGGGTTTTCTCCAGTGTGAATACGCTGGTGTGTCTTCAAATGTTTGAGTTTAAAAAAAAAATACATATATATATATATATATATTCAAAGATTTGCACAAATGTTCACGATTTTTCAAAAAATAGCAGATCTACAAGCTCATAGCGCGGCACTCGGTGCCGCGCTATGAGCTTGTATATATGCTATATATATAGCATATATACCTAACTGACTGAAACTCTTGTCAGACCTAACTGACTGAAACTCTTGTCACACTGTTTACAGTAGAAAGGGTTTTCTCCAGTGTGAATACGCTGGTGTGTCTTCAGGGCATCTAACAAAATGAAACTCTTGTCACACTGTTTACAATGGAAAGGTTTTTCTCCAGTGTGAACATGCTGGTGTATCTTCAGGCTACCTAACTGACTGAAACTCTTGTCACACTGTTTACAATGGAAAGGTTTTTCTCCAGTGTGAATACGCTGGTGACTTTTCAGGCTACCTACCTGACTGAAACTCTTGTCACACTGTTTACAATGGAAATGTTTTTCTCCAGTGTGAATACGCTGGTGTACCTTCAGGCTACCTAAATGACTGAAACTCTTGTCACACTGTTTACAATGGAAAGGTTTTTCTCCCGTGTGGATACGCTGGTGTGTCTTCAGGTCACTTAACTGACTGAAACTCTTGTCACACTGTTTACAGTAGAAAGGTTTTTCTCCAGTGTGAATACGCTGGTGACTTTTCAGGCTACCTAACTGACTGAAACTCCTGTCACACTGTTTACAATGGAAAGGTTTTTCTCCAGTGTGAATACGCTGGTGACTTTTCAGGCTACCTAACTGACTGAAACTCTTGTCACACTGTTTACAGTAGAAAGGGTTTTCTCCAGTGTGAATACGCTGGTGACTTTTCAGGCTACCTAACTGACTGAAACTCCTGTCACACTGTTTACAATGGAAAGGTTTTTCTCCAGTGTGAATACGCCGGTGTATCTTCAGGTTACCTAACTGACTGAAACTCTTGTCACACTGTTTACAACAGAAAGGTTTTTCTCCAGTGTGAATACGCTGGTGTGTCTTCAGGGCATCTAACAAACTGAAACTCTTGTCACACTGTTTACAATGGAAAGGTTTTTCTCCAGTGTGGATACGCTGGTGTATCTTCAGGCTACCTACCTGACTGAAACTCTTGTCACACCGTTGACAGTGGAAAGGTTTTTCTCCAGTGTGAACACGCTGGTGTGTCTTCAGGAGACTTAACTGACTGAAACTCTTGTCACATTGTTTACAGATGTGGGTTTTCTTTCCTGTGTCAGTCAGATGATGTCTCTTTACTTTCGATTGTGTTAAAGTCTTGGTAGACTGTTGACTACTGTAAGGTCTTTCTTCTTCTGAGTTTCCCTGCTGCTGGCTAGTTGTCGGGGACGGTTGGTTCATGGTCAAAGCTGCTGCTATGGATGGGCTGTAATGGTCCAAGAATGTAATTAATGATCTGTGACCTTACGATCCAGGATTGGTTACAGGGCAATTACCAGCTGATATCAAGTGTATGGACCTCTGCTAATAGTTCCTCTTGTAGTTGATAAAGTCTTCTCCAATGTCTTGCTCCGTGTGTGTCATTCACACTGTGCAGTCTGGTTTTAAGCTGAGCTGATTCAAAGCTCATGTTGTCACTATGATGTCAGCCATGCCCAAATATGGAGTTCCATGTCATTTACTGAGATAAAGTTTCAGCCCAGTCAAACCTCAATTATCTTCCAGTATGAAATTAACGAGCGTCAACTAGCATCAGCTGGATTATGCTAAGCTCACGTTTCATATCACACACACCATACCTGCAACTTTCACTAGCCAAGTGACAGGGGTTGGTGCGGGCCGGACAGTTGCCCCTCGCGGGCCGCAAATGCCCTGCTATATAGGAAGTGTACAGTTTATATGATTGGCCTGTAGTTTCGCTGTTTTACCCCTGCTGGTGTCAGAAGAAATAACTCTCAATGCCGAACTTTAGACTTGATTTTATTACCTTAATAAACATTGTCATAAATACTATATGCTTCCAGTAGCTAGTTTAAAGTCTTCTTCCAATCACCATGATATGCGTTTTGGTAAATTATGGTCCCATTTATTTTTAAATTGATGATAAAATAGGGTATGCTCTAGGAGGGGCGGGATGATTTGATTAACAAGCTACACAACCAAAACCATTCATTCCCCGCCCCCCCCCCCCCCCCCCCCCCCCCCCCCCCCCCCCCGCTCTTGATTGTCAAGCTACCGAACCAATAGCATTCATTTCCGGTGTCATAGGTACAAAGATGGCGGATTTGAAATTGCTCACAAATAGGCTTCATTTACGGTCTGTAGAAACCAATGGCGTCACTCCGTCCATTCTTTTTACTATCTATGCTCACGACGCACAGCAGTTGCACGGACACCTTTTTAGTTGAAAATGCGGTATTTTAAGCACTTTGAAACTGACAACCCTATTTTGGGTATGCCATTACGGGCAAAGATTTTCAAAACTTTTCACTCTTTTTTTTCTCTCTCAACAAACTTTACCCAAATATCACACATTTTAAAAATAGCTGAAATTGGAAATCTACAAGCTCTCAATGCGTCACGATGCAGTATATAGCTCTTCGCCAAAGCATAGGTTTGCTTTCACCGTGCATCATCATCATCAACAAGCCGCCATAGCAATCAGACACCAGACAATATGAGCCGTGCATGGGGTTCAGGAGGGAATAATAATAGCCATCACAGCCCATTCTCTCTCCTTAAGCCCCCCCCTTCCCCACTCTCTCTCCCATCTCTCATATCTCATACCATTAATTACTCTCAAGGCTCTTTATTCTGGCTAATGCTCCTTCTGAAACCACATCCAACCATTGTTGCAGGGCCTGAGAATGTGAAGGCAGTCTGTCTGAAGCCCCGTTGCAGGCAGTTGAAAACATAGAGATGGGATTAACGCCTCTCTCAGTCATAGAATATACTGTATATAACGGGACGGTGACAGCTGACCCATCTAGGGCAAGTGGATGGTAAATAGCATTAACTTTCACCCCCAGACCAATGTATGTAAAAATATCGCAGCTCAGTCTTTTTCTCATTCTCTGGCAATCTCAAACGCTGACTTTTATGCATACTGTACGTACATCAGTGGTGGAAAAAGTACAAAAATGTTGTACTTAAGTAAAAGTATCAATACTGCAAATCTGCAATGTAGAAATACTCCATTACAAGTAAAAGATGGGAATGAAAAATGTACTTGAGTAAAAGTACAAAAGTATTGGCATAAAGTTGCAAGACAGTGGCTCAGATGTGGTTTCTCATTTTATTGAGATGTGAACGCTAACGCGTTTCAGCCGTAGCCTTCCTCAGAGCAGATTAAATCTGCTCTGAGGAAGAGGAAGGCTACGGCCGAAACGCTTTAGCATACATAGCTGAGCACCCACTGCCTAAACTAAGAAGGCATCCAGAGGAAGCGCACCGGTTTTCCTTTCTTATTCACAAGTAACTAAAGTTTTCATATAATTGTAGTGTAAATTGTAGTAAAAGTACAATATTTGCCTCTGAGATGTACACACACACACACACACACACACACACACACACACACACACACACACACACACACACACACACACACACACACACACACAGAGCCAAAAACAGTGGGGGAATCCACCTCGGCGGCCTGATTGTCAGGGAACTAAATGTGCATTTTGTTTACCCTGAAATGGTGCAGGTCTTTACTAATGACGGAACACCTGCTGTTGTGACAACATCATACATTCTCCATGTCCTGTAATAGCACCCTGCAGGCCATATTTGCCACATTAGATAATGGGGAAATCCAGAATGTTTTATTCCCCTGATAAGAGATAACCAGACGGATAATGTATATAGGGTTACGAGGACTCGTTTTGTAGTTTTAGCAGTAAATATCAACAACAGCTTGGTCCTGCAGGGTATAGGATTATTATTTGATTATTATCTCACACCCAGTCTGCTTCACTCTGACCCAACCTGTCCCCATCACTCTGCCAGCCAGCCAGCAGTGGTGGACGAAGTACTCAGATATTTTACTTAAGTAAAAGTAGCAATACCACAACATGAAAATACTCTGTTACAAGTAAAAGGCCTGTGTTCAAAATGTTACTTGAGTAAAAGTGCAAAAGTATTGGCTTCAAAATATACTAGTGCTAAAGTAAAAAGTACAAAAAAAATGAAAATAGCAGATCTACAAGCTCACAACAAGTCGCGTCGCGACGCGTTGTGAGCTTGTAGATCGGCTATTTTCAAATAGCCTATGTATAAAATAGGGCTAAAGTGGTTAATGTATGTTTTATAATATAATAATTTGTATCTGCAAAGTAACTAGCAACTAAAGCTGTCAAATAATTGTAGTGGAGTAAAAGTACAATAATTGCCTCTGAGATGTAGTGGACTAGAAGTATTGAAAATGGGAAATACTCCAGCAAAGTAAAAAATACCTCAAAACTGCACTACAGTACTTGAGTAAATGTACTCTACTTTACTCTACTTTACACCATTGGCCTGAATATCCTCTCCTCGTTCTCCCCCCACACAGGGCCATGGGGAACCTGCAGCAGTCTCTGGTGTGCTTCGAGAAGCGGCTGGTGGTGGCCCACGAGCTGGGCGAGTGCGGCGGCAAGGCGGCGGCCTACGGCGAGCTGGGCGCCCTGCACAGCCAGCTGGGCAACTACGAACAGGCCATCTCCTGCCTGGAGCGGCAGCTGGCCATCGCCCGCGACACCCAGGACCGCCTGCTGGAGGGCGACGCCAGCTGCGGCCTGGGCACCGTCTACCAGTCCATGGGCGAGTACGAGACGGCGCTGCGCTGCCACCAGAGCGACCTGGAGATCGCCGAGGAGACGGGCAGCCCCGCCCGCCAGGGGAGAGCCTACGGCATGCTGGGCCTCACCTACGAGTCGCTGGGGAACTACGAGCGGGCCGTGGTGTTCCAGGTCAGTGTTGATTTTGATTAGCAACGTTTTGATTACGTTTTAGTCGATAGTCTTTTTGAATCAAATTCCATTTTAGTTTTAGTCATGTTTTTTGGGTCATCTGAAATGTTTCGCTGTTTAGTCTAGTTTTAGTCGACTAAATATCATAAGATTTTAGTCGACTAAATCTACAGTTGATTTAGTCGACTAAAATGTGTTTTGCCGGTGCCTTGATGGCATCGTAATGGCTGATTTTACACTTGGTTGCATGCTGAAAATAGCCGATCTACAAGCTCACAACGCGTCGCGCTGCGACGCGTTGTGAGCTTGTAGATCTGCTATTTTCAGGGCGCAACACCCCCGAGCGCAACCAAGCATAGAATTACTTGTCTTTTAGTTCTGCTGGATCTCTTCTCCACTAGTCCCTCACTAACATTTTAGTCTAGTTTTTATTTGTTGACAAAATTGTCAGTATATATCTTGTCTTAGTTTTAGTCAACATGGCTTAGTTCTTACTAAGTTTTTACTTAGTTTTTATTTAGTTTTCATCAGTGAAAAAAGTTAGTCGACCAACATTTTTCGTCATAGCTTTAGTTGACGAAATCAACACTGTGTTACAGGAGCAGCACCTGAGCGTGGCGGCGCAGACCAACGACCTGGCGGCCAAGACGCTGGCCTACGGCAGCCTGGGGAGGACACACCACGCCTTGCAGAACTACTCCCAGGCTGTCATGTACCTGCAGGAAGGTGAGTGAGTGAGTGGGTGGGAGGAAGCAGAATAGAGGACTTTGATGTCTATAAGCTGCCTGGGCTTAAGAGTTGGTGGAATTCATGCTATCGTGCATATGAATTTCTGTGCCTATTTCTAAGCTAAGCCTTTGCTGTGTTTTTATTAGGTTTTGCGTGTGTGTGTGTGTGTGTGTGTGTGCATGCATGTGTGTGTGTTAAAATACCTATTTTATGCATCATAAGTCATAGCAGTAGTAGTCAGAAGCCAGGCGATCAGAGATCTCTGCCTTCTGATGCATCTGCGGAAATCTAAATTCAGCATATGGTCTGGAACAGCAGTGAGAACGGCTGCTAACAGACCCACCTCCACTGCTTTAGAAAACAACAAACCAATGGTGGCTCAGTGCGCGCCAAATCTTTATGTGATGGGGAACATTAGCTGAAAATAGCAGATCTACAAGCTCACAACGCCTCGCAGCGCGAGGCGTTGTGAGCTTGTAGATCGGCTATTTTCGGAGAGTTGGTGTAGAGGGAGACCAAGAGCAGACCAAGTACAGAGCCAACGGTCAAGTTGACTACATTTTTAGGTTTTAAAAGGTTAACTGTCTGAAAATAGACTTGAATATACAGTATATGAATATGAATCCAATATATAGAAAAAGTAATGTATGTCAAACAAGTCTATGAAGCTATCTATGCAACACAATTTTATACAGTATGTAGTGGGGATCCCTGCTTCATCTATTTCTCATCTATGGGGTCCTTGGCCTGAAAAACGTTGAAGACTCCTGCTGTATATGGCATTGTGAGTATTGTCATTGTACTGTATATGTGCAGCACATGCATACATACATACTGTAGGCAGTGCTCGTTGCACATAGACAGTATATCTGTGCACACTGCAGTGCTACACACTGCCGGGGCATTTGGCCTGCTTTATTGTTCCCCATTCTTCACACCTCTCTATATGCAGCCCTCTCTCTCTCTCTCCAGTGGCACTTCCCCCGACAAGCTGCCAACGGGATCTTTTCACACCCTCTACCTGACACACTTCTGCCTCTCACGCTTCATTGTGCCCTGCAGATTATGGTGAATAAATAAATGACAAAAAAAAAAAAACGCCAGCCAGGCAGCCAGCCAGCCAGCCAGGCCTCTCCAAAAGCCATTATTATTGCAATGACAATGCGATAAGTGTTTGTCACCGAAGGACGTGACGAGCAGCAACACGCGTGGCCTTCACCACGCTCATGACCCACTTTGAACCGGTTGTCCATATTTTTGGGCATGTCATTATAGGCGAAGATTCTTTTTAAAATGTCACACATTTTCAACATCCCCTCTCAAAAAAGAAAAGTAGCGACGCCTTGTGAGCTTGTAGTTCGGCTGTTTTCGCT
Source organism: Gymnoscopelus microlampas (assembly GCF_963454915.1). Lineage (NCBI taxonomy): Eukaryota > Metazoa > Chordata > Actinopteri > Myctophiformes > Myctophidae > Gymnoscopelus > Gymnoscopelus microlampas. Next base: position 42,953,167 of record NC_139941.1, read on the forward strand.
ATTCGTCATACGAATGGGTCTTCAACGGGGGGTCCGGGACCCCTAGGGGGTCCTCAGAGCTACTACATGGGGTGCGCCAATTTTTTGTCTGACACGATTTTTTTTGTTTTACAATAACCACTTGAACCCTAGCATCCTTATTCTGAGGGGAACATTAGCCCGAAATTAGCAGCTCTACAAGCTTGTAGTTCGACTATTTTCTGTCAAACAAGTCTATGAATCTATATGAAAAAGATTAATCTGCAACACAATGTTATCTAGTGGGGGGTCCCTGCTTCTTCTGTCTCTCAGCATGCACAGACACGCCCAACGCATGTATACGCATCCCCCTTGAGCCGCTTTGCATATCCAGAGAATACCAGGGGAGTGGATGTCGGTTATTTCACCCCACACTGGGAGGGGGTGCTGGGGGGGGAGCACCAGGAATACGCTTACTCATCCTCTATCTGCTTTATTTGAATCATTGGGGCACCGTGGCATGGCGTCACCGTGCGGCGGCCCAGACAGACACCTTCTCCAGGCCGCCGCTTGTTGAGCTTTAACCCATTAAGATCGGGAAAGAATCTGTGTAATTTTTTTTTCTTTGGCTATTCAAACATAGCAGATCTACAAGCTTGTAGATCTGCTATTTTTGAAAAATCTTGAAAATGTGTGCACATTTTTGAATATATGCATTTTTAAAGCAAACATTTTTAACTCAAATCTTTGCTTCTGGTGATTCGACAAATGTCTTCTAAATACTAACAGTTTTCTGAAAAACGTATGTTGCTTTAATATCAGTGGTTCCTTTTCATGTCAATGATCCCCAAAATGATATTGGCCGCGGACCCCCATCTCAAAATATTTTGTTCCAGGGACCCCCAGAAGCAAAGATTTGAGTTAAAAATGTTCGCTTTAAAAAATACATATATTCAAAGATATGCACACATTTTCAAGATTTAAAAAAAATAGCAGATCTCGTAGCTCGTAGCGTGCCGCGCTACGAGCTTGTACTGTATATCTGCTATTTTTGAATAGCCCAAAGCAATCTTAAAACGAGACACAGATGCGTTCCCCGGTCTTAAAGGGTTAATGGAAGCAGAGGCGACAGGCCACTCTATCTCCAGCAGCCCTGTCCTCCCCTGTTGTCCCCTGTTTTGTCCTTGGACTAACGTTCCTCCGGACCGGGGCTTTGAAAAAAGAACACCGCCTTCACCATCCTTGACAGCCAATTATTCCTGGCCCAACCTACCCAGCCCTAAAAGTTGCCAAGGTTTTTTTTCTATATTCCCCTCCAGTTTTTCTATTTTCTCCTCATCATGCTGATCTGTCTTTTTTTTTTTGTACTTTTTCTTTTTTTTCTCATCTTCTTTTCACGCTGCACTGCCTGGCTTTTGTTTTTGTTTCCTGAAAAAGATTAATTGGAGAGAGGCACCAGGAACGCATCCATAAACTAGTGCAGATAGTGACACCGTGTGACCTCAAAATGTGCGTGCGTGTGTGTCTGTACGCAGTGAAATACTCGGTTAATTTAACCCTTGAAGAGCGTACAAATGGAACCAAAATGGACCTGAGGATTTTACTGTGTGCCTGTGTGTGCGTGCCTGCGTTTGTGCGTGTGTGTGTGCAGTGGTGGACGAAGTACTCTGATATTTTACTTAAGTAAATGTAGCAATACCACAATATAAAAGTACTCTGTTACAAGTAAAATTCCTGTGTTCAAAATGTTACTTGAGTAAAAGTACAAAGGTATTGGCATCAATGTATGCTTAAAGTAACAAAAGTAAAGTACTGAAATGTTTGAAAATAGCAGCTGACAACGCGTCGCATCGTGACGCGTTGTGAGCTTGTAAATCGGCCATTTTCAAATAGCCCATAATATAAAATAAGGCTGAAGTGGTTAATGTATGTTATTGAAAATTGAAATGCTCCAGTAAAGTGAAAATGCCTCAAAATTGCAGTACAAAAAAAAAAGTACAGTACTTGAGTAAATGAACTTAGTTACTTTCCACCACTGTGTGTGTGTGTGTGTGTGTGTGTGTGTGTGTGTGTGTGTGTGTGTGTGTGTGTGTGTGTGTGTGTGTGTGTGTGTGTGTGTGTGTGTGTGTGTGTGTGTGTGTGTGTGTGTGTGCATACATTTGTGCGCGTGCGTGTGACTGGTGTTAATTTTCCATTGTGTTTTCCAAAAGACAACAGCTGAAGTTAATTACTGAGAGATAAACAAATAATTTGTGTCATTCTACGTGCTAACTGACGCATCCCAGCTCTTCTTTCTGCACAATAAAAAAATCCCTCAGTATTCATTTAACTCTGATCGTGTAAACAATTGATTGTGTATAATTTAGCATATAAAGGGCAGCCAAGCCTCAACAGAATATCAGACAGATGCTCTTCATTCTGATTAACATAGCATTGTTTTTTTGTTTTGTTTTTATCAATGGATGTATTTTACCAACTAATCCTGTTATTATGGGCCTTCCACGCATTGACTTTAACCCATTAAGACCGGGAACGCATCATGTGTCATTTTTAGATTTCTTTGGCTATTCAAAAATGGCAGATATACAAGCTCATAGCGTGGCACTGAGTGCCGCACTACGAGCTTGTAGATCTGCTATTTTTTTTAAATCGTGAAAATGTGTGCAAATCTTTGGTTGTGTTTTGTGATGTTTGTGTGTTTTGTGATGTTTTTAAGCAAACATTTTTAACTCAAATCTTTGCTTCTGGGGATTCTACAAATGTCTTCTAAACAGTTTTTTGAAAAAACTTGTTAGGATTTAGAAGACATTTGTAGTTGCTATTACGATTGCTATTGCGATTCTCAAACTTTTTCATGTCAAGGACCCCCAAAATTATATGTATTTAGCCGCGGACCCCCATCTC
>NC_139941.1:42961028-42981028 GCF_963454915.1 Gymnoscopelus microlampas
GAGGGCTGTCAGAGAGAAGAGGATAATTTAGATCCATTTCCTCTTCTCCAGCTACCGGAGCCTTAATGAGCCCTAAGCAGCAACCTGACTCCCGGCATGCACTGCCACAACAGTCTAGATCAAACAAACAGGTAGTGAGAGAGAGAGGGGGGGAGGAATACAGGAGGGAAGGGGGAGAAGGGGACAACAGAGAGAAACAGAGCAGACAGCAGAGAGGAAGGAGGGCAAGAGGGGGAGGAGGGGGGGTTTGTGGGAGAGATAAGGAGAAGGCAAAGCATCGCAGCCTTCAAAGTGCTGCCAGCTCTACTGTGTGTGTGAGAGCGAGCGTACAGACGGAGCGAGCAGCAGCCACACAGAGCACAGCCCCCTCCCTTATGGGAGAGCGTAGCGGCTTGTGCCGTGCCCGGGCCTTGTGTGGAAATCGGCCGGGTATTCCCGGTCACGCTCTTTCTGTTCTTCTTCGCTTATCTGGGTCACACGCACACACACACACACACACACACACAGACCGGCTTCTTCCAGGAATATGCCTAGAAAAGCAAGAATGGAAACGAGGTCTGGTGGCATAGCTTGGCACATTTAACCCGTTTAGACCGGGAACGCATTCTGTGTCATTTTTAAGATTTCTTTGGCCTATTCAAAAATAGCAGATATACAAGCTCGTAGCACGGCACCGAGTGCCGCGCTATGAGCTTGTAGATCTGCTATTTTTGAAAAGAAATCGTGAAAATGTGTGCAAATCTTTGAATATATATTTATTAAAAAGCAATCATTTGTAAAATATTTTGTTCCAGGGACCCCCCCAGAAGCAAATTTTTGAGTTACAAATGTTCGCTTAAAAATATATATATGTTCAAAGATTTGCACAAATGATCAAAAAATGTTTTAAATAGCAGATCTACAAGTTGTATAACTGCTGTTTTTGAATAGCCAAATAAATCTAAAAATGACACACAGATGCGCTCCCGGATTGAATGGGTTAAACCCTATTCTCTTTCGCTTGCCACTCACACCCCCCCCCTCCCCTCTCTCCTCCACACACACACCCAAAAACGGAGAGAACAGACTGTATAACCTACCAAAGTAGCAATGCAACACACAGGTAAACAAGTCTGTCTGTGTGCATGAGCAACAGCCTGGGTTCTGAGCTCACAGTAGTTGCTTGCGATGTGCATTTAGCACGTTTGTTGTGGGTGAAGGCAGCGTGGCACACGGTGCAGGCTGTCTGTCCTTTCTCGTCAGCCTCCTCCTCCTCCACGGAGTGGCATTTTCATCTCCGTAATTGGACAGAACCAAGAACACGGCGGCGGGCTGACTGTGAGGACGCACGCAAAGATGTGACACACGGCTCGCTGCTTGACGGATTGGAAGTGAAAAACAAACGGGGCAACGCACGCCAGGTGGATCTGACAAAATGCACGCTGCCTGGAAGTGGAACGCACGCACACACACACACACAAGTTCGCACACGCATCTGTACGCCCACGTAATGTGCACAAGCAGATACTCCATTGGCTTCTGGTACACTTCATTAGCGTCACGTGCGCGCTCCTCAAACGAAGCAAGCAAAGGCGTTGATCTTGTTCTTTGGAGTTTGCATTAGGTCTCTCTCGTTTGCTTGTAAATATTTGGTGATTGCTTTGCTTTACTACGTTGTTTGGTGAGAGTCGCCCGTCTCTCTTTTATGCAAGCATCAAGTACGTGTGTTTGTGTTTGCTCAGCCAGTCAGTCGATCTTGTGCATTGATTACCCAGGCAACCGGATTAGTGCTTCTTAACAGCCTCTCAGAGAGGCGGACAGAGTCCCAGTGAGAGGTATTTTACAGCTGAGGCCAAAATACCGCCAAATATGTTCACTGTCAGAACATCAGCACCACGCTACGCTTACATCTGTTACCTGAAAGATACCTGCTCGTGGCTCTGAATCATTTTTTTGCCTCTCTCTCTCTCTCTCTCTCTCTCTCTCTGTTCACTCCCTCTCTCTCTGTCAGGCCTACGGCTTGCAGAGCAGCTGGCTCGGCGCGAGGACGAAGCCAAGATCCGACATCGTCTGGGACTGTCTCTCTGGGCCAGTGGGAACTTGGAGGAGGCCCAGCATCAGGTAGAGAACTTCTCCCCTCCTCCTCCTCCTCCCTGGAGGCAGTCCAAGAGGTTCCCCCTCCTCTTTATGTTGAAGTCTGACCCCCTAATAAACCTACATCTCTGCTGGTTGAGAAAGTTCAGAAGGTCAGATACAGTACATATAAGACAACATGTGTAGAAGCATGTAACCCTATAGGCTGTATTTTGTTTTCCTTTACAGGTTAAGAACTACGGAAGGGTAAAAACATGGCAGGCTGACCTTATAGGAGCTGCAGCCAATACAATTTATAACGGGTGCGTTAGAGCATTGACAGTAGTCAACAGTATTGTTAATGCTTGCACTCTGGCACACCTAAATCTACATTAACACACCATTATGCATTTTATTAGCTGCAGCTGTATTGCCTACTACATCACGGTGTGCTATTCTTTGAGACATGCATACAGGTATTTCGGGGGTGGCCGAATCTGCCATTCCTTCTCCGGGTGAAACAACACAGCTTTCACCATTGGAATTGCATTACGGAATGTACACATTGTTACATTTTATGGGTTTATTTCGTCATAGCGCAACATATGGTGAAGTATTGTAGCGCAGGTCAACCACTGATCTTGTGAAAAATGAAAACGGGCCCAATAAATATTCTAAACTTTCCACGATTCTGCCAATAATCATATTCTTTGAGACACACATCAGAGTTTTTGCCGGGTCAAACAAGGGAATCACGTGACGTTGATCCCCTTCCCCTATTCGCTCATACTAGGATAATGTATGTGTAGGCAGAAGAATAATGTCAGCCTGCCATGTTGTACCCTTCTGTAAAGGAAAGCAAACAAAATCAACCTAGGGATAGGTTTTCGTGCCCCTTTAAGTGCTGCCCTAACTGTTAAAGACAGAACATGCTGTAGAGAGAGAGAGGTATACCAAGAGGGACAGAGAAAAGCGATGGTTTACGCAGCTCTCTAACACGGCTGTGTGATTCCTGCCAATATGCTGGGGTGTCTGTTGAGCCGGTAAACGCTTGTCATCTCAGACAAGGCGACAGATGACTGGAGATGTTTTGTAATCCAAATGCATGGTCTCAGGAGGAGCCCCTCCAGGGCCCAGCCTCCACATCTCTCTCTCTCTCTCTCCCCAACCCAGTGGCCACCTGGCTGGCTAAGCCACGGAGCATCAACTCCTTTCACAACAACAACAACAACAACACTGTTCTGATCGCTACAGAGCACAACTTTATTGAAAAGCCCTAAAGGAGAATTCATGCCTGACGTTTTTCTTACCTTTTATATGATGTAATGATATCCCAGGATGAGTGGTACACTAGAAAAATGTCATAACTCCATCCCGGGTCCGCCGCAGCTAAAAACCCACGCTTTTTAATCGTTTTTTTGGGTGAGATCTGAACATAGTGATTGATACTTCTGGCGCCCCACCTGAAGTCTCGCTAAAGCGAGACTTCAGGTGGAGAGCATTCAAGACAATCACGTTGCATATTGTTCTGTCACCAGGGACGTGCACAGATAGACTCTAGGTGGTGCTAGAGCACCTGCCCTTTGCCCTCTTGACCAGAAGTGCCCTTTTGAAAAAAAAAATTATATATATATATTTTTTTCAGTTTACAGCAGGGGTCTTCAACAGGGGGTCCTCAGAGTTACTACAGGGGGTCCGCTAAATCTTTGTGTGATATGATTTTTCTTTTTACCATAACCACTCGAAACCTAGCATCCCTTTATTGAGGAGAACAAAAATAGCAGATCTACAAGCCCACAACGCCTCGCGCTGCGAGGCGTTGTGGGCTTGTAGATCGGCTATTTTTGGCAAACAGGTAAAGGTGTAGAGGGAAAAAAGAGCAGACCAAGTAAACAAAAAAAAGTATAATTTATTTGAGCACCTGCCCCTCAAAATGTCTGTGCACGCCACTGGTTCTGTCACTATGAACGTCAGATCTCACCCCCCCAAAAAAATTAAAATACGAGCAAGTCCCATAGGCGCAGGTTTTGATTTTTTTTTGCAGTACCACTCGTCCTACTGTAGTATATCATAACATCTTATAAAAGGTAAGAAAAACATTGGGCTGCATTCTCCTTTAAGTCACTCATCCCCCCAAAACGTGAATCGTCTGCCAAAATGTGCTGCCTCAGGTGTATACGCAAGGAACGCCATTTGCTTTGCTTTCATCCATTGTTTACCGTAGAGCCCACCAGTCCACAATGCAAACTATACAGCAACGTGACCCAGATAGCATTTCTGTACACTGCATCATACTTTTGAAGAAAATAATTTGCCTGTTTGTAATTATCAGTTAACGAGAGTAAAAACAAACATGAACCAGGGTTGGACTCTTTCTGAGTCATAACTCATAATGAGATCTACATGTTCTTACCAAAGGGGAATATCTCTCTTAAGAGATACAGTATGTTTCTATTACGTGTCTCACTTTTATTAGCACAGAAATACCACGTCAACCTGAGCTGTGCTTGATGTAAGAAGACACTGTAATGGCACTGCTTCACACTCACATGCACCGCAACACATTGGTGGAAAAAGTACTCACATGTTTTACTTAAGTAAAAGTATCAATGCTGCAATGTAGAAATACTCTGTTACAAGTAAAAGTCCGGTATTAAAAATGTGCTTGAGTAAAAGTACAAAAGTATTGGTATCAAAATGTACTTAATGTACGAAAAGCAGAAAGTACTCGTGCAGAATATACATTTTCAAATGTATCAAAATCTTTTGAAAATAGCAGATCTACAAGCTCACAATGCGTCGCATCGCGACGCATTGTGAGCTTGTAGATCGGCTATTTACAATTGGCCGAAATGTATATACTGTAGGGCTGAAGTGGTTAATGTATGTTTTGTAATAATAATCAAAATCTACAAAGTAACTAGTAACTACAAGTTTTCAAATAATTGTAGTGGAGTAAAACTAAAAGTACTGAAAATTGGAACTACTCCAGTAAAGCTAAAGTACCTCAAAATTGTACTTAAGCCCAGTACTTGAGTACATGTACTTAGTTACTTTCCACCGTCAGCCTATATGGGCCCTAGGGGTGGCTGTGTTGGTGGGAAAGGACATAGTTGTCCTTAGAGTACAGATGAGATGATTATTCATGAGCTGGTGCGGCCGTTTCAGAATGACCTTGGTAAACGCTGTGACCCACTTAAGGCCGATCTGCATAGGGGTTTTTGTGCAGTGTTTTTTTGCAGAGTAGTGCTTAAAATTCATAAAAGCATCTGTACTTGTGTAACGAGTGGCAGTACCTGACCTCATGTTCCTCATTCTTGTACATTTAACCCATTAAGACCGGGAACGCATCTTGTGTCATTTTTTGATTTCTTTGGCTATTCAAAAAATAGCAGATCTACAAGCTCATAGCTTGTAGATCTGCAATTTTTTTGTGCAAATCTTTGAATACATGTATTTTTTAAAGCGAACATTTTTAACTAAAATCTTTGCTTCTGGGCGATTCTACAAATGTCTTCTGAATCCAAACTTTTTTATTTTAAGTATGTTGCTATATATCAGTGGTTCTCTCTTCTTCAGTGGTTCTCTTTGTCATGTCAAGGACCCCCAAAATGATATGTATTTGTCCGTGGACCCCCCATCTCAAAATATTTTGTTCCACGGACCCCCAGAAGCAAATATTTGTGTACAAAGATTTGTGTACAAGCTCATAGCGCGGTACAAGCTCATAGCTATGAGCTTGCAGATCTGCTATTTTTGAATAGCCAGATCTGCTATTTTTTAATCTTAAAATGACACACAAAGATGCGTTCCCGGTATTAATAGGTTAAAACCAATTGTGCGTTAACAACCTCTCCGTGATCCCCGTGTTCCTGCGCGACACCACGACGAGTGATGCGTCTCGGCTCTAATCAGCTCCTCTCTCTCTCTCCGTAAAGAACAGCTCTTCTCATAGCAAAGCGCATCGGAAGAGGATCTAGAGGTTATTGATTTGTGTCTCCTTTAGACAGTGAATGGGCTAGATTAGAGCCGATTTCTACCGCTGATACCGTCTGTCAAAGAAGGACAGACGTTACTCAGGGCCGGGGGGGGGGGGGGGGGGGGGGTGGGTTATATAGTTAACAATAGACATTTTCGGAGTGAAGTGAACGGGTGCATTAATCCATTAAGACCGGGAAAATCTTGGGAAAATTTGTGCAAATCTTTGAATATATATATTTTTTTAAAGCGAACATTTGTAACTCAAATCTTTGCTTCTGGGGGGGGGTCCCTGGAACAACATATTTTGAGATGGGGGGTCCGCCGTCCGCGGCCAAATACATATAATTTTGGGTTAGCCTGGCATGGCCAGACTAATGTCACTGCATAGATATTAGTCTGGAATCTCTGTGTGGAACCTGCATTTCCGAGGGGCAAATTCAAAAAATGCCTCTGGTGATAAACCCGCCCCATATTTGCATACAGGGCCCTGATTGGTCCCTCACAACTTCGGAGGGAGAGAAATACAATCTCTATTGAGAGGGGCCAGACCTAATCTGCCAAGGGCAATTTTTGTTTTGCAATGGCAGATTCGTCTGGAACCAGGCTAATTTTGGGTGGCCCTTGACATGGAAAAGTTGGAGCACCACTGATATAGCAACATACTGTTAGGATTTAGAAAACGTTTTTTAGATATGTATTTGGCCTCGGACTCCCCCATCTCAAAATGTTTTGTTCCAGGGACCCCCCCAGAAGCAACAATTTGAGTTACAAATGTTCGCTTTCGCTCGAGATTTTTCCAAAAATAGCAGATATACAAGCTCATAGGGCGGCACTCGGTGCCGCACTATGAGCTTGTAGATCTGCAATTTTTGAATAGCCCAAAGAAATCTTAAAATGACACACAGATGCGTTCCCGGAATGAACGAGTTAATGAGTCACGTTCACCCTCTTGTCAGATGAAAGTCAACGTTGTGTTCATCGCTACAGGGATGACATCACCTGCTATTAAAATGCATGAGAGGTGATGCCTTGCCGAGGAGCTCGTCGTAGTACGTGTCGTTGCAAACGTTGCCAGCGCAGGTCGTTGCGGACGCAGCACTTTTGGGATTGTTTTTCTCTTTCATCCGCCGCGGCGCGCCGCCAGGTGAGGTCAGGCCAGCGGCGAACCGCTGTGAGAAATTAGTTTCACTCTTAAAGGGGCGGTCTGTGAGGGCCGACACAGATTGAACTATACCACCGACCGCAGCAATCAGCCCTGAAGCCCCTATCAGCAGAATCAGCCCAGGGGCCCCATGCAATGCAGCAGCAGCGGCTCCATGTACAGTGGTGTAAAGTAACTAAGTACTTTTACTCAAGTACTGTACTTAAGTACAGTTTTGAGGTACTTTTAACTTTACTGGAGTATGTCCAATTGTCTATACTTTTACTTCTACTCCACTACATTGTACCTTTACTCCATTACACTCCATAGTTACTTTGCCGATATAAATGATTACATTATAAAACATACATTAACCACTTTAGCCCTATTTTATACCTAGACTATTTGAAAATAGCCGATCTACAAGCTCACAACGCGTCGCGATGCGACGCGTTGTGAGCTTGTAGATCTGCTATTTTCAAACATTTTTGTACTTTTACTTTTGGTAGGCTACTTTAAGTGCATTTTGATACCAATACTCTTGTACTTTTACTCAAGTAAATTTTGAATTCCGGACTTTTACTTGTAACAGAGTACTTCTACGTTGTAGTATTGATACTTTTACTGAAGTAAAACATTTGAGTACTTTTTCCACCACTGTCCGGGTACTGCTATGGTGCTAATGCAGCAGCGTGCACACATTCTCTGCTAGATCTCCACCATCTCTTTTTACTCCCTCTCTCTGACACACTTTTCCCTCTGTGACCTTGGAACAACACCTGGCTGCTGGCTCAGTGCATTACATGAATTCTCACAAGACATACTGTAGATACTGTACACGAATAGTAGGCTACACATTAGTGTTATATCATATGTAGTCAGATGAGTCACAGATAAGATTGAGAACATTAACAGCTTTTTTCTTTATAAAATGTAAAGTGTATTATATTTGATCTTGGCATTCAGGCTCTGCTACTATACATAATAATGATGATAATAATAATAAAACTTTATTTATATAGCACCTTTCATGACAAGAATGCAGCTCAAAGTGCTTTACAGAGCAAAAAAATAAACAAAGCAGAAGTGTTTTACAGAAAAATGTAACAAACAAAAAAAAGAGCAAAAACAACATTAAAATAATTTAAAATAATGGCATTCAAATAAGCAGTGAATCAAGCAAAACAGTGAAGACATGAATAACAACACAGAGATTTATTTTAAAAAATCAACTAAAAGCCAGAGCAAAGAAATAGGTCTTGAGCTGCATGTGCTTTAAAGCTATCCACAGAGGCTGCCTGTCTTAGGTGTAATGGGAGTTTATTCCATGATTACTCCCTGCTCAGCACATTAGAATACAACCATTTAAGATACCGTATATATACATCTATAACAACACCCCCCTCCCCCAGGGGAAAACAGAACCCTTAGGGAAAGCAGAACCTGCTGCTGGTGGTGGAGGGAGCAAACAAAGTGCACACAGCGTTCAGTGGTACAGTACTGACTTACAAGAGGAAAGTACAATGAATTAGGTGAGCTTAAATAGACCGGCAATTGGTCAGCTTGCCTGACACGTCACATACATCTGCCCACAATAGTGCTGAGTATGCATGTAAACCTCTCCAGTGTATCTGCCTGAACTAGCTCGCAGGCTACGCATCATGTACCATACATACACGCACACGCACACACACACACACACACACACACACACACACACACACACACACACACACACACACACACACACACACACGGTACTAGGTTTTAGCTTACTTTTACTTTACTTTGTTGCAATTTATTTGACACGGAGAATGTACACTTTGTAATATATACTGTAGCACACTTCAGCGATATAAATCTGATGCAGATACCAGATATAGCTAAGATATACTTTATACTTTATTATATCTGCAGTGCCTGGCCAGGTGTACAACAGTAAAACACCTAGCCTGTCATGGCCAGACTAATATCACTGCGAGATATTAGAAAAAGTCCGCACTGGCAGATTCGTCTGGTTTCCAGGCTATAAAACACCCAGGACAATCACTCTGTATGCAAAATAGTACTAAAGCACATAAAATAACACATACAGTTACATAATGTTACAATGGTAACAGTTCATGTGTGTGAGATGCTTTGAGTACATATTTTGGCAGGTTTGGATTGCCTAAATCCATGCTTTTACTTGAGAGGCACAAGCTCTGTGGGGACGCACAAGCTCTGTGGGGATTCCCACAGCAAAATTGCTTTAAATGAAAAAGAAGATTGTGGGACTTTTGTGCTGACCCCTGGGAATGACACAATCACCTGTAGTTGAGGTTTGGGTGACCCTGGTGGCCTGTGCAATATGAAATGCTTCAGTGGTGGAGGAGCAAAGTCAGGTATGATTTTGTCCAGGTGGAAAAGGTTGTTATTTGGAGACGATAGATAGGGCAGTGCTGGCATTGTGATGGCTTTTTGTCCAGTGTCTTGACAGCTTGTTGTAAAGCGTTTAACCACTTAAACCTTGCACTTTGTTGACCGTATACCCATGGGCTACACTAAAAGTTGAAAATAGAGAGTTTAGAAGGTAGAACGTTATGGTTCACTTTGTCTTATGTAAGTCAAGAGCACCCACCACACCTCCTTTGTTGAGTCTCTGGATTTGACCAACTCTAAGAGATAGCCGTTTCTAGTCTCTAGATTAGAAGGATTAACACCAAATTGCACACGGTGAAGGGAAAATGTATCCATGTTGAGGTGGGTAGTGAATTGATTGACTCTTTTGGCGACTTGAGGTAGCGTTCACACTAAAATCCTTTAAAAGAAATTGGAAGCTTTCCAATCACGACTGTAGGCTATATATGCAAATACAGAACTGCTCGTCCAAGCTGATGGTCTCGCTATGTGCTGCTATCGGCCATCGAGGCACCCACACACACACCACCAGCGTCCCTCCTCCTCTTCTGCCTCACAAAACAGTATTAAACCCTATTATTTCCTAATGTAATTACATCGTGTTCGCTATATTAATCACAGAGTTGTATTTTATTAAAGGCAGGCCTATTATTATATTGCAATTAATAAGCGACTTGTGGTCCAGCAGTGTGAGCTTCAAAGCAGTGGTTCTCAACCTCTGTTTTATTGGGGGGGGGGGGGGTGTCCCCAGACGACCGTGAAGTGACAATTTAAGGACTTTTAAGAAGAAAGAAGAAAAAAAAAACATTGCTGGATCAAAAGAAACCAACAAACTATACTAAACTGGTCAAAATTGGTTAAAAAAAAATGGTATGCCTTTTGTTATTGACCTGTATGTGAAATATATATAATAAAGAAACCTTGAACAAAAAAAACTAAAAAATTGTCAAACTATACTAAATTGTCAAATATTATAAGAAAGAGGCAAACATTTTGAAAATAGCAGATCTACAAGCTCACAACGCCTTGCAATGCGAGGCTGTGAGCTTGTAGATCGGCTATTTTCACGATATTTATCTATGGAACCGAGTCAAACTTAATTTTATGCCTCAACTCCTACATTCCAAGTGCTTGTCAGGGTGGGGGGGTCCCCAGTTCAACTATGATTATTTTGGGGGGTCGCGTCCTGAAAAGGTTGAGAACCATTACATTGTGTCTCCTACCGGAAACGGCAGCGGTTCCGGTAGGTGACACAAAGAGTCTCCTTTGTGTCTTCTATACTGGTCTGCTGGTCATCAAATTATTGGCTTAGGAATGCGACAAAAACAAAAAAATATCCATGAATTCAAGTCTCCATGGGGTGACTAATCGATAGGGAAAAAAGTATTTTTTTGGGTGAACTATCCCTTTAAAGACGCAGCTGTGCCAGGCAGCATAGCTGACAGGCAGCCGAAGAAACACAAAACCCTCGGTGCTCGTCTCTGGCAGCTTGTCTATAAAACATCGATACATTTTAGGTGATAAATATGCCATGCAGTCACTCAATCTTTAGTAATTCCCCATCTACACCTACTCGTTTAAAACTTTGTTTTCAATATATTCTGTTAGTTCCCATGGACCATGGAGAGTTATATTGAAGTCTGTTTCAGTCGATAGCGCCTCCGCCCCGCCCCGTTATTCTTTTTCTATTTATTATTTTTTTTCATTTTCAGCAGAAAAAACACTCTAGGCGGCATTTTTTTTCCTTCATAAAAGGCAGCTAGTGTGAACATACCCTTAGACATATGACCAGCAGTATGCTAATAGGCCTATGATTGCTCACTTCACTGCAATCTCATTGACTTATACTGTGCCATATGTGTGTCATACTTTCCAATCTCAATCGTGTTGAATACTATGTCCAATCCAAACAAATTGTATCCTATGATTTTGAGTGTTTCCAGAGATGTTGCGATTTTTGCGGGGCTAAACAACAGGATCATCACGAGGAGTTATGACCAAGTCAGATGAGGAGATATGTTGGCCCAATTCCAAAATGGACTCAATGAAATAATTATTGAATGTGGTGGCATAGTCATTTTGTAGGTTTTCTTTGAATTGAATTCATCTTTTTGGCAGATCCCTTTCCAGCTAGCTTCTCAATGTGTTTCCAAATCAGTTTGTCATATTAGCCACTGAATCCTTTATATATACTGTATTAGTAGGTCAACATGTTGAGTTTTTAGGGGTTTCTTTCAAGGCACTGTCTCTCTTTTTCGCATCATATCCAATAGAGTGTCATTGAACCAGGGTAAGTCTGCTTTTTTGTTGACTGTTTGGTTAGGCACTACTTGTTGTAGATTTTACTTTATTGCCGTCATATTCCAGTTTGTAACACACACACACACACACACACACACACACACACACACACACACACACACACACACACACACACACACACACACACACACACACACACACACACACACACACACACACACACACGCCTCAGTGCACATTCACACATGCACACTTGTGACTTATTTTAATAGAAGGTGTAGCACGCTGTCCCTGTCTCCTTCAACACGTCACAACGCACATTCACACCTGCATGCGTCAGTGTGCGCACATCCTGCACCTCACCTCACACACACACACACACACACACACACACACACACACACACACACACACACACACACACACACACATGCGCTCACCAAAGTTACGCGCCTAGTAGTGCCCATGACAACCTTTTTTTTTACTAAAGTTTTTATCCCACGATTTTGCAACCCCATTTTTTTCACCCAGTGCTAATTGCCTATGTAATCCTAGGCGCTACACTCCCTCTGCCAGCCTAGGGAGAGCCTAGAGCCGAGCTCATGACTTCTTCAATGCATGAGGAGCTAACAAGCCTTCTTATCACCTGACAGGGGGGAGTTTCCCCGGTAGGACGTAGCGTGTGGAAGGAACACGTTATTCCAACCAGTTCCTTTCCCCTCCATCAGGCGCCCTAGCTGACCAGGGGGAGGCAATATAGAGACCAGGATTACTTCTTTGCTTTTGTAAGGGTACCTACCCTAGGAGACACGGGGAGAACATGCAAACTCCACACAGAAAGGCCCTTTCACCAACCCATGACAACCTTTTGTCCACACAGCATCCAGCCCCTCCCCAGCCGTTCCGTCTAGAGTCGAGTGCTTTAGGCTCTCTCTGCTGGGGCTCAGCCCCATGGTGACCCACTCCAGGCCTAGCCTCGACCCTCTCAAAGGGCTGCCAAAGGAGAGGAAAGAAATAGGAAATCAATAACAAACTCCCATGAATCAGCACTCCTGGTGGGCCAGGTCATCTTGGCCAAATGAGCAAAACACGCAGCCTTATCCGCCAACGCTCTCTCTGCCATAGCCCATTAAGACCTATGAGGCCCATTCTACAAAACGTCTTCTAAATCTTAACAAGTTTTCTGTAAAAAACGTATGTTTCTACATCAGTGGTGCTCAAACCTTTTCACGTCGAGGACCACCCAATATGATATGTTATTTGGCCGTGGACCCCCATCTCAAAACATGTTGTTCCAGGGACCCCCAGAAGCAAGGATTTGAGTAAAAAATGTTGTTTCAAAAATATATAAATAAATATAAGATTTACAAAAATGTTCATGTTTTTTCAAAAATAGCAGATCTGCAAGCTCGTAGCGCGGCACTCGGTGCCGCGCTACGAGCTTGTAGATCTGCTATTTTTGAAAAGCCAGTGAAGACACAGATGCGTTCCCGGTCTTAATGGGCTAGTCTGCTTTCATTCTCATCAACCCACGGGAATGGAGGCCAGTGTAGACGTCTGATGACGCAGACACAAGTCCCTGTGGGGTGACCAGAGACCAGACTAGAGAGCATTTTGTTATTCTGCCGGACAACAGGCCTTGTTGCTTGACATGCACAGGCATAGACACGGTGGTTCTGCTTCTCATTGCCCTTTTCCCTTGCACCAGGCAAATGAGAAGGCAAGCAAAGAGACATGGTTGTGTTAATGTCAGCGTTTGCGTCAGGCAGGCTGGAGCAGAGCAGTGGAAGAAGCCAGTATATAAAAGGCTGCTCCGGTGTTGACCAGCAGTGCAGGCGGGATGCTACCATCTAGTGGCTCAAGTTCTAATGATTACAATCCACAACACCTACAGTAATCTTTGCATCATGCATGTCACACAAACAGAATGCGATGCATTTTGTTGATATAACAAGTTTGTTCATATAGAGTCCTATCCACACATCCATCATTTAACTTCCACAATCCACATTATTAAAACCATTGGTTGTGTGCCGCATTCTGTTTGTGTGACATGCATGATCTAAAGGTTTTGAAAGTGAAACTGATCAAAGTCACTGGCCACCTACTGTACTTAAAGGTAGGATAAGGATAAAGGATATTTTTTGGTTAAAAAACAAAACAAAAAAAAGTAAAAAGGTTAAAGCACTATATTTTGATAGTAATCATTGCGTGTTTGTTCAGTAACATGGGTATCCCTGTCTCTCCGGCTCTTTAATAAACAAAAACAAAAAAGAAAACATATTTTCAGGTAGGTGACACAATCTCAGCCAATCAGGAGAGCGTACCCATTTATCAGCTTTAATTTTTATAGTGCTCATTTCAATTTGTTCAGCTCATTTCTTTGTGTCACCACTTCCAATTTCACTTGTTAAATCTGTATCCTGAGTTCCCTATCCTTATTGGATAAAATTGGTATCCCGACCTGAAAATGCAAGGAGACTCCTCCTGTTACTGAACAAACACTCTATAGCAATGAGTACTATCAGAATATAGAGCTATTTAACACTTATTTTAACCAAAGAAAATCACTTACCCTACCTTTTAAAGCTATAATCCGGGACTTGTTATAATGCATAGAATGTCATTTTAATCAATCTGCATTAGTGGAGTATTGTTAATACGATGTAACTAGCACACCTGCGGTGGTTGGAGGTGGTCTCCTTACTCTTCCATTGAAGAATCGTAGATCCTGGTGTCTGGTTGGAATCCCACTGGTTGAAGCAGATGGCTCACCAGCTTGGTACACTACATGTGTGCCTCTTTCTTTATTGTATTTATTTCAGTCATCATTGCAGCATCATTGATTGCACTGCACGGATTGTAGCTTTAATTTTATATTATGCTCAGCTGCTTTCATAGCACCTTAAAGGGCAACCTTGCCCTAAAACTTGACCCGAAAGCTTCTGTTGTGAGGAGGATGTGAAAATCTGAATCCCTTCCCAATGAGTTGTGTGTTGAGAGCTTGCTCTCAATGGTGCTGGAATATCTCGACTTGCTAAAGTGAAAGAACACATCAATACGTGTTTTACGTAGGCTGGCAGAGATGTTCCTGTGCCGTTGACAGCAAGATCTCAACAGAGCGCCTTGGAAAGTATCTGATTTTCACACTTGCTCCTCACAATATTGCCCAAAAAAAGGGCAAAGTTTCACTTCTAAAGAAGAATTTCGGCCCAGGCTTTTCCTTACCTTTATTTGAGGTTTATTAACTCCCCATAAGAGGGGTCCAGGAGGCCAAATTCATAACGAGCGATTTTTGGCGGACGGCCACCGCAGTTCCTAAACGGGAGTATACAGGCCGTGGTGTAATCCGCTTATTTATATCGCTCGAAATTACTTTTTCCGAGTATATGTGTGTCGTGTAGGACCTCAGGGAAGTCACTGCAGTATTATTGTCACACGAGAGCCACCGTAGTGTTGTCAAAGTAGCTTTTGCTGAAATCATATTTGAAATCTCGTCTCGCGAGACTTCTGGAACGGAAGGCTCGCAAAAGCTACTTTGACAACATTACGGTGGCTTTTGGACTACACTATAGTTAGTAAGATAAAAAATGACATGAACATATGTAATTGTTGTGGATGTTGATTATTGCTTTGTGTTTGTTTTGTGCGTATAGCTCTATCGGGCGTCTGCACTGTTTGAGACCATACGCCACGAGGCCCAGCACAGCACCGACTACAAACTATCTCTATTCGACCTCCAGACCTCCTCCTACCAGGCACTCCAGAGAGTCCTTGTCAGCCTAGGTATGGTGTTTCTCTGTACTTGATTTTGATCTGATTTAGCATCCTCCTCATGAATTTATTGCGTGTGTGTGTGTGCGTGTGTGTGCGTGTGCGTGTGTGTGTATCCGTGATCTGTATCCTGAAACACTTTTTGTTGAGTTTCCCAAGTTTGTGCATCTACTATTGTTTGTATTCAAGAATTTCTTGTTAAAGGAATAGTTCACCCAAAAAAAAAACAATAATTTGATGACCAGCGGACTGGTAGGCAGCGGTTCCGGTAGGAGACACAAACTTCTACCGGTCATCGAATCATTGGCTTAGGAATGTGACAAAAACAAAAAAATATCCATGAATTCAAGTCCCCATTGGGTGACTAATCGATAGAAAAACAGTCATTTTGGGGGTGAACTATCCCTTTAAATGTGAACACATTTGTGTGTGTGTGTGTGTGTGTGTGTGTGTGTGTGTGTGTGTGTGTGTGTGTGTGTGTGTGCGTGTGCGTGTGTGCGCCTTTTTTATGTCATGCAATTTTCTGCTAATTCTGTCATGTCAACATCTGACAACCCATAAACTTTTACAAAATACACATTTGCACGTCAAACTGTAATCACACTGTGACCTCTGCCACCTTCCAGGCCACCATGACGAGGCCCTGGCGGTAGCGGAGCGGGGTCGAACGCGGGCCTTCGCCGACCTGCTGGTGGAGCGGCAGACGGGCCAGCAGGACTCGGACCCTTACACCCCGGTGACGGTGGAGCACATCCTGGACACGGTCAACAGCCAGAGGGCCCTGGTGCTCTACTTCTCCATGGCCGCCGGCTACCTGTACAGCTGGCTGCTGGCTCCAGGAGCAGGTACACAGTGTTGATTTCGTCGACTTAAACGATGACGAAAAATGTTCATCGACTACCTTTTTTCACTGACGAAAACAAAATAAAAACTAAGCTATGATAACTAAAAGTATGACTAAATATACTGACAATTTCGTCAACAAATAAAAACTAGACAAAAATGTTTGGGAGAGACGAGTGGAGAAGAGATCCAGTAGAACTAAGACAAGGTTGTCAGGTGTCACAGACCGAAAATAGTTGATCTACAAGCCTTGTAGATCGTCTATTCTCTGCAAAAAATCGACAAAACATTTTTAAAAAATCTTTTGAAAATAGCAGATCTACAAGCTCTGTAATGTAGTGGAGTAGAAGTAAAAGTACTGAAAATTGGAAATACTCCAGTAAAGTAAAAATACCTCAAAACTGTACTTAAGTACAATACTTGAGCACATGTACGTAGTTACTTTACACCACTGTGCTACTGTAGTAGACACACACATGTTCACACGCAAATAAACCCCTACAGACACACACAGTGTGCACACATGCGTAAATATGACACAAGTTACATTCATATGTACTGTGGTGTTGCTTTGGTTTAACCACAAGGGAGACCTTAAAGGTCACAGCCTATATTGGGCTGTTGCCAGGGTTAAGAAAGGCGAGTTTTAACACCAAGTGGCAGTGCCACCTGCCACTCTGCTGCCCCCCGCCGCGCCTCTCACCCCACAGGGCATCACACAGTGAGGCTTGGCTAATTGAGAGTGACAGAGCCAACACAACACCATGACGATGGACACACGTCAAGCCAACAGGCGCACATTTAATCTCAATCTGTCACCTTCCTTCTTTCATTCCCCTTTATCCCTCCCATGCGTCTTTCTCTCTGTCTTTCTTGCTTTATATCGTCTCTGTTGGGTGGAAACTAGAGTTCTCAAATTCTGTCGGGCCGGGATGAAAATCTATGCTAATTAGTCGGGCCGAGCCGAGTCTCAGGTTCCGTAAAAATGTTTAAATAAATAATCGATTATCCCAAAAAAAGAAGTTTCAACTGCCCCTGGCGGCCGAACAGTAAGGCAGACGGAAATGGCAGTGGATGTGTTGGATGCAGCTCAAAGTGAACTTTACTCTGGTATTTAGTTCATCGCCGTCCGACCTTCCTAGCCCGTGTTATTAAAAAGAAACTGGGGGAAATGGCCAAAACTCATCGGTGAAAGTGGCCGTTTTAAAGATGTTTTGGCTATTATCCCTGGAACGGAAGGTCCAATCTGCTCAGTTCAAAGCTTGTTGGATGGGTGACTTTGAGGACATCAAGCACATAATGACACCTTTCCTGTTTTTTGGCAACGGTGGATTGGTAATTGTTCGGGCCTAGTGGAAACCTCTTATGTCCAAAACTGTTCATTTTCAAGATTCCCCCCCAAATAAAGCAAAAGTAGCAGATCTAAAAGCTCGAAACGTGTCGCTTCACGTCGCGCTTTGAGCTTGTAGATCTGCTACTTTTGGTGCTTTTGTGTGACGCTGTAGTATGATCAAGTAGGACATAAATTAACAAAAAAACACAAAAAGTCAGAATAAGGAGATAAGAGGTTTCTCCCAGACAGCGCCGATATATTTCTGTCCTTCTCTTGTTGCGGTATATTTCCGCATTTCCATCTTGTCATTGTTCCGTCTCCAACACACAGAGAAAGACCCACAAACTACAATAATAAAGGCTGTATGTTGTCTGTCTGGGAGCGGTTGTACAAGTATACATGCTGTCATACTGACAACTGTGGCTGGTTGTTGTGGTATCATCCTCCTCCCCTCTCTCTACTCCGGGGTCCTCTCCCTGCTGAAACATGTATAATGACAACTCTGACCCAGAGTCCCACGCCCACCAGGGCCTGATCATTTGATCAAACTGCGCTCCCAGGCATGGCAGGCTGAACCTGACCCCAAACAGTAGTCATACGGACGGGGAAGGAATACGACGGGGGATTTATGGATATAGCTTCAAAGAGAGCGAGCGTTGCCCCGGGCTAAAGAGGGAGCCACTATCTCACTAATCGCCTGTCTGTCTGTTCCTGGCAGTCACTGGCATCCAGCTGGCATTATGAAGAGAGTCTGCTGCTCTAGAGAGAGAGAGAGAGAGAGAGAGAGTAGTCCCATGCAGTCAGTGAAGGGACTGAGGGGCCTAATTGCTTTACTGGGGTAGAGAGCAAACATCGTGCCATCTAATAGACACACAAAAGTGCGCACGTACACAAATACACACACACACACACACACACACACACACACACACACACACACACACACACACACACACACACACACACACACACACACACACACACACACACACACACACACACACACACACACACACACACACTAATACACAAGTTATGTTAACCACTTATTATATTTTGACAATATAATGACATTCCCAAAATAAGTTGAAAGCGGTTAAGATCACACACACACACGCACACACACACACACACACACACACACACACACACACACACACACACACGCGCACACACACACACGCACACATGCACACACACGCACACACACGCACACACGCACACACGCACACACGCACACGCACTATTCCCTTAAACAACAAATCTCAGTACACATTCATCACACATGCACACTTGTGACTTATTTAATAGAAGGTGCAGCACGCACTCCCTGTTTCCTTATTCAGCACATGGCAGCGCACGTTCACACCTGCATGCATCAACGTGCACACAGACATCCTGCATCCCACCTGCACACACACACACACACACACACACACACACACACACACACACACACACACACACACACACACACACACACACACACACACACACACACACACACACACACACACACACACACACACACACACACACACACACACCCCTTTCCCCCTCATCATAGCTCAGCTGAGCTCCCATGGCGGGTGGCAGATGGCACATCGTGCAGCCCACTCTTATCTTTTATTGAACGTTATTTGTTTCCTTCATTCGTTGCCTCGCAGACGCATGCTACAACAACGCATCGTTATCAATGTGAAAATGAAATTGTCACGATATGCTTTATCCTGTTGTATAAACCTTTTATATATGAGTCAAGCTTGAGTCATTTAAAAATATTTATGTTTTTTAAACTCTCTAGTCCAGTTCTAGTTCCCCAGGTGTCCTTGTGGGGGGGGGGGGCAAAATTAGTTAATATAGCATCACCATCATTTTATCCATTTATATGTTGGCTATTCAAAAATAGCAGATGGACTTGTACATCTGCTATTTTTGAAAATATTAGAAAGATATTAGAAAAATATTGAAAATATTAGAAAAATATTGAAAATATTAGGAAAATATTGAAAATGTTGAACAATTTTGATTTACTTTCTAACATAAATCTTCTCTCCTAGGGCTCCCTCCCTGGCACACGAAAAACCTTTTCAGATGGGGGGTCCGCGGGGCCAAATACATATCAATTTGGGGGTCCTTGACTTGACAAAGTTTGAGAACCGACCATGCACTGCTCCAGCCTAAAACTCACTCTTTCCCTTTCAACCCACAGGT
>NC_139941.1:42986028-43136028 GCF_963454915.1 Gymnoscopelus microlampas
AATGCTATCTTCCTACCCTCTCCCTGTCTTTCTTTCTCCTCCAGGGGTTGCTCCAGTAGCGAGACGGAAAGCGAGGCCGGAGACTTGCTGGACCAACAGTTCGAGGAGCTCAACAACAAGCTGAACTCGGTCACCGACCCCACGGGCTTCCTGCGCATGGTCTCCCGGAATAATCTCTTCAACAGGTGAGAGAGAGAGGGCTGTTGGTGAATTTACGATGAGGCACCTGAGTTAATCCTCTGAGGACCACACAGGGGAGGCAAAAACTCTTCACCCCCATAATTATTTACACAAAGAAATGAAACAAAAAAGGGGGGGAGGGGGATAAATCTGCCTAGGTAAGGAGATTTGGGGGGCATTGTGGCAGCTCCTGCATTGGTGAAAGGAGTCTTTTCTCCATTGTTTTCGCCAGCACAGAAGCACCACGTGAATCCTCCTTATTAAATCGCCTGAGCAGAGCCAAAGCTGTTAACCCACTAAGACCGGGAACGCATCTGTGTCATTTTTTAGATTTCTTTGGCTATTCAAAAAATAGCAGATATACAAGCTCATAGCGCGGCACCGCCTGGGGGATTCTACAAATTCTACAAATGCGCGGCACCTTCTGGGGGATTCTACAAATGTCTTCTAAATCCTAACAGTTTTTCCTGTAAAAACGTATGTGGTGCTCAAACTTTTTCATTTCAAGGACCCCCAAAATGATATATATTTGGCCGCGGACCCCCATTTCAAAATATGCTGTTCCAGGGACCACACAGAAGCAAAGATTTGAGTTAAAAACATTTGCTTTAAAACATATATATTCAAAGATTCTTTCGAAAATAGCAGATCTACAAGCACAAGCTTGTATATCTGCTATTTTATGGTTAAAGTGGTTACACACTGATGCGTTCCCGGTCTTAATGGGTTAAAGCCCTTATCAGCCGCCCACTCTGACAGCGCTGGCATGGCGTCCCCGTGTCTGTGTGTCCCTGCTGTGTCAAGAACGTGAGACGAGGGTCATATTATTTATACGTCCTGACTGTCCTGTTTGTATTTTTGCCTATATTACGCTCTAATTGTGTTTGCAGTACAGATTTAGTGTTTAGCGTATATTATTCCAGTGGGTGTTCCCGTTCCCGTCAGGTTAAGAGTTGCTACTTTAGGATTTTATGTGTGAGCGCAATATGTGTTTACATTGTACTAATTGGTTATGAAATAGTGTGTGTGTGTGTGTGTGTGTGTGTGTGTGTGTGTGTGTGTGTGTGTGTGTGTGTGTGTGTGTGTGTGTGTGTGTGTGTGTGTGTGTGTGTGTGTGTGTGTGTGTGTGTGTGTGTGTGTGTGTGTGTGTGCGCGCGCGCGTGTGTGCTTGCTATAGTCTGGGTCACATTTCCATGTCCTCGTCCACAGTTGAGCTGCTCTTTGATGAGGGGGTAATTCCAGCTTTAATTGAGTCTCGGTTCTCATTAAGCCTCTTTAATGGGTTGTCGGTAATAATCCCCTCATTCATGTGCCCCCCCCCCCCCAAAAGAAAAAATATCTCGACTTATAAAGCTCCCCGTGCTTAGGAGCCTACTCTATCATCTGTCGTAGACGCCAAAGCGAGGGGAGAAACGGGAGAAAATCTCATTGTCATTTTAAGTCATACATCTTGGGGTTTGATAGTCAGACTTGCCTTTATTTCACTTTCCCTTATCTAATTTTCCTGCTCGCTGGTATTTCAGTGAGCATTGAGATGTAGAGGGTATTAGGGGTAGAGAGGGGTTGTAGTATTCCCATAATTAGCCTCAATTAAGACAATTGAGTTGTTCCATCAAAGCAGAGAATTGCTGCAAGCGCTATAATCCAGCGACGACAGTTTTGCCAAGAGAAAGGTGTGAGAAATATAATGTCTCCACATGCGAAGGTCGTCTGTGTGGTATCCGCTTGTCCAATGTTATCATTGATAGCCCTTCATAATGGTGCGTAAATGGTAAACGGTGCATTTATATAGCGCTTTTATCCTAAGGCGCTTTACATAGATTGTGCAATTACATTCACACACACATTCACACACCGATGGCGAAGGAAACCATGCAAGGCACCAACCTGCTCATCGGGAGCAATTAGGGGTTCATCGTCTTGCTCAAGGACACTTCGACACTAACGCTCTAATCAATGCTAAATGTCAGGGATCGGCTACTATAATGCACTAAAAACACCTTCAAAGTCAGTTTATGTCTTCCTTACATTCTACTTAAATGTATTTATTTATCAGGGACAGTGCACATTAATCAACATGTCAGTTTTCACATCCACTTAAATGAGCCAGAGTTAAGCAAAAGCTAATTTTCATCTGTAGTCCCTGAGCAGGCTGTTAAAAAGTGGTGATATAGCTATCGGATCCATACAAAAACAGACGTCAGTACAAGTACAAGTACAATACAATCAGTACAATACAATGCAATACAAGACAGTTAGGCATAGTACAGGAGACAGTACAATTACAGTAAAATAGAAAGATGATACCAGTGACAAATAGAGCTGATAATTACCCATCATTACAAATTTGGTTAGCTTTAAGCCAAATAGTTGGTGGTCTCTCTTTTTATTTTAACTCCACGATTTTGCAACCCATTTTTCACCCAGTGCCAATGCCTAAGCTTGTCCTGGGCGCTACTCTCCCTCTGCCAGCCTGGGGAGAGCACCGTGGTCTCTCTTACTTCGATAGGGAGACTATTCCAGTGATGGGAGGCTCTAACAGAGAAGACTGTTTCACCAAACACACTCTGGTAGTTGCCCTTGTTGTTCTGTCACCACTTTCCCTTCGCTCTATGAACTGTTTCAGTGGAGGCGGGGTGCAAGCCCATTTAAAACCTTAAAAATGAGACAAGCATCTCGCAAAATGTTTAAAGCTATCTTTTGTCACATGCTCTGACAGCATAATGAGTATTCCTGGAGAACCTAAATGCAGGTGTCAGCAAACATGTGCAGAGCAAGATTTCCACTTATCATCTTGAGGACTCCCAGTGGCCAGCAGCTTGTTACGCAGCAGATTAGAGGAATCGGGTTAGCTCGGAAAGTTGGAACGCAGTTGTGGCTTAGGGAGCCAAAGTAGATCTACCTTTATCACACCTCCTCTGCCCCGGCTGTTTAACTCAGTCGTTTTCAGCCTTTTATGTGCTCCAGGCACACCAATGGGCAAGTCACAATCTCAAGGCTTTTCAGGATTCAAATTCAAAAATAGCAAAAGTAGCAGATCTACAAGCTCAAAACGAAAAATGTTAATATGGAGATAAAAGGTTTCTGCACGACAGCAACGTCTTCTGTTTTGGGGAAATGAGTGCACACAGTATAGGACTGATATAGTTTTGTTTTTTACTAATATTTTTATCCCACGATTTTGTAACCCTATTTTTCACCCAGTGCCTATTGCCTAAGCTTGTAATCCTGGGCACGACTCTCCCTCTGCCAGCCTGGGGAGAGCCCCGAACTGAGCTCATGCTTCCTTCAGTGCATGAGGAGTGAGCAGGCTGCTACTTATCACCTGACAGGGGGGAGTTTCCCCGGTAGGACGTAACGCGTGGGAAGGAACACGTTATTCCAACCAGTTCCTTTCCCCTCCATCAGGAGGAGGCAGTATAGAGACCAGGACTACTGCATGTTTTTTGTGAGGGTACCTACCCTAGGAGACACTGGGAGAACATGCAAACTCCACACAGAAAGGCCCTTTGACCAACCCCACCTAGGGTATGGGCACTGATGACGCAGAGGAGAGGACACGCCCCCCAGCGCCCACAGTGTCCCCGGCGGGAATCAATCCCAGGACCTTCTAGCTGTGAGGCGACAGTGCTACCGACTGTGCCACCGTTCCCCCTAGTACTGATATAGTAAATAGTATAGTAAAAGAAAATCATAACTTTTTGTATAGTAGTAGGCCTATATATTGCAACAATGAGTGGTGTGGTTGTCACAGAATCCCAAGGCACACCCATGGACTTGTCTCCCAGCACACCACTGTGCCTCGGCACTCCGTTTGGGAACCACTACTGCTTTTAACTCAGAAGCACTCGACCCAAATCCAAAAAGCAGCCAGCCGGGAGACCCCACCCACCCACGCTCTCAGGCTTCCTTTTGTCTTTTCTCGCCTTGAATGCCTTCGTCTCCTTCGTGCACTTGACATATACACGTACCGTAGTACGCACACACTCACCCTCTCTCTCTCTCTCTCTCTCTCTCTCTCTCCTCACTGCTTGTCAGGCTAACAAATGGCTGTTTGCTTTCCCATGGCAGCCCATGCCAAAGCCCGGGAGAGAGAGAGAGAGAGAGAGAGAGAGAGAGAGAGAGAGGGAGACGAGTGGGTAGAGAGAGCATTGGGGAGGTTGGAGGGGTGCCTGTGGCCCCAGGGCAAAGCATGAGGGCAGGATGGATGTCTGTTGGCATGGGGGCAGAAGGAAGCCCGGAGGAGACTGTGGGTGCAGGAGCAGATGGAGAACAGTGACAAGTGTGCCCATAAAAAGCTCTCTCTCTCTCTCTCTCTCTCTCTCTCTCTGTGTGTGTGTGTGTGTGTGTGTGTGTGTGTGTGTGTGTGTGTGTGTGTGTGTGTGTGTGTGTGTGTGTGTGTGTGTGTGTGTGTGTGTGTGTGTGTTGCATAAAACACTGGCGGCTTACTACCTCAAGGGCCACCATTACCATAGCTTTCACTGTGGCACGTGTCTCAGCCCTGGCAGGGAGCTGTCAGTCTTTGCTGTCGCACAGCAGAGAGACCCATTTGTATACAGCAGAGGGCTGGCTTAACCCTTTAAGACCTGAGGCCGCTTCTAAAAAAAAATCTAAATCCTAATAGTTTTTCGGAAAAAAGTATAAAAAAATATTTTTCACGATTTTTCAAAAATAGCAGATCTACAAGCTCATAGCGCGGCACTCGGTGCCGCGCTATGAGCTTGTATATCTGCTATTTTTGAATAGCCAATGAAATCTAAAGTGACACAGATGCGTTCCAGGTATCAATGGCTTAAATGTAGAACGGCAGCCGCTCGATGTGTTGCTGTTTAGTTCAGGGAACTCAGGAAAGAAAGAGGAAGGGGAAAAAAACGAAGAAGGCTGCATGCAGCACAATCATTTACAATGCATTACAGAGCATCGCTATCTCCTTTCTGCATCGACTGGGAAATGTCCTGGTTTGTGTGTGTTCGTGTGTGTGTGTGTGTGTGTGTGTGTGTGTGTGTGTGTGTGTGTGTGTGTGTGTGTGTGTGTGTGTGTGTGTGTGTGTGTGTGTGTGTGTGTGTGTACAATCGGTCCTTATCAGGACACGTGCTGGGTGAATAGAGAGGATGGAAGAGGAGAGGAGAACGCTCACCTCTCTGATTCTCTGCTCAGCTTCATTGCTTTCACAGCCGCAAAACTCAACTTCCCAAGATTTCCCACGCAGTGTCATATCGCCATCTAGTGGACGCCAGTAGGATGACATGGTGGTATTTTCTTTCTCACAGTGGGGAGTGCCTCTTCTTTTGTGAACGGTCCATTGACACAAGCTCAGAGAGAGAGAGGGGCCATTCATCGTGTTTTCTATACTGCCGGCTATGGTTGCACTTGTCACATTCTATACATGTATACCTCCTAGTCTGTGGCGCTGCTGACAGACAGGGGAGTATGTATGTCACAAGAGAGAAAGATGATCCACTAGGATTTGAGTGGGTTCAATGGCTGCTTTTCCTGCCGCAGTGTGTTATGCCATTATTACCACACACACACACAGCCCACAGGAACTGCTGTGTGACTCAGTCTGCATCTTTACCAGCAGCCATATCTGATGCAACACTATGCAGCAAGCAGCCGTCAACCACTTCAGCACTGTGTTCCAAATACTCATTAACAGCAGCGTGGTGTTGTGGAGTTGGTGGTGGTGGTGGGGGGGGGTCTGATAACGCAAGACCCTTATTTACGTGCAATCATTGTAATTTGCTGCAGAATGTAGTCCAGAGCTCATTCCCACGCCCGCCTCAGGGATACATTATAATATAAGGGACATTTTGATTAGATTAGATTGCATTGGACAACTTTTAACCCAGTAAGACCGGGAAAGCATTAAGATTTCTCTGGCCATTAAAAAATAGCAGATCTACAAGCTCATAGCGCGGCACCGAGTGCCGCGCTATGAGCTTGTAGATCTGCTATTTTTGAAAAATCTTTAAAGATTTGTGAAAATCTTTGAATATATATATTTTTCAAAGTGAACATTTCTAAACATTTTAGTTCCAGGGACCCCCCCCCAGAAGCAAAGATTTGAGTTACAAATGTTCGCTTAAAAATATATATAATATATATATATTCAAAGATTTGCAAAAATGTTCACGATTTTTCAAAAATAGCAGATCTACAAGGTCATAGCTCAAGCTCACTCGGTGCCGCGCTATGAGCTTGTATATTTGCTATTTTTGAATAGCCCAAAGCCCAATCTAAAATGACACAGATGCGTTCCCGGATTGAATGGGTTAATGGCAAAATCAGTTTTTGTACCACCGGTGAATGAAAATGCTCCTTAAAATGGCCTTTGGATCAATATCAAGATAGTGTTTCCTGGTAATGAGATAACTGTGTTTTTCACCCGTCTGGAGGTATAGTTCATTTAGAAATGTACTCTGTAATAAGGCCAGGTTTCTGGTCACGGTCTACGGTCTACACTCTCTCTCTACTACTTCATTCACCTTTTCCACCTATCACAGCGGGGCGTATCGGCTGGAATATTAAGTTGGGTCGATGACAAGCTCCTGGGCTTTTGCATTTGTTTTTGTTTCGATTGAAGGTCGAGAGATCTCTCTCCGGTTTACAAGCGCTACGTAAAACCCCCGACCCGTTATTGGTTGTTCTGAGTGGCTGGGGGGGGGCTCACCAAGGCTGAATTACATGCACACCTTGTATAATTTCAATGGAGGGATATCTGGGAATATATGAAATCAATCCTGCTTTAATAACATCTGAACATCAACTTTTTATTATGATAGGAGACATGAGTCAGTGTCTAGATGCGCGTAGAGGTAATTGCAAACTGAAAAACACACTATACATCCCGAGTGATGTTTAACCTATTAAAACCGGGAACGCGCCTGTGTAACCACTTCAACCATTTTATTTTTATACTTTGGCTATTCAAAAATAGCAGATCTACAAGCTCATAGCGTGGCACCGAGCGCCGTGCTATTTGAAAAATTTGGAAAATGTTTGCAAATCTTTGAATATATATTTTATTAAAGCGAACAGTTGTAACTCAAATCTTTGCTTCTGGAGGAATCTACAAATGTCTTCTAAATCCTAACATTTTTTTGCAAAAACTTATGTTGCTATAATATAGTATAGTATAGTGGTTCTCAAACTTTTTCATGTGGGCCCCCAAAATTATATTTTTTTGGCCGCAGACCCCCATCTCAAAACATATTGTTCCAGGGACCCCCTCCAGAAGCAAAGATTTGAGTTAAAAATGTTCGCTTTAAAAAATATATATATTCAAAGATTTGCAAAAAATCACGATCTTTCAAAAAAATCACACCCTGTGTGAAGGAAGCGGTGCCTTTGGGGCGGGCCTTAACTCATTTCAGTTCGTCCCTATTGGTGGTCTGAGTCCACTTACCAAATTTGTACTTGGTAGCATGCTGCGAACTGGAATGATGGCTGTTTAAAGCCCAGCCAATGGGCAGACAGAGGGGGCGGGGCTTAAGTAATGACAGTTAGTCCCTATTGCTGGCTTTAGTCCATGTACAAAATGTGTACTCCATAGCATGCTGCGAACTTGAGTTATGGCTGTTTGAAGGCCAGCCAATGGGAAGACAGAGGGGGCGGGGCTTCAGCAATTCATGCTGGTCCCTATTGGTGGTCTAAGTCCACATACCAAATGTGGACTTGGTGGCATGCTGCAAACTGGAGTTATAGCTGTTTAAAATCCCGTGCTCATCCCGTGCTCATACGGGCGCTGGGGGTCCCTGGACCCCTCTTTGATAACGTCATCAATTCATGCTCGTCCCTATTGGTGGTCTAAGTCCACATACCAAATTTGGACTTGGTGGCATGCTGCAAACTGAAGTTATAGCTGTTTGCTTCTTTGCCGTGCTCATCCCGTGCTCAAACAAACGGCCCGTGCTCAAACAAACGGACACGCAGACAGAGTCAAACGTAGAGCGGTTGGCACCGCTAAAAATAGCAGATCTAGTGCCGCGCTAAGAGCCTGTAGATCTGCTATATTTTTAATAGCCAAAACCATAAAATAACAGTTAAAGTGGTTACACTGATGCGTTTTAACGGGTTAACAGCAGGAAATACTGTAAGTGGTACAGCTGCTGAACAGAAAACATATGTCGCCTTGTGTGTTCTCATGGTTTTTGTGTGTTTTGTGCTGATGTGCTCGTCATGCAGGAGCTGTCAGAGTATGACCAGTCTCTTCAGCAACACCATGTCTCCGGCCAAAGATGGCTGCTCCTCCCTGCCCCGCCGCTCCAGCAACCTCAGCAAGCCCCCCCTGCGGGCCCTCTACGACCTGCTCATCGCACCTATGGAGGGGGTGAGTACTACTACCTCTGTGTGATATACATTGTACGTGCATGTGTGTGTGTGGGTGTGTGCGTACCTGCGTGCGTTTTCTTTTGTGTGTGTGTGTGTGTGTGTGTGTGTGTGTGTGTGTGTGTGTGTGTGTGTGTGTGTGTGTGTGTGTGTGTGTGTGTGTGTGTGTGTGTGTGTGTGTGTGTGTGTGTGTGTGTGTGTGTGTGTGTGTGAGCGTGTGTTTGCTTTTGTGTTTGTGCTTGCATGTGTGCGTGCGTGTGTTTGCTTTTGCGTGCGTGTGTGCGTGTTTAAAATGTATACAAATCTACAGGCATCGCAACGCATTGTGAGCTTGTAGATCGGCTATTTTCAAATGGCCGAAATATATATAGGGCTGAAGTGGTAAATGTATGTTTTGTAATAGTAATTCAAATCTACAAAGTAACTAGTAACCAAAGTTTTAAAAGTACAATATTTGCTTCTGAGATGTAGTGGAGTAGAAGTAAAAGTACAGAAAATTGGAAATACTCAACATTGTACTTAAATACAGTGATTGAGTAAATGTACTTAGTTACTTTACACCACTGTTTGCGTTTGTGTGTGTGGTGTGAAAGAGCTCAGCAGTACATCCTTGTAATATGTGTGTGTTTGGGTGTCAGTATACTGTATTAACTGTGTGTGTGTGTGTGTGTGTGTGTGTGTGTGTGTGTGTGTGTGTGTGTGTGTGTGTGTGTGCTCAGGGTCTGATGCACTCCAGTGGGCCGGTGGGCAGACACAGACAGCTGGTGATGGTGCTGGAAGGAGAGCTGTACCTCATCCCCTTCGCCCTGCTGAAGGGAAGCTCCTCTAACGAGTACCTGTACGAGCGCTTCAGCCTCATCGCCGTGCCCTCCATCCACGGCCTGGGCTCCAGTTCCAAGGTTGTTGTCACAGCTCACATCTTGTTCAGATCTCTGATGATTATTACCTGTATTGTGATTGTGATGATGAAACTAAGAAGAAATATCCGCGCACTGGAATTCAAGCTCCCTTTATCAATGAGGTTTTCCACCAAACGTGCAAATATTTCTTCTTCTTTTCATGGACTGATTATTTTATCCAAGCACCTGGCCTGCTCATGTTTTGGATGTGCATGCGATTATTGGGTGGGTGAAAGTGGGTGAAATTCGTTTGCGTGCATAGTTCCCATTGTATGGTTATTTCCATAGAAGAAAGAAAGGGAATAAGAAAGGAAGGAAAGGAGATCAAACAAGAAAAACAAAAAACTAATAACAAAACGTATCTACATATTTACACATGGTACCTGAGATAAGATATAATGGTACGTGAGCATAGCAGCAGATGTACTGTATACTGTGTGTGCATGATATACTTATGGACGTTTAAGGTTATGGACGTTAGTCAGTGCATTGTACAAGGGATTACGAGGCAAAGTGTCAGTGCGTGTAAACCGCATAATCCACCTAAGGTAGATTGTAACGCAATTTGTTCTGAATTGTAATGATGAAAAACTCTCTGCTAAAAAAAAATAGTTTATGCTCATAGAATTCGAGCACTTGTAAGATCATTTTCCAGCTGTCCCTGCAGCAGTTAGATTGCATGTTCACCTATAACACTTGTCCGTGTGTCCCCCCCCCCCCCCCCCCCACAGACTCACTCTCGGCGCCCCGGGCCGGCTCCGTGCGGCGGCGTCTCCATGGCGGCCGTGGTGGGCAACCCCCGCCTGCCGTCGCCCGTCATGGACCGCTGGCTGTGGGGCCCCATGCCCTCCGCCGAGGAGGAGGCCCTCATGGTGGCCGAGCTCCTGGGCTGCCAGCCCTTGGCCGGCTCCGTGGCCACCAAGGAGCGGGTCATGAGCGCCCTCACCCAGGCCGAGTGTGCCCACTTCGCCACGCACATCTCCTGGAAGCTGGCCGCCCTGGTGCTCACGCCCAACGTAGAGAGCGTGCACTCCGGCGGCGGCACGGGCACCGGCGTGGGAGGGGTCGGAGGGACGGCGGGGGGAAGAGGCGGGCCCGGAGGAGGAGGAGGCGGGAGGAGAGGCAGCGGCGGCGGGCAGGGGCGAGGGAGGAAGGGCTCGTTCGGGAGCAGCTACAACATCCCGGAGTCTCTGCACATGCAGGACGACAGCAGCGACGCCGGGAGCCTCTGTGACAGTCCGCCCCTGCAGGAGTTCCTGCTCACCGCCGCGGACATATTGGACCTGAGGCTGCCCGTCAAGCTGGTGGTGCTGGGGTAAGAGACTAGAGAGAGCAAGGGGAGAAGACGGAAAGATTTACCCTAGAAGGTTTGACTCAGTGGTTTTCAAACCTTTTTCATGCCAAGGACCACTAAATTGATATACATTTGGTTGTGGACCCCCATCTGAAAATGTTTTGTGCCAGGGATGGACCCCCAAAAGTAAAGATTTGAGTTCAAAATGTTTGCTTTAAAAAATATACATATTCAAAGACATGCACACATTTTTAAGATTTTTAATAAATAGCAGATCTACAAGCTCATAGCGCGGCCCTCGGTGCCGCGCTATGAGCTTGTAGAACTGCGATTTTTGAATAGCCAAAGCTAAGTGGTGAAAATGATTGTGACGCTATGTTTAACTCATTTCGCTGGGGACCCCCTGGTACCGCCCCAAGGACCACTGGTGGTCCCCGGACCACTGGTTGAGAACCACTGGTTTAACCCATTCAATCCGGGGGAACACCTCTCTGTCATTTCAAGATTTCTTTTGGCTATTCAAAAATATAAGCAGATATACAAGCTCATAGCGCGCCCGCACTATGAGCGATTAATCATATTCCATCATATTCAAGGGCTTTTGGAGGGAAATGAGACTCCAGTCACTTTCAGTTTCAGAGCACTGCAGAGGGGAGGTGTGCGTGTCTGTGTCCAGCTGATGCTCGTTGAGGCTCGTTAATGTTACATGCATCAAGGCAATTATGTTTCTGCACTGTCAAATAGGCCTACATCTAATCTATAGCATCAAAGCCATGGATTTTTTTTACATGTTAATAACTAGGGCTAGGCTACACTTGGTTGGTAAAAGTCCAGATGACAAGAATCTGCCTATGATTTTAGTGTCATCAATATAACATCACCATGACGGCATTAGTACATGATGAACACATGAAAATGAAAAAGACATGGCGTGGCTTCCATGTGGAATCTCTGCCGTCATGGTGATGTTACATTGATGACATCATCACTCTTGCCCAAATATGGAAGAGGAGGCAGCCTCAGCCTGCACACATCGGTGTTGCTAGGTCATGCATGGCAACCGATTGTGTTGTGAGTAAGGTCAGACCAGAGCTCTGATCAGCATATATGAGGTCTGAAGTTACTTTAGACTTCCACTTCATTCCTACTTAGACCAGGAGAGGACCTGTCCACATATAGTGCTGTGAGAGAAAGGGATTCAGACAAGGAATACAGGGAGACATTTTCCAGCCTCAACAGAACCTACAACTCTGTCCCCATCTCAGTCCATCCATGTATATCAGCAGATTCGACCATGAACCGTCACTCCTGGAAGGAGTGCAGTCCCAATCCTCCCAGATTAAGCGTTCCTGTTCTGAGCACACCTTCGTGTCCCATCCGAGCCACGACAACCTCGACCGCCAAACGCTGACGAATGAACAAATCTGCTCAGAGTCCTGTCAGCAAATAGTCAGCTCTGTAACAAGCCGGAAACAAGGAGATGCAGACCCACCGACATCTCATCAAAGTCATCAACGGTACACCAAGATGTCGAACCAACCAGGAGATGTAAAGAAACATCGGATGGTGTGCACAGGAGAGAAAACTCACATCTGTAAAAAGTGTGACAAAGGTTTCAGTAGGTTAAGTCTCCTGAAGACGCACCTGCGTATCCACACCGGAGAAAAACCTTTCCACTGTCAACGGTGTGACAAGAGTTTCAATCAATTAAGTAATCTGAAGACGCACCTGCGTATCCACACCGGAGAGAAGCCTTTCCAGTGTCAACGGTGTAACAAGAGTTTCAGTAAGTTAGACCCTCTGAAGACACATATGCGTGTCCACACTGGAGAGAAGCCGTTCCACTGTCAACGGTGTAACAAGAGTTTCAGTAAGTTAGACCCTCTGAAGACACATATACGTGTCCACACTGGAGAGAAGCCGTTCCACTGTCAACGGTGTAACAAGAGTTTCAATCACTTAGGTAATCTGAAGATACATCTGCGTATCCACACTGGAGAGAAGCCTTTCTACTGTAAACAGTGTCATAAGAGTTTCAGTCGCTTAAATAGTCTTAAGAAACACCAGCGTATCCATACTGGAGAAAAGCCTTTCCTCTGTAAACACTGTGACAAGAGTTTCAGTAATTTAGACACTCTGAAGATACATATGCGTGTCCACACTGGAGAGAAGCCGTTCCACTGTCAACGGTGTAACAAGAGTTTCAAGCAGTTAGAACATCTGAAGATACATCTGCGTATCCACACTGGAGAGAAGCCTTTCTACTGTAAACAGTGTCATAAGAGTTTCAGTTGCTTAACTAGTCTTAAGAAACACCAGAGTATCCATACTGGAGAAAAACCTTTCTACTGTAAACACTGTGACAAGAGTTTCAGTAGGTTAGACACTCTGAAGACACATCTGCGTATCCACCAAGCCCCCAGAACCCAGTGGTTGCATTGAAGCGCTCTGGACATGCTGGCCATTCATAGGTACTGCAGACGTCTGGGGCCACTGTACATAAACGAGCGAAAACGGTTTCGACCAATGGGCTCGACTCACGAGCTTGCGCACAAGCTTGGCTTGCGCACGGGGCTGCGCACATCTGTGACGCAAAACGCGTCACAGTGGCCCCAAATAGGCCTCGCCCATCACACTTCACAACCCGGAAGAAGGGGTGAATTCGCCTCATGCGCTGGGTGAGCAACTCAATGCAAGTGGATGGGAGGCGATATCCGGTGCCCTCTCTATTATTTTTAACTCTATGGTATCCACACTGGAGAAGAAATGTTCTACCGTAAATACTGTAACAAGAGTTTCAGTCAGTTAAGTCATCTTACTTTTGTAAGTATTTTGATGCCAATACTTTTGTACTTTTGCTTTTTTTTCCTGCACTTGTAACAGAGTATTTCTACATTGCAGTATTGATACTGTCATTTAAGTAAAAAATGTGAGTCCTTCGTCTATCCCTGGTTAAAGTCACAGGGCCCTATAAATGGCACTGCTATACCCATTACCTGCACCCGCTGCCCACTAGCCGCGAATTACTGCCCGCTACCTGTGAAATACGGATAAGGGAGCTGACACTGTCCCGCTATTCCCACTATTCATTATGCCGACTCCCATTATTTGCGTATGGAGGTGTGCCCGTGGGCAGACACACACAGAGACACACACACACCTGCCCTCTGCAGTGCTCTAATTTGAAAGTGACTGGAGTCTGTCTCATTTCTCTCCAAAAGCCCTTGATTATGATGGAATATGATTAAGGATTACTGTGATTATGGTAAGCTCACATTTCATATCACACACACTGAAGAACTCCTGTAACTTTAGCCCCCCCAAAAAAAACGATACAGATATCTTCCGATGTTACATTTCTATGCTAATATCGGGAGGCCGATAATATTGGACATCCCTAATTGAAACAGCAATATATTTTCTTGCATCTTCCACACTAATACAAATGTGTGTGTGTGTGTGTGTGTGTGTGTGTGTGTGTGTGTGTGTGTGTGTGTGTGTGTGTGTGTGTTTGTGTGTGTGTGTGCAGGTCGTACCAGGAGTCGAGCAGCAAAGTGACGGCTGATGGCGTGGTGGGTCTGACCAGGGCCTTCCTGGCGGCCGGGGCTCAGTGTGTTCTGGTGTCGTTGTGGCCCGTACCCGTCGCCGCCTCCAAGGTCTTTGTCCACGCCTTCTACACCGCCTTGCTCAACGGCACCAAGGCCAGCGCCGCCCTGGCCGACGCCATGAAGACGGTCCAGAGTAGCAAGCAGTACTCACATCCCTCCAACTGGGCAGGTTAGAGCAGTTTGCTTTTCACAACGTTTTCGTGCCAAGGACCCCCAAATTGATATGTATTTATTTGGTCCGTAGATCTGCTATTTGCACCATTTTTGAAATGTTCTGTAAATGTACTTTGTATTTGTACAATTTTCAATACTTGAGTATTTACTTGAGTGTATACTTTGTCCACCACTATAAACTTCTTACAGTATGTCTGCATGAAAGCTTCAAACATTTGAGTAAAGTGCAAAAACAATATGTGTTTTTTTTTTGTCTGTCCAGGGTATATGCTGATTGGCAATGATGTCAAACTGAACAGTCCCTCGTCGCTGATTGGTCAGGCTTTGGCTGAGATTCTGCAGTATCCGGTTCAAGCACGGGACGCCCTCAGAGTGTTACTCCACCTGGTGAGACATTCACCCGCATGCATGACATATAGGGAAAATAGCTGATCTACAAGCTCACAACGCTTGTAATGTGCTCTTTTTTTGCTTCAAATTTTGAAATTGTTTGAGGACGTTTGAATTTTTTTGATGATTTGCACCTATAATGCCAGGTTGAAAGTGGTTAACCCATTAATACCTGGAACGCATCAGTGTCACTTTAGATTACTTTGGCTATTCAAAAATAGCAGATATACAAGCTTGTAGATCTGCTATTTTTGAAAAATCGTGAAAACATTTTTTTTTTTGATTTTTTTCCAAAACTGTTGAAGAATGGCCTCAGGTTTTAATGGGTTAATTACAGAACCTCACGCATACTTGATCTCCTCATCCTAATTAACCTCGGTTTCTATCTGTGGACTAGATGGCTTTGATGTATACCGCACTCACACACAAACACAAATGCCGCTCCACGCTCCAGGGGGCTGTTGTCACGCTCACTATACGCTCATGTTGCTCCCCCCCCCCGTTCTGCTCCCCCTATTTTTTTTAAATCGTGAAAATGTGTGCAAATCTTTCAATATATATATATTTTTTAAGCGAACATTTTTAACTCAGAAGCAAAGATTTGAGTTACAAATGTTTGCTTTAAAAAATACACTCTTTGAGCTTGTATATCTGCTATTTTTGAATGGCCAAAATAAAGATGCGTTCCCGGATTGAATGCGTTTAATGGATAGGGTGTCAGGGCATTATTATTCCACATTTTTGGTGAAGGGGCACTCTAACACTCTCCCGCTCTCTCTCTCTCTCTCTCTCTCTCTCTCTCTCTCTCTCTCTCTCTCTCTCTCTCTCTCTCTCTCTCTCCTGCTCTCTCTCTCTCTCTCTCTCTCTCTCTCTCTCTCTCTCTCTCTCTCTCTCTGCTCTCTCTCTCTCTCTCTCTCTCTCTCTCTCTCTCTCTCTCTCTCTCTGTCTCTCTCTCTCTCTCTCTCTCTCTCTCTCTCTCTCTCTCTCTCTCTCTCTCTCTCTCTCTCTCTCTCTCTGCAGGTGGAGAAGTCTCTGCAGAGGATCCAGAACGGCCAGCGTAACTCCATGTACACGTCCCAGCAGAGCGTGGAGAACAAGGTGTGCGGCGTCCCCGGCTGGCAGGCCCTGCTGACGGCCGTGGGCTTCCGCCTGGACTCGGCGGGCCCCGGCATCCCCGCCGCCGTCTTCTTCCCCACGGCGGACCCCGGGGACCGGCTGCAACAGTGCAGCACCACCCTGCAGTCACTCCTGGGTACGTTCTTCTGAAACAGGAGGACGGACGGTGGACTATAACGTTGCAGTTAGATCAGACAGTTAGGCAGAAACATTACCATAAAAACACTAAAAAACAGGGTTCCCACGGTCATGAAATTCCTGGAAATATTTTGAAATGAGAAAAACAGTTTTCCAGGCCCTGGAAAAGGTTTGGAATTAAATGTTTTGGAAAATGTTTGGATATACATTGTCTAACACAGTGGTTCTCAAACTTTTTCATGTCAAGGACCCCCAAATTGACACTTATTAGCCCGCGGACCCCCATTTGAAAAAGATATGCCAGGGACCCCCATAAGAGAAGATTTTTACAGCTCTAGCAGTGATTCTCAACCATTTTAATTTAAAGGACCCCCAGTTTAACATGCATTAGGGCTACAGACCCACATTTAATGGCATTTCTATCACTTGGACCGCAATTTATATTGTAAAATCTATGTCAATTTAACTCTGAGAGTGTACAAATTTGTACATTTGTACACTCTCAGAGTTACAGACCCATAAGGGTCCATTTGGTGCCTATTGCCTATCATTTAGCTGGGGACCCCCTGGAACTCCTTCAAGGACCCCTGGGGGTCCCCAGACCCCACTTTGAGAACCAATGGTATACAGGACGTCACGTGAGGAAAATAAGAGATCTACAAGCTAAGAACCCGTTGCACCGTGATGCGTTGTGAGCTTGTAGATCCGTTCTTTTTGTCACGTGACACCTTCACTCGAGCCTGTCTTGGGGCATTGATAGCACACTGGTGTAAGAGCCTCATTATTGCGCCGTATGATTGCTAGAGGCCTGGAAAATGGGATAAAATACTTTTAAAAGTTATGGAAAAGTTTTGGAAAAGATGTGTGGGAACCCTGTAAAAAGAAGGTTATGTTTTAAGTTTATGGCCCCAAACTTCATCAGATAGCCTTGAACCCCCCCCCGTGTCTGTGGACCCCATGGATTGGCTCATAGTTGTCCCTCCTTCACCCTCCCTGATCAACCCAAAACCTCAAACCATCGTTCACAACAAACGTGGCCAAAATCTGCACAGCGTGTGGACAGCTTTCATTAAGCTCAATATTATTTAAGCCAGATAATAGCCAT
Organism: Gymnoscopelus microlampas; assembly: GCF_963454915.1. NCBI lineage: Eukaryota > Metazoa > Chordata > Actinopteri > Myctophiformes > Myctophidae > Gymnoscopelus > Gymnoscopelus microlampas. Next base: position 43,003,261 of record NC_139941.1, read on the forward strand.
GCGATATTACAAGAGTCATTACAAGGGTTTCTTTTCACAGTAATAGCTTCTTCTTCTTCTTCCTCCCTTGGTCCTCTAAACCAGCTTTCATATTACCACATTAACCCATTAAGACCAGGAAAGCATCTGTGTCATTTTAAGATTTCTTCGGCTCTTAAAATGACACAGATCAAAAAATAGCAGATATACAAGCTTGTAGCGTGGCACTCGCTTGCTATTTTGAAAGAATCTTGAACATTTTGTGCAAATCTTTGAATATATTATATTATACATATTATGATATATATATTATATAACATATATATATTATTTAAAGCGAACATTTGTAACTCAAATCTTTGCTTCTGGGGATTCTACAAATGTCTTCTAAATCCTAACAGTTTAAAAAAAAAAACATGTTGCTATAATATCAGTGGTTCTCAAACTTTTTCATGTCAAGGACCACCCAAAATGATATGTATTTGGCCGTGGACCCCCATCTCAAAATATTTTGTTCCAGGGACCCCAGAAGCATTTTATTTATTGAATATTGTATTAGGCAGAAATGTAAAAAACAACAAGTGCAGTTAAAACACTTTCTCTAAATGGTCCGTCCAAAAAAGTCCTTGCGGTCTTGTTTCCATTGGCTCAAAGCAAAGTTTTGAGTTACAAATGTTCGCTTTAAAAAATATATTCAAAGATTTGCACACATTTTCAAGATTTTTCAAAAATAATAGCCAAATAAATCTAAAAAATCACACCCTGTGTGAAGTGAGTGGTGCCTTTGATGAGCCCCGTATTGACCCCCGTATTGATGTTGTCATCAATGTTTGTGGACATACATACATACATACCTACGGACACTCAGACAAAGCCAGATATGTATAGGAGTGGTTGCCTTCGGCACCACTCAAAAATGACAGATGCTTTTTCCGGATTGAATGGATTAAGAATCCACCTGCTTTAAGACTTTGTACCACTTGGGTGCATGATGAAGAATGCAGAGTACTGTTACTGTAGGAATAATTAAATAAAGTCTTTCTTTTGATGGTTCATCCCTCTAGGCCTGCCGCCCCCAGCCCTCCAGGCTCTGTGCAAACTCATCACAGCTTCAGAGGCAGGAGAGCAGCTCATCAACCGGGTAAGGACCCCCCCTCCCCTCCCCTCCCCTGCACCGCACCGCCACACACATAATACTGTAGCACCACATTATTAAGTCTCATACAACTTACTTTGGTCTTTTACTTCAAAAGTGAAGCGGTTGACGCTCGTGTTCAGAACCACGGAAGGCGAACCCTGCCCACACGTTTCTTTGAGTTATGATAAGCCGTGTGCAAAGGCTAGAACAAAGCATTGGTGTGATATATTATCAGATAGCTGGGGGGGGGGGGGGTTGCAGTACGTCAGGACTGGTTAAAGGCACCGTCGCGCACCGCGGTGGAGGCTAAACCTTATGCCTTAATCTGCGTTGAAATGCCACAAAACGACAGCGCGTTCAAAGTCTTACCAACAATCGGGGTCTTGTTCCCCTGTAGTTCCCCTGAGAATTAACCGTCCATTGCTTAAGTTCGGCCCGCGTTCACGTGTAACATGCGGTCGTCACATGCTTTGCATTGAAGTGGTGTGCGATTAGTGGGAGATTTAGGGATTATCGTGCCTCATAATGTAACTAACATTCAGTGCGTTATACGGAAAACATGCTCAGCTGTATACATTGGATGGAGGGTGGGAGGTCGAGAGGGAGTGAGGGAGAGAGAGAGAACTTATTTCAACCACGCCATAACCAGGCCGAAACACGCTGATCTACACATTGCAAAGCAACACGTTGTCAACTCGATCACCCCAGCAACGTCGGGGTAGGCTAATCAGGCCGCGTTTTCAGCTTGTAGAATATAAGCCAAAAATCTAAAAATATTGATCTCTGAATCCACATTGTGCCTCCAATGTGGATCTGGGACTTCATGTGACCTGTCTGTGACTATTCTATGTATCCATGATGTATATGACAGAGCCCTTTTGACTTGACTATTATAGAGTTAAAGTTAAATATTATTGTAAAAATCATTATGTGAAAAAGTCGTGGTAGGTATAGATACTTTGGATGTACTTTTGTGGCCTTAATGGCCTAATGGCAGTATGCATACAATGTTTGGTACACACACACACGCACACGCACACACACACACACACACACACACACACACACACACACACACACACACACACACACACACACACACACACACACACACACACACACAGCATGATCGCTTTCGGTAAATTATTCTCCCTTGTGTTGTTGATGACTGAAAAGATGACTGAAAATAACAACATTAAAATGTGTTGGAAATTTGTAATTTCGTACAGGTGTGTACATGTACAGTATGATGTTCCCATTTAGGGATCACAGTGTGGTATACTGTATATAATTTGTTGGTAACATCCACAACAGCATTCTGTGTTACTGTGTTCCTTCCCGTTAACGTTGAACCCTTCTCTACCCTTTGTGAATGGCCTGTAATGCATGCACTTAAAAACCTATTCTCTCTCCCCTGCCCCTAACCTGCGGTCTGAAGGCTGTTAAAAATATGGTGGCTATGGTAAGTGTGTGCCTTGACCTAATACCATGCACCTCTTCACCCCATTATTCTACCCGATCCCACCTCTCTCTCCATCTCCCTCCCACTGAGAAACACTGTGACACTCCACAGCACTCCTGCATATTTAAACAATATGAACTGCATGCATTGTTCAGAATATGCTTTGATGTCTAACGTCGCTCTGCTGTCTTGATCATAGACAGTAAAAAAGTATACGTCCATAGACTCTACATACACGATATGAAGCCTATTTTTCAGCCATTTCAAATCCGCCATCTTTCTACATCCTACGCACTTGGAAATGAATGCTATTGGTTGGGACCAGAGCGGGGGTGGGGAATGAATGCTATTGGTTGTGTAGCTTAAGGTAGCCACGCCCCTCCTACAGCATACCCTACTTTATCATCAATTTTAAAATAAATGGGACCATAATTTACCAAAACACATATCATGGTGATTGAATGAAGACTTTAAACTATAGCGACTGGAAGCATATAGTATTTATGACAATGTTTATTAAGGTAATAAAATAAAAAGTGTAAAGTTCAGCAAAAACCCATCCGCTTGAACGGAGCTTAATTACTTCTGACACCAGCAGGGTTGAAACAGTGAGACCAGAGGCCATTCATATGAACTGTCTCTTCCTATATAGCCTCAGTTTACACCTCGGAATCTGGCCCCTTGGTCTTGATGCATACAATGCAGTTGCAGAAATAGTTGCCTTTTGAAGTGATTGTTTTTCGAGTTTTCCACCATTCCACTGCTAGCTCCTGTGGTTAGAGATCGGCAAGATTACGTGTGTTGGGTGTGGGTTTACAGCCACGGACCGCACACTCCAGGTCAGGGGGAATGTTTCAGGGTAACCCCAGAGCGATTAAAACGAACCGTTCATGATCGTCAAGAAGAAACGTGGGGAGGAGGAGACAGAAGCAGGCGTACAGTATTTTTTTTGGAACAATTGCGTCACTCTTACAAAGGTGTCTCTGTTCCAAGCCCAAATAATCCTCAAATAAAAGGGCCACGGTATGTTCCCGAGGCAATGTGTGTAAACCCCCGCAGGGCAGGATGGGGGGAGATTCAAGTTTAAGCTGAACACCTTTAGATTCACACAGTCAAAAGGCTCTTTAGTTGTTAACGCTCAAGTAGTATCAAGTTCACAAAGGAAAGGGGTCAAAGGTCAGATTCTTAGCTACTATGTGAGATTGTACCCCGTAAAAGATGATATTATTAGTTTTCTGAGCTTTTCATTACTTGTTTAATTTTTTAGATTTTTTAGGGTTAGGGTTCAATAAAAACACTCAGTACAACATTCATATATCATATTTCTCATAATCTCTTGTCACGGTCAAGTAGGTTCACAATAAAAACAAATATCCAGACTTCAGTATTAATATTGAGAAGGTTAAAGGTAGAGTAAGTGATCTTTTTTGGTAATTTATTATCTTTTGTTAAAAAATGTTTAAGTACTATATTCTGATAGTAATCAAGAGCGTTTGTTCGGTCACAGGGGTCTCTCCAGCTCTTTAGTTAACAGAATATAGTACATTTTCAGGTAGGTGACAACATTAAAACCAATCAGGAGAGAGCACTGAAAATGCATTTTCTGTTTAATAAAGAGCTGGAGAGACATGGGAGACTCCTTTTACTGAACAAACACTCTATAGCAATGAGTACTATCAGAATATAGAGCTATTTAACACATATTTTAACCAAAGTAAATCACTTACCCTACCTTGTATATACAGCAATAGAGAATATAAATATCATTTATATGGTTTGTTCATTTCTCATGAAAAACAGGATTTTCATTACTGTATGTGACAAGAAGCAACAAACCAAATCAAGTTTTTCCACATTGTTTTGGTTTCTGTTCAAGTTTGACACTAACCAAATGCATTTTAACCATCAGTCATGTCACCATGTAAAGTTACTTTCAATTGTGTGAAACTTTTGCGTTTTTCTATTTACTCACTCACTCACTGACTTTTTTCTCTCCCTCTCTCCCTCTCCCTCTCCCTCTCTCTCTCTCTCTCTCTCTCTCTTTCTCTCCTCCAGCTCCACCAGGTGCTAGTCCAACTACAGACAGGCGAGAAAGAGCAGGACTTCTCCTTGCTGCCCATTCAGGTGTCCATTAGTGTCCAGCTATGGCGACTGCCAGGTTGTCATGAATTCCTGGCTGCCCTAGGTGAGGACCGTCAAATATTTAAACAATCAGACACACACACACACACACACACACACACACACACACACACACACACACACACACACACACACACACACACACACACACACACACACACACACACACAAGCATGCGATGCGAGAGTGTGGCCTAGCCAACACCAACTCTGGACTCCTGAATCGCTGCCCTCCACACTCTCCTATCTAACATCAGGGTCTTGAGCTCTACAGTGTTGTTAGCTAAGCTGTCGCGCCGCAGTGCATCTACTGTACGTAGGTGGTGTACTCCTTTAGCATACATTTTCGGCCCGGCCCGAAAACGTCGGGTCGGGTAGGGTCGGGTTCGGGCAGAGAATAGCGATGCTGGGGGTTCTGGGGGTACAAGTGGTTAACAAGAGTGTCATTTTAAGTTTTAAGCGTATTTTGATTGATATTTTGATCACGATAATACTGTTAATCACAATTATTTTTGCCTCAGTAATCGTGACATGTACTTTTCATATTGTCACATCCCTATAGTCAGGGCACCTGTTCACCAGGGAGGAGAACTGTGAGATATAAACGTGAACCTTTGTCTGCATGCATTGCACATTGAATTTCACTCTCACAGTGACACTCTACTGCATGCATATCGGAGGTGAAGGAGGCATGTGGTTTTCTACTTCATCCCCAGGCCTCCAAAAGTGGAGCTTGGCAGTGACAATGACCACAGCACAGTACAGAGGCCAGAATTACAGTGACTGAATTTGGCAGAAAGTAATACAAATAAGCACTTGTTAATTTTATTTTCTTTACCCTTAAATATGAAATGAATATCTCAGTGCTGACTGTTGTCCCCTTGTGTGTGTGTGTGTGTGTGTGTGTGTGTGTGTGTGTGTGTGTGTGTGTGTGTGTGTGTGTGTGTGTGTGTGTGTGCGCAGGGTTTGATCTGTGTGAGGTTGGCCAAGAAGAGGTGGTGTTGAAAACAGGCAAGCTAGCCAACCGCCGCACCTTGCACTTTGCTCTGCAGTCTCTGCTGGCACTATTTGGTAAGTACAGCACAAAAACCTATAAGACAATATTTATGCACATTACAGCATATTCTGCATAAATCCTCTTCATCTCACCAGTCCCATGATTGTACGTTAGATCATTCACCATATATTTTCTTCATCTTTTTGTTTTTAGACTCAACAGAACTGCCCAAGCGCTTGAGTCTGGACAGTTCGTCTTCTCTTGAATCGCTCGCCTCGGCTCAGTCCGTATCGAACCCCTTGCCCATGGGATATCCCAGCCTGCCTTTCTCTCCGCCTTGCCTGGACAATCTGGCCTCGGACGCCATCTCCGTCTACAGCCTTAGCTCCGTAGCCTCCACCATGAGCTTCGCTTCCAAGTCGGAGTGCGACTTCCTCGGCCACCGGCAGCGCAGCGGGGCCACGGCGCACTACTCCGTCCACAAGCACCCGCACGTTCCCCGCAGCCGCTCCTCGCCTCACGGCGGGGCGGGCGCCGCCGCGGCGGGCGCGGGGAGCCGGGGGGAGGAGGAGGAGTACGAGGGCTTCTCCATCATCAGCAGCGAGCCGCTCGGGAGCCACTGCGACTCCCTGCCTCTGCCGCCCGGCCACAGCCAGCGCCACCACCGCGGGGGCAGGGGGGTGTCCGCCGGGGGGTCCGGTTCGGGAGCGGGGCGAGGCTACGCTGTATCAGTGTCGTCGAGGGGCAGCGTCAGCACCCCGACCTCCCCCGTCAAGACCTGCCTGGTGCCCAGCCCCAACTCGCCCTTCCAGAAGGTGGGCAAGGTGAGCACCTCCGACACGGGCGAGTCGGACCAGTCCAGCACGGAGACGGACAGCACCGTCAAGTCCCAGGAGGAGAAGACCACGGTCCCTCTGGACCCTCAGGAGCTGGCCCAGAAGATCCTGGAGGAGACCCAGAGCCACCTGCGGGCGGTGGGCAGCCTGCAGCGGGCCGGGGCGGAGGGAGCGGCGGCGGCCGGAGCGGCGTCTCGGAGCAGCGCCTTCCGCTCCTCGGAAACCAGCGCGTTCAGCCGTCCCAGCAGCAGCGCCAGCGTCCGGGCCCAGTCCTCCCCGAGGCCCAAACCTCCCTCCCGCTCCTCCTCCCTGCAGAAGATAAGCTCCGGCTACAACAGCCCCGCGGTCTCAGAGTCGTCCCAGAGGGAGGGCAGCCACCCTTCTCCCACGCTGGACGCGCAGTTCAAACTCAAGTACCCCAGCTCCCCGTACAGCGGCCACATTTCTCGGTCTCCGAGCAACATTTCCCCCAGCTCGGGCAACCAGTCCCCGGCGGGCAGCGCCCCGTCCCCGGCGCTGTCCTACTCCTCCACCGGCTCCGCCTGTTCCACGTCGGCGGACACCCCCGACTTGGACCGTCTGAGACGAGGGGTCATCGACGAGAAGGTCCAAGCTATCCACAATCTGAAGACCTTCTGGGCCAACGCCGCCGCCGCCCAGCATCAGCAACACATGCGTCCCGTCAGGGGCATCCACCACGGCGCTCCGGGTCCCATGGCGTCGACCAAGAGGGACGTGCTGAGCCTTCTGAACCTCTCGCCGCGCCACTGCTCCCCTACTGACACCCAAGACAGCCTGGAGCTGCGGGAGCTGGGGCTGCAGTCGTTGGACAGGGGCGGCAAGAACTCGTCCAACGGACACAGGAAAGTGGCCCCCTCCCCCACTATTTCCACTAGCAGCAGCCCCGGCGCTCGCTCGATCAGACTACCTGCTGGCAACGGATACAAGTTCCTCTCCCCCGGCAGGTTTTTCCCTTCCTCTAAATGCTGAGACACTTTAAAAAAAAAGAAGGTCCTTTTACTTTTACTTTATCATTTACTTATCCTGTGTGCTGGAGGAGGAGCAGAGGGCACTTTCACGAGAGGGCCACTATCGGCCCACCGAACTTGATTTGACAGTGAAATAAAAGGATTTGATTGGTCAATGAGTGTGAGATCCCCCAGAGGCACATGAATGCTTGGAGTGTCGTGTCATCGTGCCCATAACACTGTAAAATGGCAAAGAGAAATACTCAACGACCTGATACTGTGTTTGTGTGTAACTGTGTGTCAGGTAGATGTAAATGCCGATTGGTATTTCCTCCAAAAAAAACCTTTGCTGTTTGTGTGGGCCAAAATGCAACAGCTGTAAACTGGTTTCCTCCACATTCATTTGTTTTGTTTTGTTTTTAAATCTAATGGTTATTGTTATTATTGTTTGTTATTGTTATTAATATTATAATTATTATTATGTTTTGTAAATTAATTCCAGTGTTTCACAATCAGTATTAAGCGTTTTTATATTATTAAAAAGTGAACAAACCTGTACCATGTAAAGATGGATAGAGTGGAAAAAAAAGATTTAATATTTTTTATTGAAATCAAAGGGGCATTTTGCCCGATTTCTTTGTGAATTGAGTGTCTGCTCCGAAGCATGGATTCTCTTGCTATTCAATGTTAAGTACCATGTATGACTTTTTAGCCCATGATTTTTTTAGATTAAACATGAAAATTTCATGACAACCATCTGTCATTTATCAGTAAACTGTTTCAATAAAAAAAAATCATGTTTGCTTTCTTGTATTTGTGGCTCTTTCTTTTAGCATATGCATATCTGACAAGTAACGTCACATTTCACTTACAAAGGTGCTGTAAAAATTTACAGTCATCAATTCCTGGACAAATACCCAAACACCTAGCGTCTCCCCGCTAAAACCAGATACTTTTCTGAAGTACATAATGAATTGAGCTACTTTAACACTTTCACCCAACCGATTTTCTTATGGTTCACTTACCGACCAAAGATAACATTTACCCGCTCTTGGGTTATGGTAGCAGTGTCTTGACTGCAAATGCAGTACTGGTAGGTGTTAATTTGGGACCCTGACTGAGTCCCTATAACATTCCTCCATTCTAAATAGTAGTCCACATTTCATTCTTATCTGTTAATGGTTGATTAACTATTAACGAGCTTCGGTTAAACGGTTATGAAAAAGCATTCAAAATGGTCATCCTGTACAACCAACCATCTAATAAACATGTTTCACTTTTAATTTTACATTGGAACATGTATATGTATGTTCCAGGGCCCACAAGAAACCTCTGCTGCTATTTTCTAAAGATTGTTATATATTGTGAAATGGGACATTCTGCACAATGAGTACTTTCTACTTTTGGTACTTTGTATACATTTTCATACCGATACTTTTGTACTTTTACTTAAGTACATTTTGAATTCCGTACTTTTACTTGTAATAGAGTATTTCTATATTGCAGTGTTGATACTTTTACTTAAGTAAAACATTTGAGTACTTTTTCCACCACTGCCCATGAGCTACCTTGCTACTGTTTGGCTAACATGGTTGCTGTGGATGTTTTGGTATAATTGGTGGTTGAGGAGTAATGGCAGGCAGGCCATGTTTCCAACCAACTCCCAACCCACACGATTGGGAAATAAATGTTCGCAGGCCCGGGGCGGTTCCTCAGCAGCAATGTTAATCTATTTATTCAATTAAAGTGCTGATCCAGGCCTACTTTCTCATTGTCTTTGTAATAAATAAGGCCATGGGCATGTGATAAACTAATTATCACCCAGTATTCATCATTGCCCTGAGTATTTATCCTCGGACATGGGGTATTAATATGCATGCCCTTGGTTTGGATGACCTAGATCAACGACAAATGCCCAGGCGGTAATTAGCAAATGGGATGTTTATTTCTTTTGTTAAAAGTGGGCCTGTAAAGCCCTTTTGACACTGTAACAGTGATTAATAGCTATACAAACACATTTGAGTATATGATATATTGAGGAATAGAACCTCGGACAACAACAAATGCTAATTTATTAACAAAGACAATGAGATGACATTTGATAAAGACTTTAATTGAATGAATAGATTAGCATTATTGTCTGCAAAGAACTGCCCAACCAAACAAATACTGTGGCCTATATCAACAGATTTTCAACAGTGAAAATCTGGCTGAATAGTACAATATCAACAGTCTATGAATTAGTACTGTATACTATAGTTTCTGAACAGTAATCCTTAACAGGCATCTGTCAAAGTTCTGTAATATATACGTAGTCCATGTGCAAGAGCATCCAGGAGTCAAAAGTCAATAGGTGCAGGTCTAAGACCCCTTAACAGACCACGTCACACTGATATAAGAACCAGTATGCGTGCAACCAGTATGTGCGCAATGAAGCCATCTATCAGGTCTGGCTAGGACGTGCCTCACCAGCCAACACAAAAGAGGGGTTTGGGGTGTACTGAAACCAGCGCACCCCGAACAACAGGTTGGGAATTGATTGCGTGAAACAATCACCCGTGCGTCCCAATGTTAGAAAACAAATAATTGGTCTATATGAGTGTCAAGCTTGGTTGTGGAACCTGCTTTAAAGCAGGAGTTTTCAACAGGTAGTTCGTGAAGGTATTGCATGTGTTCCCTGACCATGCATTTAGTAATGTAGGTGTAGGAGGAGGGACTTTGTCGAGCTAGACCTTGTCAAGCCAGGCTGTGTCGAGCCAGGATGGTAAAGCCAGGCTTCACGTATTCCTAAAAAGACCATGAAAGTCGATTCCTTGAACTTGACCAATCATGGAGCCCAAAACCAGAGCGGCGTTCTTCTCTGTGGCTGAACAGCAGCACTGCAGCAGCTCATGGAACAGTGGCGTTCCCAGGAATTACATTTAGGGCAGGCGAGATGTATGGCTTGCCAGGCAGGCTCTCTAACCATTCATATCAGCTATGGCCACATCATCAGCTGAGATTCTAAGGCAGTTCTACTCTGTAACAGTAAAGGGGTTTCAGGGGAAACCAGCAGAATGAGGAATAATAAAAGACTGTCTTGCTAATAAAGTGTCATGTCTCTCATTTTTGGGGCGGTGTAGCCGCCCCCTATAAGTGAGTTTTGGACACCGACCAAAAAATGTGTGTACCCCCCCCTAACCCTTCCATTGTTAATGCAAATCGATACTTTTTTCATATCAGCCAATCACATTACAGCTAGTGTCATCACCACTAACTGTAATGTGATTGGCTGACTTTGCAAATTCAGGACTGTGATTGGCTAGCGAAACACATGACACATGTGCAGCCCTATGAATAGCAGTATGGACTTTAAAAAAAGTCATTTATCCTTTTTTTAAAGTGAGTCATGTTGTGATGACCACACACCGCCCACTTCACACTGGGTGTGATTTTTTACAATGTATTTGATATTACCTTTATATTATTTAATAAATTATGCATTTCATCCTCTATATATTGTCCAGCAACCTTTATGATAAAGGCGAAAAAAGATAGAAGACCCGTGGGAGCCAGATTGCTCAGATGCCAAGGCTACTGTGCTGGGATTCTTTCCCATGATCTTATGAATAGAGCAGCCGCATAAGAAGCAGAAGTCACACTTTCAACTCCCACCCTCGCCAGGGTCAAAAACTTTATATTTGAAATCCGAACGTTTATGTAGATGAATGAACGGGTCAAAAATGGAGAAAGTGCAAACACCAGGTTGAAGTTCATCCATGATGGTCATGACAGATCCAGACTGCACTAGCGATTTGTTTACATTCGACCGCATGGCTCATTTGCATAAGACGTTACCATATTGATTTTATCCCACTGTTAAGGGTTAGGGTCATGTTTTATATATTTTGTTTAAGACTTACAGTAGGCTGCCTTGCCCCACCGGAATACAGTGACTGATATGAATTAATAATATACTGGACCATACGTAAAATGAAGAATACCTTGTGATGTCAGTGACATGTTATTACAAATGAAAATAAAAATAAGAAACAGTGCAGTAACAATATGTTTTCGTATAGCAGCAATTTTGCATTTACAATATACATATTAATATATTGTCTGTCGGGCGGAAACCTTATTATGGCCCAAACTGTTACTTTTCAGCATAAACATTCTAAAATAGCAAAAACAGCATATAATAAGTCCTCACTAATGCTCATGATAACATGGTACCATTTTTGTCTAACCCGTCTGTGTCTCAGAGGAGGGCTGTGACAGTTCAGGAACCAGCCTACCAGTAACATCACATTTGGGGAATCCAAAGCTAATAGAAACTGCAGGTTTTCTATTTCTGGAAAGTTAGTATGCTATAATGGAAGCCATTGTTCTCATGTTCATAAAAATAAAAAATAAAAAGTTAAATCTTGCTTGAAAAAAAGAAAAGAAAAATGATAATGATAATGTCACTGGTAGGCGAGTTTCTGAAGTGTACACAGACCGAGTTTCATGAGCATTAGTGAGGAACAATTACATGAAGATAGATTGAAAATGAGTACAGTCGTCCTTTAAGTTGTTTGAACTAATAGGCCTATGTGCATCAGTGCAGCCTAATAAATGAGTAAACAAGAATACACTGTTTTTTAATTATTATTTTTTCATCTGTACCCAGAATCACAGCTACTGTATAACATAATCATAATTTTTTCCATAAGAGAAAGAAGAAGAAGGGGGGACAAGGGGGAAGATAGATCAATAAAAAACAATCAAATTATCTACATATTTACACATGGTAGTGGTAAGTACCTGCAGGCGAAAGGTAAACCCTACTGGAAACCTGCATTACCAGTATCAGTATCAGTATCAGTATCGGTATTGGTCCATTTGACCAGTTGTGAAAAAGGTACTCACATTTTTTTCCTTAAGTAAAAGTATCAATTGTAGAAATAGTCTGTTAAGTACAAGCTCGGTATTAAGTACAAAAGTATTAGCATGAAAATGTACTTAAAGTACCAAAAGTTAAATACTCATTATGCAGAACGTCCTGTTTCACAAGTTATAAATGTCTAAAATGTATTAAAGTCTTTTGAAAATAGCCAAAGGGCTGAAGTGGTAAATGTATGTTTTGTAATAGTAATCAAAATCTACAAAGTAACTAGTAACTAAAGAGGAGTAAAAAGTACAATAATTGCCTCTGAGGTGTAGTGGAGTAGGCTACATAAGTAAAAGTATAGACATTTGGACACACTCCAGTAAAATAAAAGTACAGTACTTCAACTTGAGTAAATGTAGCCTACTTAGTTACTTTCCACCACTGCATTTGACCATGCAAAATGTTAGTATTTTTCATGTAAAAAAAAAAGTGAAATGAGAAATGGCCAAATAGGGATGCCAGGTTTTAAGTGTTTACATTTTTTATTAATGTATTAATAAAAAAATTATACAATTGTGTTTCAGATTAAACCTTTTTTGTTTACTTGGTCTGCTCTTTTTTCCCTCTACACCTATACCTCTTTGCCAAAAAATAGCAGATCTACAAGCTCACAACGCCTCGCAGCGCAAGGCGTTGTGAGCTTGTAGATCAGCTATTTTTGGCTAAAGTTCTCCTCAGAAAAGGGATGTTAGGGTTCAAGTGGTTAAGGTAAAAAAAAAAATCATATCACACAAAGATTTGGCGGACCCCCTGTAGTAACTCTGAGGACCCCCTAGGGGTCCCGGACCCCCTGTTGAAGACCCCTGCTCAATGGATTACTCCCACAAAAAAGGGAGCGTCATCGAAACCTACGTTGACCAATCACAAGCCACCTAGGGGCGGAACAACCGGGTTGCTCATAAGAACACATGACGTCACTCAGTACGGCGAGTACGTACGCAGCCCGTAGCCAGAAAAAGCGACGATGGTCCTCATCAAGGAATAGTAAGTGTTAAATGTTTACTATCTTAAAACCGGGCAAACAACTAACTTTTACCGGGCGGCAGTTGTTTCGCTAGCCGGCGCGGTCACTCTCTGTTGTTCTTCGGTCGGTTTTGGGCGGATAAAAAGTTTCTATCTGTGCGAAATGACCATGACAAACAACACGAGGGAAGGGTGGGATTGCTCGAGCCCTGATACATGACTGTCATGGATGAACTTCAAGCTGGCGTTTGTACCTTCTCCATTTACGGTCCGTACATCTACATGAACGTTCAGATTACAAATATAAAGTGCTTTTGCCATGGCCAAGGATGTTAGAATTATGTACGGCTCCTCAGAAGTACCCGTATCTTCCGTATTGTTCAATAAAAAGCATCTTAATCCGATTGGTGGCCATTTTCTCATAGTTATTATAATGTATCGGGGTGCAATACACCTCCCAACCGATAGGGTTGCGTAGTTGAAAGCATATGGAGAAAATACGAAGAAAATGGCCACCGATCGGATTAAAATTATTTTTTATTGAACAATACGGAAGATTTGGGTACTTCTGAGAGCCCGTACACAAATGTAACATCCGTGACCATGGGGGTAAGCACTTTATATTTGAAATCTGAACGTTTATATAGACACATATATGTACGGGCCAAAAAGGGAGACAGTGCAAACACCAGGTTGAAGTTCATCCATGACCGTGGTGTGATTCATTGGCTAGGATTGCTCAACAGAGAGCGCTACATTCCCCGGCCTACCGGCTTTGACAGCAGCACAACACTGTGTGACAGGCGGGCAGCTGCTTCCACACACACCTCCCTGGCCTGCAAACTGTCCGTGCTTTTCAAACACTTGTTCGGAACTTTAGCGTGAGGATAACAACGCGGTTCTATCTCGTAAACATTCACAAAGTTCCCTGGTTCCACTGGCTAGCCATAGCTAGCTTTCTAGATAACGGGGGTGAAGCAGGCAGGCAGCGGAACAGGCTTCAGAGTCTACAGATCCCATCGCGTGGAGGGACTTGCTGCGCTGTGATTAGACGGTTGGTTGTCAGGCAACGCAAACAAGGGGCAACATTTGTGCTTGTAGTTAGCTGTCAAGCGGTTGCCTGGACAACCAGACAGTCCAATTACAGCGCGACTGTCCTTCTGGGCTATGGGGGACGTTAGACTACTACGGAACAGGAATAGCCAGGAGAGTGGGATGGGATGACTGTAACGTTTGCTAGGCTAGCTAACTGCTAGTTTTAGCCATGGTTACCTACTCTCTACATGTACAGACAAGCCCAGGTCCACGTCTGTCAATCATGCTTGAGATAGTGACTTTGATTAACTAACTTAAGTGCTATTTTCTTTTGCTGTGTGTGAGATGGTGAGCTTATACTCATGGTTGGCTCAGTTATGGTTGCTAGCTATCTGACTGACTGACTGAACTTTGATCAAAAGATGCCCGAGAAAGGAGAGACATCTGTCTAAAAAACCTTAAGCCAGAGTTTAAAGATCTTTCTGCTTTCATGAAACTATTTGTTATAGTGCATATAGCCAGTCAGAAGCAAAACCTCACTGCCAACTTTTGCATTTTTGTTGAGGGAATTGATCGATTGAATACTTTATTAGACAGAAATGTCAACAGCAGAAGGTGCAGTCATACATTGAGCTAAAGGGATAACACAAAAAGTCCTGGAGACTTGTTTCCATTGTGGTCCTACAATATGTGTATTCAATTCATCAACATATAAAAACAATAGAGATTGATTTACTTGGGTGACTGCTTATTCCCTCCCAGACAGATTTAAATCCCCAATCCATAATTAATGTTGTATGTATGTGGGCTCCAGCAGACATCACTTAGTTAATAGTACCCCACCTGTTGTTAACAATTGCTACAACGCTGCCACTCTCTAATCAAGAAAATGAAAATACTCTTCCTTTCTTATTATAGACACCACCAACACTCAACATTGTTTTCTCTTGAGTCAGCAGCTTGGTTATCTCTCAGACAATGAACCCACCACCAGCTCAATTCACAGCTAAGTTTGACTTATGAGTCGGAAATGTACTTGTACACGACTACTACATTATGTGGAGTGGGCAGTGCTAGGGAACAACTTGAGCTAATTTAATCTGCTCTGCTCTTTGTAAATGACTCTAATGTAATCAGCACAAGTGTGTAATCTGTAGTACGAGTAGCCGATAGATAGATAGATAATGCCGTCAGTTTCGCATTGGAGCAGTATTATTCATTAACCTTATTTTTTTGAAGAACAGGACACTTGATGATATTGTTATTAACCATTAGAAATATATTATTTTGTTTCAAATATCCACAGGTTGACAAACTAGACATGGCTGTTCTGGACTCTTGTAAATACCAGTTTGTTTACAAACATTCAAAACATGCTGATCTGCTGGTCTATAGGCATACCATACAATATAGAGGTGTGATGTGATATTACAGCAAATCACGTCACTAAACGTGTCTGTTGTTCAACCGAACTATACGGCGTAAAGCAAGGGACTAATATACCCTAATTCTGTGTTATGTAAATCTGTTAAGTTTCGAAACATTCTAATCCTTGAGTGTGAGGCTCATAATGCCTTCCATTAAATTTGCCTGACCTTTGTCAACAGCGAGATTACGGGCAATAGAGAGATGTTGGTGTTCTCTGCATGCACGTGTAGTTTCAAGTTTCGCTTATTCATGTTTTTAATTGAACCTAAAACAAGAGAGCCAAGTTGGTTTCTTGCCTTCAGTTTACCTGTGAGTGAGTGCACAGCTGCACTAGGCTATTCCACTATTTCTTGACTGATCTATTTTGTTTTATTTATAACAATGTAATAACCATCATGTAAAAAAAAATCATCTGCACACACACACACACACACACACACACACCTGTAATTGTCATTTCTTAGACAAACTCATAAGAGAGAGAACTTGATCAAAATAAGTTCAAGCAAACTTGAATTGCAGTTAACTTAACTTGTTAATAGTTTGTGTTTGTGACGGTCTCCCTGGAGACCTGCAGGCCAGCTATGTGACATCTGGTTGTCGTCAAGGTCTTTCCTTGATTCGAATGTAACTTGGGTTGCTTGCTTTATCGTGGCTGTGTTTACACAACTTATCTTAGACATATACTCTTACATCCACGTCTCGGTAGTAGTGTAGTGTAATAAAGAATCAATGTCATGTGAATGTGATTGCGTTCTGTTCCACAGTAACCACAGTTACTCATTATGATCCACTTCAGAGACAGCTTTTCCGTTTTCAATTCCCAAAACGGTTCAAAGTAGAGTTATAATGATGCAGATAGAGATACACATGTTTTCTTGCCTCAGGGTGCACCTGGCTGGCAGTGATGGAGCTGAAAGTTTGATTCATTGCCCTTCATGAGGCTTCACTCAGCTATCAATGGACGTATTGTAATACTACAGCCCTCCGTGGTTAAACTGTCCTGTCACTGGGCTGTCCTTACGTTGAACATTAACCTTAGATCCACACACACGTCGACAGAACTCATTTTCCTCAAACCAACCAAAACTAACGTTGCTTTGTGTTGCTTTACTTCATTCAATTTCTTTGACAGGGAAAGTTCAGCAATCGAAATCTGATGCATTTGTACCACCAGATATGGTTTAACCCATTGAGACCTGGAACGCATATGTGTCACTTTAGATTTCTTCGGCTATTCAAAAATAGCAGATATACAAGCTCATAGCGCGGCACAGAGTGCCGCGCTATGAGCTTGTAGATCTGCTATTTTTGAGAAATCTTGAAAAAAAATTTTTTTTCAAAAAACTGTTCGGAAAACACTTTTAAGAATCGCCTCAGAGCTTTTCACCTGCAGTCCCTGGGCAGGTGAACAACAATAAAACAGTCAGGAGTCTCAGGACAATCACACAACATGAAAAAGAATCACTATGATGAAACGCATAAAGCAATGTATACAGTTAGGCTACATAACATCTGATGTTACAGTAGTAAAACACGGAGGACTTTATCCTCTCATGTGCTGGATAGAAGAGGAACACCCTGTAATAGAAAAGGAAGTGCATGAGCTCAGTTACAGTATAGTTACATTGACTGTGTGTGTTTATGTTGCTTTGAGTTAACCACATACTGTAAGCCCTACTTCATACGATGAATAGCGTATGTGACTGTGAACTTGTAGATCTGCTATTTTTGAAAAAATACCATAGTCCACGTTTTGACTTGAAATGTGAAAGCTTATGCTTAATCGTTGTTCTAAAGTCTGATGGAAGGGAATTCCAAACTTAGAGAAATGGCTTTATATGAAAAGGTGGGGGATACAGGGTCACTCACTGGTTGGGTCTACACCAGTGGTTCACAAACCCTTTGAGCCCGAAAAGCCCAAAAGAGAAATTCGATTTAGATTTCTTGTTACGATTTTGAAAAAAATCTGAATTTGTTTTTAATTCATGAAAAATTTTGATTTTTTTTTTAGGGGACAAATAGAGGGGATATTTACTTGCGTTGCGACCCATACAAATGGGCCTGCTGCGACCCACAAATGGGTCCCGGCCCACTGTTTGGGAAATAGTGGTCTATATACTCTACGCTGCCTGTGTAAACGTCACTGAGGTGGAAGCTAGTGCGGTTTGAAAGGAAGTGGTGGTGCTCGTGCTACATACAGTATGATGACAAAGTAGAATACTGTGTCTTTTACTTTCAGGTTTTTCAAATCCTCTTGACTTACTTTCCATCTTTACTTTGGCATGTTCAGTTCTGTGGTCTGTGGGCGGGGCCAGGCTCTGCTTGGCTGCAAGTGATGTCATGTTGGTGGGAGCGAGCCACACCCGCCAACCATAGGACCATAGAAACATTGGAAGTCAGCCCTGGTGTATTACTAGGCTAAATATTCTTTCCAGTTCAAATATCTCTAGGTATATTTAGTTACACCCATCATCATAGCCTCTAAAATAAATATCACATACGGTAACTGATATGACTTCTGTCTTTGATTTGATCATCTTTATTTCAAACTTTATTTCGAACATCATGCATCAAGGACCCCAACGGAAACAAGTCTGCAAGGACTTTTTTTGGCCGGACCTTTTAGACAAAAGTATTATAGATGTAACTGTGTTGTTTTACATTCTTTTGCCTAATAACATTTTCAATCAATCAATCAATGCAGGTAAAAATAAATGAATAAATATGTCACTATATACTACTCATACTACACCAATCCTTGCTTCCAAGTGCAGCCCAATTCGCCACCCAGTGTCAAAACATTACTACAAAAGCCAATACAATCAACACACACCTTCCTCGTCTTCTCTATAACGACTCACTCAGGATGTATTTTTTATACATCCTCTTAAACTGTACACTATTTGTGCTTTGTCTGAGTTCCATATTCAAACCATGATTCCATAAATTGACCCCACAGATTGTGATACACTGACTTTTCATATAGGTACGTACGCAAAGTTTCTTTAAGTTGAGCTCCCCTCTTCTTGAGGGACATTAATGGTATATATATTGTGTTGGAAAAGGGACCACAATGGGATTCTCAATCTAGGGCCAAACGCAAACAAATATGAAAAATGTAACACATTTCCAATTCTAGGAGGACAACATTTTTCATTCTATTTCACTCATATATTTGTCTGACATCTCAATAGAAAAACGCTTGGCTGTTTCGACACAGAGCCTTTTTCAGAGCGTTTTGAAGTATTACAGTTCCATAACTTGTCATATAACTGTATATTTTTGGTTGCATCAACCGAGCCGGTTACAAAAAGGGGAAACTGAATGAAAAATGGATACGTTATTTTCCAAGTCTGCACACACACACAGGGCACATTTGTTGTTGCTATGCATGCTGCATTAAGTGGCCCAAAATAACCTCTCCTTGCTCTTTTCCATTCTCCATCCAATACAGCTTATTTTACTACCTCGATTTTTTTATTACTCAGCTCCTTTTTTTTTCCCCCTCCCCACCCCTGGCCTCTTCTTCCTACTGCTTTTTTCTCTCCATCAGTTAGTTAGTCATATCCAATCTGTGTTTCCAGTCGAAGGGGTTTCTACTCTTGGCTGGTCGTGGTCTCTGCGGCGGGCCTCTCATAGTGCTGATCTCAGCAGTGTTTCTGACTGGCTGTGGCTGGGTGGCAGGGTGGACTCAGGGAGCTGTTCCTCAGGAAGTGTGACCTGGATATAGGCGTCATGTTCCTTTAGCACATTGGTTCTCAATGTGGGGTCCGGTGACCTCCAGGGGTCCGTGGGGGGGGGGGGGGTACTACCAGGGGGTCCCCAGCTAATAGTTACAATTAGTTACTAAATTAGCGTCAGAAATCATTTTAACCACGTTGTTATACCATTGTTATACTTTGACTATTGAAAAATAGCCGATATACAAGCTCATAGTGCGGCACCGAGTGCCGCGCTATGAGCTTGTAGATCTGCTATTTTTGAAACGGCGTTAGAATTTGTGCAAATCTTTGAATATATATATATATATATATATATATATATATATATATATATATATATATATATATATATATATATATATATATATATATATATATATATATATATATATATATATATATATATATATATATATATATATATATATATATATATATATATATATATATATATATATATATATATATATATATATATATATATATATATATATATATATATATATTTTTTTTTTTTTTTTTTTTTTTACAAGCAAACATCTTTAACTCAAATATTTGCTTCTTGGGGGTCACTCAAATATGTATCATCTTGGGGGTCCTTCACATGAAAAAGTTTGAGAACCACTGTCTTAGCAATGAGGGAGGGGGTCACTCTGTGTCATAGCTAGAGCAGTCATTCCCACAGCTGTAGTTCTGGGGGGGGGGGGGCTAGAGATACTAGCCAAATATGTATCATCATCACAATATATGTCTGTTTTTTGTCACGATAATGATATTCATGACGATATATATGCACATATTATGTATCTTAAAGTTTGACTTTAAAATACACATCTTCGCTGCTCTTCAAGCTTTTGTTTAAGTAAGCAACTAGCCGTTCACAATGAGATTGTGCCTCCTCCAGGCTATGGTGGGACCCAATGTGTTCGCAAATGAGTATTGTTTTCTATTCAGTAACATTTATGCTACTCAAGTTTAGTTAAGCCCTTTACAGATTAGCAGGTTCACGTACAGTTTCTCAATATTTTCGTCATTAAACATAACAATTAAATGCATCTTTCCATTTTCTCTCACGTACCCCGTAATACCTCTGCTACACATACCCCCATTTGGAAGAAAAACGCCCTTAGATCACTGCTAGGTTTCTGACAGGCTTGGGCATTCTTCAAATGGTATTCTGGGTCCAAATATGTTCCTGAATTGTTGGCTTGAGAAAAAAACAACCTTGTTCCCTCCCTGGATCACAGTGAAGAACCAGTGATCTAGACTGAGCACTGTTTCCCAAACACTGGGTGGGGACCTATTTGTGGGCGGCGGACCCATTTTTATGGGCCGTGAGAAAATTTCCTACATAAGAAGAATTATATTGTTTTCATAAATGAGAAAAAAAAAATCAAAACAATAAATACAGAAATCACATACATACATACATACATACATACATACATTTCCAAAGGAAAAAACAAAAAACTTTTAAGAAGTACTGAAAATAGCAGATTTGCACCACGTTGTGAGCTTGTAGATCTGCTATTTTCCCTAGTTTGGGTCCTGGGGGAGATATCAAATTACCCTTTTTGGGGTCTTGAGCTGAACGGTTTGGGAACCAGTGACATAGAGCTGACCATGGTCATGGTCATGGAACACACATGGCAGGGTCAGCTGTTACATTATACGCTGACCTTGCATAAGAAGAGACTTGTTTATCCCTACAGTAGGACTTTAGTCTGACAGATGACTGACACATGTAGTTCTTCTTGAAAAGGGGAATGTTTTCATGCAAGAACAATCGGTTTGAATCGCCAAGTTTCATGCATTCAGTACGTTTCAAACATTCCACCATGTGCCGGCTTGATGAAAACTCTCTGGAGTCTTAAATCTAGCTGGAACTGACAGTTTTCCTTGTATGAACCTTGTACTAAGACATTAAAACCTGTTCTGAGCCTGAACATTTTGTTTAATGCTTAGATTATTCACAAACTATATCAATTTAGGTTTGTATGGTTCCTTTTTATGTGAACATTTTCTAACTGTTTGATCTCTCTTTTCCAGCCGCGTGGTTTTACCCTGTAGTGTGGAGGAGGTGAGTACAGTACAGTACATTACATTACATCCACAATTAACAGTAAACAAGTAGCCTCTCTGCGGCGCTCTTCTCCACAATTATAGCTTTATTAGGCCTGTCACAATTATTGCATAATCGTCTAATCGCAATTATTTTAGATAATTGCAATTATTTTTGTCATAATCGTTTCCATGTTGAAAAATGTTCATGCATAAAATAAATGACAAGCTTGTAGATCAGCTATGTTGTACCTTTTTGTTTTGTTGTCAGTAATCAGTAATTTCTTTGTATATTTCAGTTATTTGTCATATCTACCCTGTGCATTTTTTAATTACGAGTCAAACGGAATGTATTTTTTGTATTCATATGTTCAATGCCAAAATCGTTAATCGCAATTATTAGTGTGACAAATATAAATCGTCAACTTAAATTAGTAATGGTTACAGCTCTAAGCTTCATTCATACCCACAAACGAAGTATGGAAAAAGAGCGTTGATAATGAACGCTCTGCTGTCTTGCCCTTTACTGTCCTGTCCTGTGTGGCTGCTGGTTCTGATGAGTAAACACAGCCCACAGTCCCTTCCAAACTAAGACATAGTTTGTCATCCCTGTGATTCTTTAATGTGATGGGGCAGTTGTTTTGTTTCTCGTTGTTTAGAAAGGATTGTGTTATGAGAGCCAGAAGTGCAACAAACGCTCTGGCCTTATATGGCCACAAAATCTGGATGCAATTAGGTGGCAGATTAAAACATGTTTTAAGTGTATTCTTAGGGAAACTTACTAGAAGTTCTGAGGCCGATGGCAAATCGGTTTATTGTTCAACCGTCATTAAAAGGAGGAACCAAAGTATTTATTTCAACTAACAGCGTGTGGGATTGGCTTTAGCCCATTATGACCGGGAACGCATCTGTGTAACCACTTTAAGCATTATTTTATACTTTGGCTATTCCAAAATAGCAGATCTACAAGCTCATAGCGCGGCACCGAGTGCCGCGCTATGAGCTTGTAGATCTGCTATTTTTGGCACCGAGTGCCACGCTATGAGCTTGTAGATCTGCTATTTTTGAAAAAACGTGAACATTTGTGAAAATCATTGAATATGTATTTTTTTTAAAGCAAACATTTGTAACTCAAATCTTTGCTTCTGGGGGTCTCTGGAACAAAATATTTTTAGATGGGGTCTGTGTCCAAATACATATAATTTTGGGGGTCCTTGACATGAAAAAGTTTGAGAACCACTGGTTTAAGTTACCAGAGGCAAATAATAACCTTGGGATTCCTTTGAGCATTGATCTGTTGTGCGTTTGACACTTGATTTTGGAAGGATGAAGGAGGTCTATTTGCGGAAGGCCTGTCTTTCCCAGCCATTGGGCTGGGAGGGACGAGTTTGTCTGGCTGCTGTTCAGCTCTGTGGTAAGCTTGGGTTGGCTGTGATGCGTAGAGCCAGTGCGGGATGATAGCCAACATCTTCCCCAAGTGTAGTGTTATGTTATTTTTTACCACAGTTAAAACGTATACAAAAACAAAGCGATCAAACAAAACAAGCCCTAAGCCTGGACACCGAGACACACGGTTGAATCGCGTAACGATTCAGTTTTCATATTCCTTCCTTCCATGACACTGTGTCCTTAACTCTTTGACTGCCATGGACGAGCTAATTCGTCTGATGGTGCTTGGTCCACAGTGAGACCCTAAAGGTGGTTCAATCAGAAACACTCACGTCAAAGTAGATTTAACCATGTATTGCAACAAATGGAATACAGTTAAGCTTGGCGTTAAAGCTCAGCTCTTGGGAGATATTCCCTGAGTTTAGTCGAAGCAGCCTGCTAAGCATATATTCAGGGAATGCTAAGCAATGTCAACAATAAGCAGTACATTGACATATTAGTTTGAATTAGCAGATATACATGATAATCACACGTATTTGAGCCTATGCCAGACTCTAATCAAAAGGTGGAGGCTGTGGTGGAGGAGGAGCTAGCAGAATGCATTGGTCAGCAACCAAGAAAGACCTAGTGAATACGAAGCCGTATTTAAAGGAACCCCTTGCTAATGCGTGACCTGTGATTGGAGTATGAATGTGTGATGTAATGACCAGCAGCGCTGTGAATGGGTAATAGAAAGTTGATGTTCAACATCAGCTGACTGACGGCTGATTACAGCTTTGGCGTGCAAGACTTCCGTGTCCTTTATGAACTAACGCTATACTTCATTTTAATGTTTATCAGAGTCAAGTTAAGTCCTTGGTTAGGGCTGCTACGATTATGACATTTTACATGACGATTAATTGTCACACAAATAATTGCGATTGACGATTTTAATTGTGTTTTTGTATCGATTATGTAATTATTGTGACAGGCCTACCCTTGGTATGAGTGCCTGCCTTATTATTATTATTATTGCTCTGTAAGCAATCATGAATCTAAATGTGTTTTTGTTAAGAGCGTTCTTGTTGTGTTTCAGTACCAAGTGGGACAGTTGTTCTCGGTGGCCGAGGCTAGTAAAAACGAGACGGGCGGTGGTGAAGGCATCGAAGTCCTCAAAAATGAACCTTATGAAAAAGATGGCGAGAAAGGACAGTACACACACAAAATCTACCACTTAAAGAGGTAAGTGTCACACACACACACACACACACACACACACACACACACACACACACACACACACACACACACACACACACACACACACACACACACACACACAGTTCCTTTTTTATGTTTCATCAGTGTTGCTTGCAGCCTAGCCCAGTGGGAAGGGCGTAGCGGGGTAACGGGTTCGACCACTTGAGCCACTTATACAATGTATTCCAGTGATATCAGTTGTTTTGACTTGAAGCCTCCGCTCAACGGCATCAGTGCAAAGCTCCCTATAGATACTAGTGTACTATCTTCATGCTACCAGCGAGTGGCAGTGTTGTCCTTCCTGTGATATGAAGAGGCCTCTCCCAGTCTACAGACGTGGCCTTTACGTGAATGCATTTTGCTTCATTAAATGTTGCTTTAGGACCAGTCAGTAAGTCACGTGTGTGGTAATTAGGGCTGTCACTTAAACCTGGTGAATTATAGAATGTGGAAACTCAAAATTGTAGCACTTACGGAACGTGTTAAAGGTAGGGTACGTGATTTTCAAGTGTCAAATAGCTCTATATTCTGATAGTACTCATTGCTATAGAGTGTTTGTTCAGTAACTGGAGTCTCCATGTTTCTCCAGCTCTTTATTAAACAGAAAATGCATTTTCAGGTCAGGATACCAATTTAATCTAATCAGGATAGAGAACTCAGTCAGGATACAGATTAAACAAGTGAAATTGGAAGTGACAGAGAAATGAGCAGACACAAAAAAAAGTATTTTCTGTTTATTAAAGAGCTGGAGGGATAGAGATATTCCTGAACAAACGCTCCATAGCAATGATTACTATCAGAATATAGTGCTTTAACCTTTTGACAAAAAAAAGTTTTTGTTTTAACCAAAAAAAAAAGATCACTTACTCTACCTGCCTTGTAATTCTAACAGGAAGCCTTCATTAGCCATGGCTCCATATTCTATTAGACTAAAGCAAACTTTATCAAAGTGCCATATTGGGTCTAGACCAGAGGTCTTCAACAGGGGGTCCGGGACCCCTAGGGGGTCCTCAGAGTTACTACAGGGGGTCCGCAAAATCTTTGTGTGATATGATTTTTTATTTTACCTTTACCACTTGAAGCATCCCTTTTCTGTGGAGAACTTTAGCCAAAAATAGCAAATAGCTCACAACGCCTCGCGCTGCGAGGCGTTGTGAGCTATTTGCTATTTTTGGCAAAGAGGTATAGCTGTAGAGGGACAAAAGAACAGTAAATGTAAACAAAAAAAGTTGAATCTAAAACACAATTTTATACAATATAGAGGGGGTCCCTGCTTCATCTCTCTCAGCTAGGGGGTCCTTGGGCTGAAAACGTTGAAGACCCCTCTATTAGACTAAAGCAAACTTTATCAAAGTGCCATAGTGGGTCTAGACTACTGCAGGAAAGCAATGCAACTTACATCAAAAAGACATTGTTCCTGTTATTCTTGTCAAAATGGAGTAAACTCCATTAACGAGTAAGGCGATGCTGCTGAAGGGTAACCTGACTCCACCAGATGGAAGAATCTTGCTTCACACATTTGTCTCACGACCTACTTCCATCTGGTATCTCTGTATAGCCCAACTGCTAGCAAGAAGGCGGTCCCTTTTTTTCCAAGCTACTTGGCAGGTGATTGGATGAGACCGCCTGTCTATCACCGTCTGGGCGTGCTAACTCCAACCAATCATATTGACGTGTCTACATGACGTATAGTAGCTGCGCAACTTGTAGTGTTGGAGTTGTTGGTGGTAACGGCCATAATGAATAGTGAAAACTACAATGCAATAGGCGCTTCTCGATGGCGTCACACCAGGTCTTGCTTAGATCCCGCCCGTAGCTGCCACCTGATTGGTTCGACCGGGCGCGGGTCGTTGTAAACTCCAATCTCTTGAGCGTTCCCAGATGGAAGCTGTATTGTGAACCCGTTAAAACCTGGAACGCATCTGTGTCACTTTTTCATTTGAGCTAAAAAAGCATTATTTTACACTTTGGCTATTAAAAAATAGCAGATATACAAGCTCATAGCGCGGCACTGAGTGCCGCGCTATGAGCTTGTAGATCTGCTATTTTTTTTTTATCGTGAAAATGTGTGCAAATCTTTGAATATATATATTGTTTAACGCAAACATTTGTAACTCAAATCTTTGCTTCTGGGGGTCCCTGGACCAACATATTTTGGGATGGGGTCCGCAGCCAAATACATATACATTTTAATGACAAAGTTTGAGAACCACTGACATACCAACATACGTTTTTTCAAAAAAACGATTAGGGTTAAGAAGACATTTTGTATTATCGGAACCTCAGGCCTTAATGGGTTAATGTGAACTCGATACCGCCCCATCTGGTGGAGTCAGGTTAGCTGAAGGGATAATCTCAACATAAAATCAACTTACTCTGTAGGAGTCTAGGTGATGACAACGCCATCAAAGATGAGTCTTGTTTGCCGACTCTGTAAGAGCAATTACCATACCATGTGATTTGTGTGGTGGCGAGGGGGGTCCGATTTTGTTCAAACAAATTCAAATTTTTACTTGAGTTTTGGAAAAGAAGCGACAGCCCTATGGGTAATGTTGTGTCACCTATCATGCATCTCCACCCCTCATTCCATCTCCTCACCCTGCAGTAAAGTCCCTGCGTTTGTCAAGATGATTGCCCCTGAAGGGTCCTTGGTCTTCCATGAAAAAGCCTGGAATGCTTATCCTTACTGCCGAACTAGTGAGTCTCCTCCTCCTCCTCCTCCCAGCCTGACTGTAGACCTGGTTCTCCCTTCCTCTCCTCCCTCCTTCCTCCTCCTCAACCCCTCTCCCTGCTTTAACATACCTTTTTATAGTGTTTGTTTATGTTTGTGTGATATACGTCTAACAACTGTTTTCTCCTCCCTCTCTCTCTCATGCTTTACCTTCATCCAGTTGTGACAGTAAGTAACCACAAGTGGTGTTTTACTTTCTTATATGACAGGGTGCTCAGACTTAATGTATATACTTACCAATAGATTTGTTTACCTCAGTGCTGACTGTTTGTCAAAGATACGTGTGTGTGTGTGTGTGTGTGTGTGTGTGTGTGTGTGTGTGTGTGTGTGTGTGTGTGTGTGTGTGTGTGTGTGTGTGTGTGTGTGTGTGTGTGTGTGTGTGTGTGTGTGTGTGTGTGTGTGTGTGTGTGTGTGTCAAGTCTGCAGCAGGCATTTCTAAACATATTCAGCCACGTATTTTACTTGAAAATATGTAATCTATGGCAAAATGTCATTCTGTAAAGGCTATCATGGACTACGGATCATATATTCCTAGCATAAATGGTATTTCCAAATAGTTTAACAGGTGACCGTGCGTGCGTGTGTGTGTGTGAGAGACTATATAGTAGAATTTGAGGTCCACACTAGACAAATAGATGTTTTATGGTTAAACAAAAAGGTTTGTAGAGGCTTACATTTGGGGAAAGTATTGAGCTTAGGCATTTAGAGGTTAGATTTAAGGCAACCCTTAAACCTAACGTCTACATACACAATCCTAACTAGGTGTCACACACCAACAATAGCCGATCTACACGCTTAAAACGCATCGTGAAGTGAAGCTTTGTGAGCTTGTAGATCTGCTATTTACGGTGCACAAGTATTGTATGTACGTATATAACTCAGGCTTTAGCTTGCTAAAGCTGAGTTAAAAAATGCAAAAAACTAACAAACGCAAGTAAAGTAATGCCTAACGTTTGCGTGTGTGTGTTTACTTTCTTGACTGCATTTTTCTCTGTGGATGGATTGGTGTAATGGGAGTGTACTAGGATTGTGTTTTTACATTTTGATCTGTTCCTGTCTTCCAGAATGAGTATATGAAGGATGACTTCATGATTAAAATTGAGACGTGGCATAAACCGGACCTGGGGACGATAGAAAACGTGAGCTCCTCCAGAACATAAAAATGTTTTTTTCATGCCAAGGACCCCTAAATTGATATACATTCGGCCGCGGACACCCATCTGAAAATGTTTTGCTCCAGGGACCCCCAGAAGCAAAGATTTTAGTTAAAAATGTTCGCTTAAAACAGGGGTCTTCAACAGGGGGTCAGAGTCACTGCAGGGGGTCCGCCAAATCGTTGTGATAGGATTTTTGTTTTACCTTAACCACTTGAACACTAGCATCCCTTTTTCTGAGGAGAACTTTCGCCAAAAATAGCCGATCTACAAGCTCACAACGCCTCGCGCTGTGAGGCGTTGTGAGCTTGTAGATCTGCTATTTTTGGAAATGAGGTATATGTGTAGAGAGGGAAAAAGAGCAGACCAAGTAAACAAAAAAAGTTTAATCTGAAACACAATTCTATACAATATAGTGGGGGTCCTTGCTTCATCTCTCAGCTAGGGGGTCCTTGGCCTGAAAATGTTGAAGACCCCTGGCTTAAAACATATACTGTATATATTCAAAGATATGCACACATTTTCAAGATTTTTTTCAAAAATATGTGCTTGTATATCTTATTATTCAAAATTAATAAGATATACAAGCTCATAGCGCGTCACTCGGTGTAAACGTTCATAATGATGACAGCCCTGGTGTAGTTCTGTGTAGTGATACATGGCTTGTGTTTGTTTAGGTACATAAGCTGGACAACACCACATGGAAGGCTGTAGAGGTCGTACCCATTGACATTGCAGACAGAGAGCAGGTGGCCGCTGCTGTAAGTAATATCATCGTTTTCCTTCGTTATTCTTCTCATGCACCAGTGATAATCTATGTGTGTATGTTTTAATACACACATAATCTATGTGTGTATGAAATACAAAGAATTCATAATATTATGTATCTTCAGAAACGATAATGCAGAAAAAATAAAATAAAAGGAAAGTGTCACCCTGCAGGATTAAGCATTGTGTTGGCACCACCATGTGGACAGGCATGGTCATTACACAGTTCATTCGCCCTATCTTTGTGTGGTCGATTGATTGATTGAATACTTTATTAACAGTTTGCAAGAAAAGCACAGAAAGTACAGTTTAATACAAATGCAATGCTGAAAGGATTGAACCCAAGAAAACACTATGACTTGTTTCCATTGGGGTCCTGTGTATTGAATTCATCGAAACATTTAGTGACAGACAAATATACAATGCTATGCAAAACGTCATATAAACGGGTTGTGATCAAAGGAAAAATATGTACAGTAAAGATGGGGGGGGGCATTTCTGGTGATGGGCTTGATTTTTTTATACAGGGGCCAGTTCCAAATTGCAGCCACCTGTAAGTGCTCTTTTAGAGCGGTTTTGAAGGAGAGTAAGGATTCACACTATTTGATGTCTGTTAGGTAGGACATTCCACATTTTGGTGGCATAGCAGTAGAATGAATTTAACCCCTTGTTTGAGCCGCATCTGTGCTGAACGTGATTTGTGGAGCTCCCTCTGGTGTTGTGTTTGTGGACGTCTTTGACGTTGTTGAAGTAGTTTGACCGGTACATGGGTGTCTTTGTGTTTGAGGTGTAGTGTATCTTGTAGACCAGGCCCATTGCAAGTTGCTGTACTCTGTCCTCTACCCTGAGCCATCCCACCTGTATTGTAATGTACTGGATATAATGTTTAAAAGTGCAGTTCAATATGCTGTACGTAAAGGTTGTATAAAACCAAGCATACAGCAATTAAAAGAAGGTCTGGTTTTTACTGTAAAATTAACATGAGGCAACTGGGCATCGATTATGCTGTCCCTTGGTGACACATTGGTATGGTGTGACTTGATTGTGTGTTTTTGAAAATCAGTTTTAGCTGCTCTCAGATCCACTACTGTCTGGGAGTAAAGCAGTCTTTGTGGTTTTAGGGAAAACTAAATGAAGGGAATGGGCAGATCCGAGGGCTCTGTGATTATTATAATGACGATTATTTGCTTGCAAAGTAAGTCAGAAAGATTTCAGTGTCTGCTAATCACTGAATTTTCCTAAAATGTTATAATAAACTTTCTTTGTCATTGACCTGGTTGACTTATTGATACCTGCTGCTATACTAGTAGAACTGGACAAAATATCTCAATTGTACTATGGACTAATACAATATCTGTATCACAGATGTCCAGCATAGAATAGCTTAGAACTGAGATTCTCAACGCAATTCTTAAACTTGGCAATTTTGCAATGAATACAGTAATTTATGTCTGTAATTTGCATAGATATGTTTTTTGTTGTTGTTAAATTTAAGAAATAAAATGTCCCAGATGGTGTGTTCTAAAAGTGATCCTAGGCTGTCATCAGCTGCTTGACTTACAGGAACATTTAGCCATATTATTCAACCTAATGTTTTGTGTCACTGTAGCAGCCTGGTGGACACTACAGGCAGAGTTTACACTCTGTGACTATTTTGCTGTCAATGGTAACTACATTAGACTGGGAAAGCATCTGTGTCATTTTAGATTTTTGTGTTGGCTATTCAAAAATAGTAGATGTACAAGCTCGCGGCACAAACATTTCTGAAAAATCTTCGAAGTGTGAGAACTACTAATTTTAGAAGGCATTTGTAGAATCGGCCTCAGGTCTTAAAGGGATAGTTCACCTCCAAAATGTCTTTTTTTTCTATCTATTAGTCACCCCATGGAGACTTGAATTCATGGATATTTTTTTGTTTTTGTCGCATTCCTAAGTCAATCATTTGATGACCGGCAGCGGTTCCGGTAGGAGACACAAAGAGTCTCCTTTGTGTCTCCAACCGGAACCGCTGCTCACCGGTCCGCTGGTCATCAAATCATTGGCTTAGGAATGTGACAAAAGCTAAAACATATCCATGAATTCAAGTCTCCATGGGGTGACTAATCAATAGAAAAAAAAACGTTTTTTTTGGGTGAACTATCCCTGTAATTTGTATGCGATTGTGGACCATGGGAACGAACATGAAGGAAGTAACCTAACCAGTTTGGATGTTCAACTTCCTTCACGTTTGTTGTTGTCTCCCCTGGCTGAGTGAGAGGCCTCCACAATACCCAGAATGCTTCACTCTAGCTTCGAGACATTCTTCCTCACTGGTTTCATTGTTTGGTCCCTAGAGTTATAATACATCTAGAGAACAGACAGCCCCGCCCAACACCTTTTCATTTCAATGAAGTTGCTCACCCAGCACGTGAAGTACCCGGAAAGTACCCTCTTGTTCCGCATTTGAGCACCAAACTTTGGTGCTCAAATGCGGAAGACATGAGCACCGAGCAGGGCGGTTTCAAATGGTAGAAGCACACGCAGTAGCGTTTTTTAAAAGCGGAAGTCTTGCAATCCCAGATTTGACCACCAGGTGACGGCAGCTTCACTGTTCTACCGCAGTACTGGGGGGCTTGGTTTGGTCGGGGGGAAAGTTCCTGTATTGATGCCAAGCAATACAGAGAAGATGTTCATGTATTATTGGTTGTTTTTGGTATACACTTCATACATTAAATCATTGTAGATAAATATTCCTTTAAGCTGTAAATATGTGGCTTCTATACCACAGACACAGAACACACGTAGAATGCGAACGGCACCAAATGAATTACATATTGGACCAATTACATAGAATGTAACAAGTTATTGTTGGGCAAATATGTTCCATCATTCACAATTATCGTCACAATTTGGTTTGACTTGTTTGTTAAACTTTCAACTGACTGCTGTGGGCTGCAAACTGTGGCCTGCATCTCCTTGGTATTTGCGGTAGCACAATCTTATTGGGAACGGTTTTATTATCCTCCTAAATGTAGCAAAATATGGCTGAATTGCAGCCCTTTATCATTGGAGCCAATCTAAAGCTTGCAATAAATGTTTTCCCTTTTCATTTTGAACTAACCCTGACTATTCTATAATGTAGTGGTTCTCAACCTTTTCAGGCCGCGACCCCCCCAAAAATAATTATATTTTAACTGGGGACCCCCCCCACCCTGACAAGCACTTGGAATTGTTGGAGTTGAGGCATTACATTTAGTTGACTAAATAGAGATAAATATTGTGAAAATAGACGATCTACAAGCTCACAACGCCTCGTGTTGCGAGGCGTTGTGAGCTTGTAGATCAGATATTTTCTCAATATTTTTTTGCCTCTTATATTGTTTGACAATTTAGCCAATGTATGACCAATTGTTAGAATACTTTTGATATCGCAGTAATGGTCTTTTTCTTAACATTTTCGTTTTTTAAGGTATTAAAAATGTCTTAAAAGTCCCTAAATTGTGACTGCTAATGCCGCCGGACAGCATGTCGCGGGTTCGACTCTCGATCCCGACGGCCTTTGCTGCGGGTCACTCCCCATCTCTCTCTCTCTCTCCCCATTTCCTGTCAGTCTACTATCTCTATCAATAAAGGCAGAAAAAAGACCCAAAAATATCCTTAAAAAAATAAGTCCTTAAATTGTCACCTCACTGTCAACCTGTGGGTGGTGGAGTCTGAGGACACAGGTTGAGAAACCAGTGCTATAATAATGGATTGTAGAGTACAATGTCAGGGGAACACTGATCCTAGCATGATGATGCGTGGTGTGGTCATCTGATGATGCAAACGGCGTGCATTCTCTGCCTCACAAAAGATGAAATGAAGCTCGACTGGGTTGATTAGCATTACCATTTAGAGTGAATCATCTGATACCAATCGGTGGCCAATTGGCTGAAGCGTCTCCTAGTCAAATATGGAGACTTTAGAGTAAAGCTTTTAAACTATTGAGCCCAGACCTCATTTCTCTTAATTGGCCTAAAAAGAAGTTCACAGATTTTGACTTCTTTTGCAGGTTTATTATGAAAGTGGTATGGATTTTGGATGGATTTTGGTTAATCTTCCATTTTGAATGTGCTATAGTGTTTGAAAGTGTTTCACATGATTGCTCTTATTTGGCATAACATTGCCTCATTTTGCCGGGCTCTTCACTGTGTGAATGTGTTAATGTTATGTGTGCGCGTGCATGAGGGAGGGATGGAGTGTGTGTGTGTGTGTGCGCGTGCGCCTGTGTGCTTGCGAAAGGCAGTTAGAGTGTGTGTGTGTGTGCGTGTGAGTGTGTTTGTTTGCCGTGGGTGGTTAACGAGGCAGACATGTTTGCCTTGCTGGAGGAGTTTGTTGTGTCTGTGGGCCCTATCAGCCCTCAGCCTGAGGCATGGCTGCAGGGCCTGAGGCTCACCGCCAGCATAGATGAGTTTGTTAGTGTAATTAAGGCGCTACAGTGCTCTGTATACCGGAACTAGGCAAATACACACTCTCTTGCTCTCTATTGCTCCCTCTCTCTCTCTTTCTCTCTCTCTCAGGGTGTGTGTTTGTGGAGCCTAACACACATACACACTCCTTTACTAACACACACACACACACACACACACACACACACACACGGTCCTTTTAGTGAGGAGTAGCTCGTTTTGTCCGCATGGCACATCGATTCACAGACCTCATTAGTGCTGCACAGTGTATTGTTATAGTGATGGACCTCTCAGCATTAACCCTTTAAGACCGGGAACGCATCTGTGTGTCATTTTAAAATTTCTTTGGGTTATTCAAAAATAGCAGATTTACAAGCTCATCATAGCGCGGCACTCGGTGCTATTTTTGGGGAAAAAATCGTGAAAATGTGTCAAATCTTTGAATATATATTTTTAAAGCCAACATTTTTAACGCAAATCTTTGCTTCTGGGGGTCCCTGGAACAACACACTTTGAGATAGGGGTCCGCGGCCAAATACATTTTTTGGGGGTCCTTGAGAACCACTGATATAGAAACATACGTTTTTCAAAAAACTGTAGGATTTAGAAGACATTTGTTGAATCCCCTGAGGCAAAGATTTGAGTAACAAATGTTTGCCTTAAAAATATATTTATATTCAAATATTTTACACATTTTCACGATTCTATTCTCAAAAATAGCAGATCTAGCAGATCTACAAGCTCATAGCGCGGCAGTGCCGCGCTATGAGCTTGTAGATCTGCTATTTTTGAATAGCCAAAGAAATCTTAAAAATGACACAGATTCATTCCCGGTCTAAATGGGTTAAAACAGCCAAATTACTGTGTGTGTGTGTGTGTGTGTGTGTGTGTGTGTGTGTGTGTGTGTGTGTGTGTGTGTGTGTGTGTGTGTGTGTGTGTGTGTGTGTGTGTGTGTGTGTGTGTGTGTGTGTGTGTGTGTGTGTGTGTGTGTGTGTGTGTGTGTGTGTGTGTGTGTGTGTGTGTGTGTGTGTGTGTGTGTGTGTGTGTGTGTGTGTGTGTGCGTGCGTGCGTGCGCGCATGGTGGGGTTTCTGGGGTATCTCTTTCTACTTATCTGGCACCCTCCTGTCGGGCCAAGTAGCCCTGAAAAGTAGCTTTTTAGCTGCAGGCACATCATGATTTATTTAAAATTGCTGGGCCCTTGAGCTGTGGATAATTTGAAAGGCATTTCATTTATTTGTATTATTCCTTTTTTTTCTCACCAGTTTTATGTATTCAACTCTTTGCTCTCTCTCCAGTCTGTGCTCTTCTAAATAAATAATTCAACCAGAGAAGTGTTAACCCTTTAAGGCCGGGAACGCGTTGTGTGTGACATTTTTAGATTTTTTTGGTTATTCAAAAATATCAGATCTACAAGCTCGTAGCGCGGCACCGAGTGCAGCGCTACGAGCTTGCAGATCTGCATTTGTTTTTTTTATCGTGAACATTCGTGCAAATCTTTGAATATATTTTAAAGCGAACATTTGTAACTAATCTTCTGGGGATTCTACAAAATGTCTTCTAAAGACATTTTGTAGAATCAGTTTTCTGAAAAACTTGCTATAATATCAGTGGTTCTCAAACTTTTTCATGTCAAGGGCCCCCAAAATGATATGTATTTGGCCATGGACCCCCATCTCAAAATATGTTGTTCCAGGGACCCCCCAGAAGCAAAGATTTTAGTTCAAAATGTTTGCTTTAAAAATATATATAAATTCAAAGATTTGCACAACTTTTCACAATTTTGAAAAAAACGGCTACAAAAATGGCAACGCGGCACTCAGGGCTGCGCTATGAGCTTGTAGATCTGCTATTTTTGAACAACCCAAAGAAATCTAAAAATGACCGGTCTGAATGGGTTAATCACATACGTGTATACGTGTGCTCATCAGGATGTTTGCTCACCACCTCCTTTTCTTTTTACGCCTACTACTGTTGTGGGATTTAGAACCCGGGTCTGTTCTAACGGATGCAGAGCTTAGTTTAGCGGAGAGAGAGAGAGAGTGAGAGAGGGTTTGGCAAGGGCATAGCTGTATGTATACAGTATATTGGAATGCATGGGTGGAGCAGTGTTGGTGGTTGGCACAGCTGTACTCATCGGCACACACACACACACACACACATGTAATACGCAATTATAGTGCCATTGCTTTTTTTGCCTGTGAGCCGTCTCCAGTGGCTCAATTTGGGGGTTATTTCAGCGAAAAGCTGCAGAGGGTCATCTCACCTGTGCTGTCGGCAGATGCTCCAAATGAGTGCTTGCATACACATCATCACGACACCCACACACACATAAACACACACATGCAAGCGCATACACACACACACACATGCACGCCCGGTCGTGAACTCGGGGCTGCCACCGGTGGCATCGTCAACTCCTCCAGACCTTGCAGGCTTCCAACTCCCAGCTGACAGAGTAGAGCCCACATCCCAAACAAATGTGAACAGTGTGTGTCAACATTGCACACTAATACCCCTGGTTTATACTGGGAATAATCCGGTTATGGCGATAATTTGAAGCATTTACTGTGCATTATGCATAGCATTAGTACAATTACATTACAGCCACCCGGAGTTGCGTGTTTTACTCAAAGAAATCTGGTTTCATCATAGACTTGTAAATACTTCCTTTTATCCTGTGAGGTTTGTCCATCTTTACAGCTACATATTCTGATATGCAAATGTTAAGAAACCAGAAATGAAATCTGACGTGGCATTTGCATAACCAAATAAATCAAAAGATTGCGCAAAAGAACAGCAATTGTAATCGGTTTTGCTTAATACCACGATTAAGAGCTAACTTGGAAATCTGTGTTTAATTACCATTTAGGGCGCACAGCAGTAACCGAGACGCTGCTAACCAACGGCGGTGAAGTCATTAGAAGAGAAGGCGGGCGGGGCGGCACTGTGTGCCAAAACGTTGATAAATAAATGGCATCAGAACATTTTGTGGATGTGCATTGTAAATGAATAGTGTATAAGCAGTGTATGAGTGTGTTCATCTCGCTCTTCTCTCATAATAACCAGAGTATTTTCCTAATTGTTGGACGTATATTCGGGTGTCTTAAGAATTTTATACAGCCGATCTACACACTCGCAACGCGTTGCAATGTGACACGTGTAGATTGACTATTGTCACAATCTTTGTACAGTTTTAGAAGAAGAAAACTTTTTTTTTTGTGTTTGCCTATAGTGTCATGCCCAAAATAATGAATGTGGTTGAGAAAAAGGTCACATAATGTTCTCTGATGCTGTACAACAGAAGGAATCTAATTTAGATAGCATGTTATTTAGACAGATGGCAGGTTCATTTGTTGACCTGGTATCCTATAGTGGTTTCTATAGTTTCAATGTACATATTTTTTTTATATTTTTTTTATATATTGTACTGTTAAGACTGATGCCAGGTTCTTGGTTTCCCTGGCTCTGGATAAAGAGCGTCTGCTAAATGCCCAGATTGTAAATTGAATGGCAATTCTGGCATGGAGGTATAGGAGAGTCCTCTCTCTAGCTGAACCCTCTCTTCAGCTCAGAG
Organism: Gymnoscopelus microlampas; assembly: GCF_963454915.1. Classification (NCBI taxonomy): domain Eukaryota; kingdom Metazoa; phylum Chordata; class Actinopteri; order Myctophiformes; family Myctophidae; genus Gymnoscopelus; species Gymnoscopelus microlampas. Next base: position 43,040,189 of record NC_139941.1, read on the forward strand.
TGCAAATGGATGAAACGGTTCACAAGAAGAATACGCTTCTAAATATCATTCCACTTGGTGGTGCGAGACCCTTTCTATCCCCGGATACATCCATAGACTAACCACTAGCCACACACACACACACACACACACACACACACACACACACACACACACACACACACACACACACACACACACACACACACACACACACACACACACACACACACACACACACACACACACACACACACACACAGCTCTTACAAGGTTTGCTTTATATTTGTATGTACATATTAGATGTGTTATTGTTATTATGTATGTAATGTATGTACATATTAGATATTAGACTTTTGATCTGTTTTTTTTTGTTAACATTTTGTAATTTATTTTATTGTGAGCTATGAATTTAATTTCACACCCTTGTTATTCATCCTATGGATATGTAGTGTGGGGTTATATGGGGTTATGAGGTGTTGTGCTCTAACACACCTCATGTAACCTCACACTTGCTCTATAAAGACCCAGCCTTGCCAAAACCCTGGCTCCAGCTGAATGTAAACAGTTTTTAATGCCACTTCAACCAGTCGTGGGTGTTTGTTTTCTAACCGTGTAAACTGTTCTGTCTGCAGGACTACAAGCAGGATGAGGACCCCGCCATTTTCAAGTCGACCAAGACTGGCAGAGGACCCCTTGGCCCCAACTGGAAGGTAACTACCATCTTAACCCATTGAGACCTGAAGCCGATTCTACATGTCTCCTAAATCTCAACAGTTTTCTGAAAAACGTATGTTTCTATATCAGTGGTGCTCAATCTTTTTCATGTCAAGGACCCCCAAAATGATATGTTTTTAGCTGTGGACCCCATCAAAATATTTTGTTCCAGGGACCCCCCAGAAGCAAAGATTTGAGTTAAAAATGTTCGCTTTAAAAATATATATATTCAGAAGATTCACACACATTTTCACGATTTTTCAAAAATAGCAGATCTACAAGCTCGTAGCGCGGCACTCGGTGCCGCGCTATGAGCTTGTATATCTGCTATTTTTGAATAGCCCAAAGTGTAAAATAATGCTTTTTATCTCAAATCTAAAAATGACACAGTTCCAGGTCTTAATGGGTTAAGTTGAGCCCGACCGATGACATATTTCTGGGGACGATGTAGATCCCGATGTTGGAGATCGGTTTGAAAAAGTTGAATACAAATTCAAAAATTGCCCATCTACAACCTCACAGCACTGTGAGCTTGTAGGTCTGCTTGTTGTTTGACGTTTCTGAGAAAGCAGTGTGGTTATTGTTTTTGGTAATAAAAGTAATCCACATGATATCAGCCATCATGAGGTAAAACGTCATTTAATTCCTGGTCATTACCAGTAACAGAAAAGACATTGTCTAATAACAGCATAGTGTCCCTGTCTCAAGTTCAGCTATCCTTATAAAGTTATTATGTGTGCAGTATGTTAATGAAGCCGCACAAATCACACTGTGATGTTCAGTGGAGAAGCAACACATGTAAACATATTGCACACAGCTTTAGAGCTTGTGCTATAAAGATTTAACCCTTTAAGACCCTGAAGCCAATTCTACAAATGTCTTCTAAATCCCAATAGTATTCTGAAAAAACGTATGTTTCTATATCAGTGGTGCTCAAACCTTTTCATGTCAAGGACCCCCAAAATGTATATGTATTTGGCCGCGGACCCCCCATCTCAAAATATTTTGTTCCAGGGACCCTCAGAAGCAAAGATTCGAGTTTAAAAATGTTTGCTTTCCAAGACTCCAAGATTTGCACAAATTTTCACTATTTCTCAAAAATAGCAGATATACATCTGCTATTTTTGAATTGCCAAAGTGTAAAATAATGCTTTTTTTTTTAGCTCAAATGAAAAAAGTGACACAGATGCGTCCCAAGTCTTAATGGGTTAAGTGTAACTTGTGCAAGAGTTTCTGGTACAATTCCATCCAGTGTACTTCCAACTCCAGTGTACTTCCAACTCTGTACAGACTATAATACAGATGTAAGGCATTATTATTATACACACACACATATTCAAGAAGTTCTGGTTATATCTTGTGTAATTAATGCCTTTCTCTAACTGGGTACAGATGTTTCAGAATTTAAACAGGACATAACAGCAATAAGTACATAAGTCAATGACGGATGCAGTTTTTTCTAGGACTATAGTGTTACCTGGACATCGGAGGACAACGCAAAAATGTTTGCATAACAGCTGTGTGTGTGTGTGTGTGTGTGTGTGTGTGTGTGTGTGTGTGTGTGTGTGTGTGTGTGTGTGTGTGTGTGTGTGTGTGTGTGTGTACGTGCACGCTGCTGGCTATAGGCTGTGCTTGACTGGAGGCTAAGTTAGGGAAAGAGCAGGAGGCTTGGGGAGGAGGCTCAGCCACTGAAGCTGCAGCCCTGCAGTTTGATGAAGACAAATCACCTCCTTCCCGGCTCTAATTGGCCGTAATAGAAATCGCAAGTCATCAGGTCAGATTAGAAGCTCTCTCTTCGGTCTGAGCCCGGCCCACCACCACCACCTCCTCCACCTCCTTCACCTCCTTCTTCTCCTCAGACACACCGGCCCCGCTTTTTTTCTGCAACGTGATGGGAGTGAAAAATGAGAGGATAGGAAGGAGAGGACAAAATGCGTATTGTGGGGACAGATTCTGAATTTTTAACCCATTAAGACCGGGAGCGCATTTGTGTCATTTTCAGATTTCTTTGGGTTATTAAAAAAATAGCAAATGGCGAGCTTGTAGATCTGCTATTTTTGAAAAATCGTGGAAATATATATATTTTTAAAGCAAACATTTCTAACTCAAATCTTTGATTCTGGGGATTCTTCAAATGTCTTCTAAATACTAACCGTTTTCTGAAAAACGTATGTTGCTATAAAATCAGTGGTGCTCAAACTTTTTCATGTCAAGGACCACCCGCAGAAGCAAAGATTTGAGTAAAAAATATATATATTCAAAGATTTGCTCACATTTTCAAGATTTTTCAAAAGTGCCGCGCTGCAAGCTTGTATATCTGCTATTTTTGGATAGCCAAAGTAGGAAATAATGGTTAAAGTGGTTACACAGATGCCTTCCCAGTCTGAATGGGCTAACATTGTGAGCGCCGAGTGTAGTGAGTGATGTTAGCTCTGATTAAAACTTTGTTATTGAAGCCCCCCCCCTCCACACCCCCCACTCCATGCAGCTTCATAAGTGGGGCTCAGTTAATTCTCTGTCAGACACAGTGAGTACCTCCACCCTGCAGCAGAGCCCTCCTATAGTTCACCATGAGAAAGTTTCCTTTAACTTCCAAGCTCTATTCTCTGAACAAAGGCAGCCGCCACCCCCCCCCCCCCAAAAAAAACCCTGCTTTTAAAAAAGTAGGAATAAAGCGGTGCAACTTTTTGTTTTTTTGTGTGTTTTTTAATTAGATCACCATCCCGTCTGCCGTGGACACAGAAAGAGACATGTTTTTGAAAAGGTGGAGAGAGAAAAAAAGTAGTTAAGTGACAACCAGAGTCACAATTTGTGCCAGCTTCTCAGAGCTGGCGGTACAGCTCTTGTCTATCTCTGCGTGCACACATGCTTGCATATCGGCACCCCTTTGTGTTTCTGAAAACTCCTGCTCCTTTGAGCGGGGCGCACAGAGAGAGAGAGAGAGGGGAGAGAAGAAATGTCACCGCAAGTGTTTTGATGTGGAATCCGTTTTATGTGAAGTTCCCCTTTTAGCGATGACAACTTTTCTAAACCCACCGCAAATTTCCGAAATACTTCACATTCCCCCTCCCTCCCTCCCTCCCTCTCTCTCTCTCTCCATCTCTCTCTTTCTCTCTCCCCCTCCCTCTTCCTCCACTCTCACTCTCTTCCCAAGATCACAGCATCAAACAGCAGTGTGGGATGCATGGGGGCCGATTGGGATGGGGTCTGTGGCATTTTCTCCAGGAATTGCTGAGCACAAAATGAAGTGATTAATTAAACGAGTTTTCTCTGAGGGAGTGTGTGTGTGCTGTGGGAGGGCAAGCAGGTCCCGGGTGTTAACCCATCCAGACCGGGAACGCATCTGTGTGTGTCATTTTTAGATTTCTTTGGGATATTCAAAAATAGCAGATATACAAGATCATAGCGCGGCACCGAGTGCCGCGCTATGAGCTTGTAGATCTGCTATTTTTGAAAATTTGTGAAAATCTTTGAATATAGTATATATGTTTTTTTAAAGCAAACATTTTTAACTCTTCATTTTTAAATCTTTGCTTCTGGGGATTCCACAAATGTCTTCTAAATCCTAACAGTTTATTTTTTTTTTAAACTTATGTTGCTATAATATCAATGGTTCTCAGACCCCATAATGATATGTATTTGGCCGCGGACCCCCATCTCAAAATATTTTGTTCCAGGGACCCCCAGATGCAAAGATTTCAGTTACAAATGTTTGCTTTAGAAATATATATATTCAAAGTTTTGCCCAAATTCACTATTTTTCAAAAAAATAATGCAGATCTACAAGTTCTCGGTGCCGCGCTGTGAGCTTGAGTTTGTATATCTGCTATTTTTGAATAGCCCAAAGACATCTAAAAATGACACACAGATGCGTTCCCCGGTCTAAATGGATTAATAATGTAACCAGCTTTGCAGCACGACGCGCCCCTCCTTATCGCTGTAGCGAGCTAGCGTTTTATCTGGCTCACCGCGGCCACAAAGGCAGGCTGTCTGGGACGGGGTGTCGCAGTCAGGGCGGGAGGCAGAGAAATGGTCCCCCTTCATCTGGAGTTGAGCCACTTTGCTCTGCTCTCTCCCTCCCCTCCCACCTTACCCACCTCTCCCTCTCCTCCTCCTCCTCCTTCTCTTCTTCACAGGGAGGCAGAGAGTGCAGATGGATGTAGAAAGTTTGTTGTTTAGATTAGTGACTTTGATCTGTGTATCCCAGAGAATCCTTCCATGCTGATCATTATTTCAGCAAAGCTCCTCCACACACCCAGCGAGCATTACGCATTAATGCCGTTTTGGCTTTGAATACAGCTGAGAGATTAGTCCACATTTAATTTCCTTTTTGAGCACGCAGCTCGTCACGACGGAACGTTTTTTTTTTTTAATGTTACAAAGTTGTGCTTCGACATTTTGTGGCTGTGACATTAACCAGCTTGTAGATCTGCTATTTTCGTATATTATAAGTATTTATAAAATATATATAGAATTATAATGCATGGATTCAAGTTCTCAGTCGCCACGACTGATTTCAGTCATTTGGATTCCATAGAAGCCAGCATGTCTTCTATGGTACCATGTTGCGCATCGAAAACAGACGATCGACAAGCTCTCAATGCGTCTAGCGACGCATTGAGAGCTTGTAGATGGGCTGTTTTCAGTTATTATTTCAAGATTAGAGCATTTGAAGTGGTCAAACAAGCAATAAGTTCAGAAGAATCTTCCATAAAATAGTCTCGGATATTACATATAAAAGCAAAGGTTAAAAGCCTCTATCTGTGATTTCTGGGTGTCTGGTTGGCAGTATGAACAGCAGGAACCAAAGTATGTCTAAAACATACTTTCACAAATTGCACATTAAGACTTAAGGTCCTTACACACCGGGCGACACCGGCGAAAATAGCGAATATACGCAAAATTCGGACTCGTTCCGAATAATTAAAAGACGCTTTTTCGCTTCGCTTTTTCGCTTTTTCGCTCCATGTACGGAGCCATTGACTTTATAAGGTTTTAAAAAAAAACGCATTATTCGCACGAAAAAATCGCCCCGGTGTGTAACAACCTTAAATCACACAAAAAAATATTTTGTGAGGTTTTATTTTGCTTAAATTCATGTGACTGATTGGTCTGGTCGTTTCCTTTTCCCCCAACAGAAAGAGCTGGTCAGTACGACTGAATGTCCTAGGATGTGTGCCTACAAACTGGTCACGGTCAAGTTCAAGTGGTGGGGCCTTCAGACCAAGGTGGAGAACTTCATCCACAAGGTCAGGACAAACACACACACACACACACACACACACACACACACACACACACACACACACACACACACACACACACACACACACACACACACACACACACACACACACACACACACACACACACACACACACACACACACACACACACACACACAGAAGATTTTAGTTGTGTTTTTGGCATTTGGAACATATGAATGCATTTTTTATTTCCGTCAGATTTTTAGGATTTGTAAACACAATTTGCACAGGGCAGATTTGACAAATAACTTAAATATAGGCTACAAAGAAATTACTGACCCATTTCATAATTTTATACTTTCAAATTATTTTTTTATAGAGTAAATAGTTGATCTACAAGTTCACAACGCGACACGTCAAGTCACACGCAAGCTTGTAGATCTGCTATTTACGTTATTTTTGGAAAATGTTTGAAAATGAATAAAACATTTTCAACATGGAAACGATTAGGACGATTTATGCAAAATAATTGCCAATATCTAAAATAATTGTGATTATGTAATGACTGTGACAGGCCTAACCGTCACATGATCTCGGGTCATACTAGTCCAGAATACATCGGAGCAAAAGTTCAGGACTGGAACCTGTTATGTGGATTTGCTGGTCACTTAGCACCTCTGTGTTCAAAGCTTGATGTCGTCTCGAATCGCTGTTACTTTTTGTTTGACTTCCTCTCATAGTGCAACTTTGTCTGGTTCCGTTCATTGTGTCTGTCCTTCAGCAAGAGAAGAGGATCTTCACCAACTTTCACCGCCAGCTCTTCTGTTGGATCGACCAGTGGGTGGAGCTGACCATGGCGGACATCAGGCAGATGGAGGCAGAGACACAGAGAGAGCTGGAGGAGGTCAGTATGTCCACAACAATAACCCAACACATATGAAGCTCCATTCTGTTCTTCCTGTACCAATAAAAACAGACTTGTTGAACAACTGTTAGCTTTGCTAGTAAGCTTTTAGAGCAGCTTTTAGAGCATGGCCATTTTATGGTGCTACAGATAGAAACCCCATTCGTTGTTCCCATACAGATTTCTGAAATGTTTATTTAAATTATTTTAAGCCTGGAACCAAGTCATCCAGTCTCCTGGTGAATCATGACCATAAAACATTTGAAAACCGCACAGAAAAGGGTATTTATTACATATAGTATATAATATTAGATTATATTTTGTGATACAGAATCAAATGTTTTATGGTCATGATCCACCAGGAGCCTGGATGGCTTGGTTCCAGGCTTAAAATAGTTTATATAAATATTTTCTGAAATCTCTTTGGGAAAAATGCATGGGCTTTCTATCTGTGGCACCACAAAATGGCCCCCTATAATGTCCAGGAGTTATTGTTATTATTATTATTATTATTATTGTTAAAACTGTACTCTGATAAATGACCCCCTGACCCTTTCCATTGTTGGCTAACTACGACATAATATGCTATAGCTACATTAACCAACCAAAAAGCTGGCCAGATGGGGCTTGTCTCCTAGCAACACGACAGTGTTTGGATGAAACCATCTCTATACAAATACGCACGTCAACCTTCATTTGTGATCTTGGGCGTTGACTTCCAGTGGTTGCTGTGCGTTTAGATGTACTTGGTTAACTTTGACCAGCGACCAACTAGTAATGTAGAGCAGCCTCCTAAAACAATATTCAGTCAGTGGTCAAATCGCGGTTAACCCATTGAGACCTGAAGCCGATTCTACATGTCTCCTAAATCTCAACAGTATTCTGAAAAACCTATGTTTCTATATGTGGTGTTCAATCTTTTTCATGTCAAGGACCCCCAATATTATATGTATTTGGCCGCGGACCCCCATCAAAATATGTTGTTCCAGGGACCCCCCCAGAAGCAAAGATTTGAGTTAAAAATGTTCGCTTTAAAAATATATATATTCAAAGATTTGCTCACATTTTCACGATTTTTCAAAGATAGCAGATCTACAAGCTCGTAGCGCGGCACTCGGTGCCGCGCTATGAGCTTGTATATCTGCTATTTTTGAATAGCCCACAGTGTAAAATAATGCTTTTTAGCTCAAATCTAAAAATGACACAGTTCCAGGTCTCAATGGGTTAAAAGTTCCTCCAACTTTACATGTTTGCTCTCTTCGCTATCTCTCCCTTTTTAAATGTATTTATTTTATTTTGGGTCTTTTTACAATCAAATTAAAATCATAGGGTTTTATTTTTGTATTGGGTTTTATATTTGTATGTACAAATTAAATCAGTGTTTGGCATTTGCTGATCTTGGGCAGCTAATCACATTGATCTCTATTACCAAATTACATTACTACTTTTCCCCTCTATGGCGTTCCTGAATAGAAACGTTGTGGGATATCAGAGAGAGGATAAGTACACTCTACAGGATATTACATTTTGAGAGCTCTGACATTTTGGCTGGTAGCCTTTTTCCACTTACCTTCTTATGCAGGGATAAAGCTGTTAAAGTTTTGTTGAAGGGCTCTCGTTAAATAGCTTTATATTACGAGTGTTCGTTCAATAACGGGGTCTCCCTGTCTCTCCAGCTCTTAACCCATTAAAACCTGTGGCCGATTCTACAAATGTCCTCTAGATCTTAACAGTTTTCTGAAAAACGTATGTTGTTAAATCAGTGGTGCTCAAACTGTTTCATGTCAAGGACCCCCAAAATTCTATGTATTTGTCTGCCGACCCCCAACTCAAAATATTTTGTTCCAGGGACCCCCAGAAGCAAAGATTTGAGTAAAAAAATCTTTGCTTTAAAAAAATATATATATTCAAAGATTTGCATGATTTTTCAAAAATAGCAGATCTACAAGCTCAGCTCAGCACGAAGTGACTCACTATTGTGGTCCATTTAATATTCAAGCAACTAGACAAGCAACAGTACAACAAACAACGATAAAAAAAAAATACATATCCAAATATGCAGTTTAAAACGATAACAGTTTAAAAGATGCCACCTGACCACTCCTCATTGGCTGTTGGCCAATTGACCAAAACATCTTTTGGTCAAGGTTACCTTACCTGGCTGGTGTTCACAATTGCAACCAAGACATAAAATAAAATAAAATACCAGTGCATGTATAGGTATTTTACATTAAATTTGATACTACATCATCTCTAATGTGTCTCATTGTGACCCTCTCATGTGTACTAACATTGCTGACCCTAAGGGAGCTATTGTATGGTGGTGGAATAGTTCATTCCTATCATTTGCTGCCTGCTCCCTCCAGCCAGTCTATCATCTCCCCATTAACAACGTCAACCCCTAGCATCCCTATTCTGGGTCCAACATTACAGAAAATAACAGATCTAGGGGGCGCCGATGACCGAGTGGTTAAGGCGCGTACCACATAGGCTCTGATGCCTTGACAGTGTGTCCCGGGTTAGATTCCCGACTCTCCCCGGTTTCCTATCTCTCTAAGAAAAGAGGGAGAGAAAATATCAAGTCATCCCAATGACTTGATATCTTTCTCAAACATGATACAGCATTTCTTTTTTGTTTACTTCTGCTGCTAACATTTTGCAATGCTTTGCCATTCCAGCCATTGTATTCACCTGATTCAGATGCTATCAATGCATTGAATGGGACATTATCAATCAGACCATTGAATGGGCGAAGTAGACGACATACTGACCTGCCCACGATTTATCAGACCATTCATTGGGTGTAATCAAGAGATACTGACCCACAGACAGAGATGACTTATATCATTTTTGTTTGGACCGTGACGTTTCAAGAAGTACAGTCTCAAGCAAACTGGAGCCACGTGAGGGACCACTGAGCGAGCGAGTTGCCGTGCCGAACGTTGCGACGTTCGCTTGAGCCTACTGCAGTGCCGTCCGAGTTATATACCGATAGGCACAGAATAGTAAATAATGTTGTGGGGACTGCTCTGCCTCCCGGTAGGTCAGTATCTCCAAATCGCGGGTAGGTCAGTATGTCTCCTACTTCGCCCATTCAATGAATGGTCTGATAAAACGTGATCATGTCCCATTCAGTGCATTGATAGCATTCGAAGCCGGTCTTGTACTTGATCCCAAAATAAAAACAAAACCTTTTGTAACAAGTCCTTAGCTGTATTATTACGCCTAATCACCTTTTAATAATCTTCACATCCTGGATCATTAAAATATTTCCGGGGGGGGGGAAACAAACCTGTAACTTCACCCCTCCGTTCTGTGATTTTGCTGTGATCTAGATGCGTAAGAGGGGTTCTGTACGAGGCACGAAGGCTGCAGAAGAGTAGCCCTGGCCAGGTGTAGGGCTCAGGGAGGCTGTGTAAGTCTGAAACTGCCGAGAGGCAATGTGGCTTCTATATTAGAGACCATTGTTGCTTCCATCTCATGGATTCTTCCTCCAGGATCTCTTGTGTTTTCTGCATGGCTATGCTGCTTTCACGCCATACTGTGGTGTTGAGAAAGGGTGGTTTGTGGTCACTGTTTTTGAGTGTGTATGTGTAGAATGTGTGTGTGTGTGCACATTTAACTCCATAGTTCAGTTTGAATTAGTTAATCAATAACACCAGATCTCAGAGAAATATGAAGCATTTGCCAGGTCGTTAAGTGTTTTTCGCTGACCTAGTGAAATGCTCCCTGCCGTGGTTTGTGTGTGTGTACGTGTACGTGTGTGTGTGTGTGTGTGTGTGTGTGTGTGTGTGTGTGTGTGCACGCGCACAAGCCTACTCAATCTATTTGTGTGTATCCAGACATCTGTGCAGACTGTTCCCAGAATCGCGAGTGAGCTCTCGTTTCTTCTTTCAAGACGACTAGTACGAGGTGGCGGTCAGTCAAAAAACATCCAAAGAAAAAAGCCCTATACGCAAGCCCTGCACCTTACGGTCCAAAGAATCACCATAGAAAACACATTAAAAACACTCCTCTGGCATGCACAGGCCTCTCATTTCTGTGTATCACATTCTCCGTAAGGCCACTGGTTCCCTTTTGGCCGTTGCTCTAAATATCAGCCTGAGAGCTTTTGGCCGTACAAGGAGAAAAAAGGGAGGAATCCGGGGCTGGACTGGCCAAAGTGGGCCAGGATCAAACATTCCTGGCCCACTACCAACATGGAGCATTCTGTGCTCCCCCCTCCAACCCCCCCTAACCCATTTAGACCGGGAAAGAATCTGTGTAATTTTTAGATTTATTTGGCTATTAAAAAATAGCTGATATACAAGCTCATAGCACGCCACCGAGTGCCGTGCTATGAGCTTGTAGATCTGCTATTTTAGAAAAATCGTGAATATTTGTGCAAATCCTTGAATGTATATTTTTCAAAGCGAAGATGTGTAAAATTTTGTGCAAGTTTTTTCTCTAAAATATTTAGTTCCAGGTACCCCCAGAAGCAAAGATTTGAGTTACAAATGTTGGCTTTAAAAAATATTATATTCAAAGATTTGCACACATTTTCAAGATTTTTCTAAAAATTGCAGATCTACAAGTCTACTTGTATATCTGCTATTTTTGAATAGCCATAGAATGACACACGTGCCGCGTTCCCGGTCTTAATGGGCTAAACATCTCGCCCCAAACCCGCCATGTGTTTCCCATTTTCCCCCTGGAGCACGTAAACAGACGGGTTGCATCAAAGAGGGGCTGCGGTTGTTCGATGAGCGCTCGGCCCTGAGCCTCTGCGCCGGGGAGGTCAGCCGGGTCGCACTACTCGGCCCTATATATAAGACCGCATACTAGCGTTAAAGAATCCTGGAGGGACGGCAGCAGGCTACGACCGACCGCCACCGCTCACTCGCCCCCAAATCCCACTGGGGCTTTCTTTATTTAAAATCATAAAACCTCCAGAATCACGTTCCTCCACCTTAGAGCAGTGGTTCTCAAGCATTTTCATGTCAAGGACCCCCAAAATGACATGTATTTGGCCGTGGACCCCCATCTGAAAAGGTTTTGTGCCAGGGAAAAATACAAAATGATTAAAAAAATTCCAAATACTTTCAAGATTTTTCAAAAATGTAAAAAAATGGCAGATATACAAGCTCGCAGCGTGGCACAAAGTGACACGCTGTGAGCTTGTACATTTGCTATTTTTAAATAGCCACGGTAACAAATTATGCTGGGGACCCCCTAGTACCCCTTCAAGGACCCTTGAGACTGGGTGTTAGTTAGGCTTAGTCTCCGACTGAGATGTCGGGCCTCAGCTTGACATCGTCTTCGTAAGGATCCTTCACAGGTTCATTGTGTGGTGAGATTTGCACCTGACCGGGGTGAGTAATGCCTGAGTTTATATACTTGGTTGCACAATAGTGGTGGGAAAAAACGTTAATTTCAGTGAACGGCAATGATTTGTTCAAATGATTCGTTCACGTTCAGTAGCGCTATTTTCTAGTGAAAAACACCATCGCGGGAGCGTTATTATTACGTCGCACGTACAGCCCGCCCTCCCGTCCTGTGTACGGGGGGCATGAACAATGGCGTGAACGTAACAATCTCAGGACGTGGACGAACTCGTTCACGAACTCGTTCACGGCAATGAACTAGTTCTTTTGAAACGAATCGATCATGAACGACCCATCACTAAGCGGATGGGTGTTGTGCGCACTAAAACGGCAGATCTACAAGGTCACACTGAACGCGTCGCAGAAACACACCCGTGTGCAACCAAGTGTAAAAAGAATCAAGGCTTATAGGAACGCCACGTCCTGCAGAGACGACTATATGCACTAACAGTTCTGTCTGCTTCTCTGTGCTAACATCGACTGGGTGGTGGTGGTTGAGGGATGGAGGGGAGGAGGGGAGGAGAGAGAGGGGGGCCTTCAAGATGGCTCCCTCTCTCCCTCATTAACATACAAATGGAATTCTGCAGTTGAAAAGGAGAGCCTGTGCCTGTGATTGAGAGGGACGGCGGCGGCGGCGGGGAGAGAGAAGAATGGATGGAGAGGTGGTAGGATGAATCCTCGCACCATTTCATCAGATCTGTCTTATTCCTCCTCTGTTTAGGGGCCAACCGTTTGCCTGAACTGTTCCATTAAGCCGTTCAGACCGGGAACGCATCTGTGTGTCATTTTTAATTTCTTTTGGCTATTCAAAAAAATAGCAGATATACAAGCTCACGGAGTGCAGCGCTATGAGCTTGTAGATCTGCTATTTTTGAGAAATCGTGAAAATTTGTGCAAATCTTTGAATATATATTATTTAAAGCAAACATTTGTAACTCAAATCTTTGCTTCTGGGGGATTATACAAATGTCTTCTAAATCCTACAGTTTTTTTTCTAAAGATCTATGTTTCTATATCAGTGGTTCTCAAACTTTTTCATGTCAAGGACCCCCAGAATTATATGTATTTGGCCGCAGACCCCCATTTTAAAATATTTTGGTCCAGGGACCCCCATGAAGAACATTTGAGTTACAAATGTTCGCTTTAAAAAAAATATATTTTTTGCACAAATTTCACGATTTTTCAAAAATGGCAGATCTACAAGCTGAGCTTGTATATCTGCTATTTCTTTTATAGCCCAAAGAAATCAAAAAATGACAGACAGATGCGTTCCCGTCCAGGACTGAATGGGTTAAGGTGTTTCGGCTATCAGATTCAGCCACTAATTGACTTTCTAAAGCCATCAGCCTCGGGCTGGGTGGAATCTGAAAGTGATGCTTTTATCTCCCCGGGAAAACAAACAAGGAGCTCAATAAGTCTGATAATGAAAAAAATGATATAGATTTTGGTCTTTTTTTTTAACATTAGTAGGTGAATCAGATTTGAATGATGAATATAAAACCTTGGCCGGCTCGCATTCACAGTCACCAGCAACCCATTTGTGCAGAATTCCACTTGTTGATGCATGCATCGCCCACAAACCTGCCCTCACTTGTTTAGCCAGTAGCGGCACAGTAAAGCGCTAATGGCTGTTTATTTGCCTCTGTTGTTCCCTCTCTCTCCACAGCTTCGCCAACAGGGCCAAGTACGAGGAACCACCGCCGCCGACGAGTGACGAAAAAATGGACATGGATTTTAAATAAACGACGAAAAACTCAACAACCGCGATGATGATGATGACAACAGCGACGAAGACTAGCGATGAAGAGGGATCCTCCCTAAGGGTGCCACCTTCACCTTTAAAACCAATTCAGGCCAATGGAGGGGAGAGGGGTTTCTGTTACCGATGATGATCGATCAGTAGAACGGATCCCTTGCCCTGCACCCCAATCATAGACATTCTATCCAACAGAGGAATTGATTTTCTAGAACATACGATCCCGATCTTTTAGCTGATAAAGGCTCCCGTTTAATTTTTGATCTCCTGCTGTGGCTGGGAGTGGCCGGCTATCTTATCGGCTATTGCCATTTGTTTTTTTTTGGCAAACCTAGCCCTCTGGATAGGTATGAAGAGGAGCTACTAACTTCCGACATAGAGATGAATATTTTATGAAGCAATCTAATTGGCGCAAATTTTCCACAACGGCAGGTGTTGGACCAAGTACTTTGTGTCATTCTGAGAGGACACTTTCCTCCCGTAGTCTTGTTGCCATATTTTTTTGATTTATTATGTTTTATTTTTTTTCTCTCCTTTTTTCGTGTTTAATGTCGTCTCTGAAACATTCCTCTCAAGACGGTGACCTCCCTGACCTCTCTCTCTCTCTCCGAGCATCTTTTGTCTCCTCCTGTCTTTTAGCTGTACATACTAGTAGCTCCAACGGTTTTGCATTTCCTGGCACAAATCTCTCATGTGTTGCTCATATTCATGTCCCTTCCTGCCGCAACCTTCATTAAGAGATTACTAACACCCCATCGTACCCTCTCCACCCCCTCCACCCCCACCCCAACGTGTCTTATTAACACTGACAATCTTGTCCAAACAGGTATTCACTCTCTCCCGCAACCTTCTAAATTGAAACACGCACACACATGACACATAGTGCACACATAAGCACAAACACTAGTAAATGCATGCATACATGAATACACACACACACCACACACACACACACACACACACACACACACACACACACACACACACACACACACACACACACACACACACACACACACACACACACACACACACACACACACACACACACACACACACAGACACAGGTGTGGATGCCTTTGCAGTGACTGATCTCTTGAACGCTCGAGCTGGGGCAGATCCATGCAGGCTCGGTTCAGCTGTGAAGGAAGTTACTTTGGAAGTGTTTACCACGCTTGCCATTTCTTTTTTCTTCCTCCAGACACTCCCTATTATAAACACACACACACACACACACACACACACACACACACACACACACACACACACACACACACATCTATAACACACACATCCATAACACACACACAAGTTCTTGCCGCCCCTAACGGATGTCCCCAGAGAAAAAACGCACTGAAAAACAGCCACAGATGGTGCTACGCCCCTCCAGCCTCTTGTCATGAGCTGCATACCCCACCACCACCACCACCCACCCCTCCCCACCTCGCCCATCCCACCCCAGAGGCGTGCCTTACTTCACCGGTTCTCTGAGGTTCAGTGTAACATGTGTATGTGTATTTTACTGTTTTTTGCTTAAGTCCTTCCCTTAGCGGAGAGCTGACAGGTAGACTACTGCATCTACCCGGGCCGCCCGCCTTGCCCGCGCGCGCGTGTGTTGCATGCTGGGTCTGTTTACAGAGATGTAGCAGCCTTACCCCCCCCCCCCCCCCCCCTTTGCACCACCCAGTCGACACCAGCACCACATGCTGCTCGCCCGCCTTCCTTTTTTGCTGGACCCCCTTCTATTCTAGCTCTACCACCACTGTACCTCTGCAACCAGCCAGCCAGCCAGCGCTCTCTAGCTCTACCTCCCTCGTTTTACACAGTGGGGGCTCGTCCCTGGCCTCTTGAGGGTTAACACCGTCGCTTAGCCCTCCTATATGTACAGTTACAGTATATGTCAGACCTTAACCCATTTAGACCGGGAGCGCATCTGTGTCATTTTTAGATTCCTTTGGCTATTCGAAAATAGCAGATATACAAGCTCCTACCGCGGCATATCTTTGAAAAATCCTGAAAATTTGTGCAAATCTTTGAATATATATATATTTTTGAAGCGAACATTTTTAACTCGGGTTACAACTTCTGGGGGTCCCTGGAACAAAATGTTTTGAGATGTCGGGGTCCACGGCCAAATACATATCATTTTGGGTGGTCCTTGACATGAAAAAGTTTGAGAAACACTTATAGCAACATACATTTTCTCAAAAAACTGTTAGGATTTAGAAGACATTTTGTAGAATCCCCAGAAGCAAAGATTTGAGTTACAAATGTTCGCTTTAAAAAATATATATTCAAAGATTTGCACAAATTTTCACGATTTTTCAAAAATAGCGTGCCGCGCCATGAGCTTGTAGATCTGCTATTTTTGAATAGCCAAAGAAATCGTAAAATGACACGGATGCGTTCCTGGTCTTAACGGATTAAGCATCGAGGAGAAGTCTGAGAAGTGTGTGGTGACTTACTTTTTGTTCTTATTTCTTTTCCCCACATGAACCCTAGCATCCCTCTTCTGGGCATGTCATAATAGGCAAAACATTCAGTGAAAATAGCAGACCTACTGTAAAAAGGCTGTGGGCTATTTTCCCGTCCTATTGACGTACAGCTAAGTATATAGGGTTTAAGTGGTTATGGCGGAGTGTAGGAGTACAGATATTTTCACCTTCTCTTATTGGCCTAAGCTTTCCCTGATATCTCTATGTTGCATCACTTAGGCTGTCAGTGAGCGATTCTAATGAGAATAAACTGGTAGCTAGGAAAGTTAGTGGAATGTTTCTGCTACAGGAGGACTGTACGTGTTCCAGTTCAGGCCTTAAACCAGGGATTTTTAAACGTACACACACACACACACACACACACACACACACACACACACACACACACACACACACACACAATGCCATATTAGCTCCGTCAACTTCCCAGTTTGAGAATGTTAAGTTTTCTAGGCTCTGAATTGTTGTGGCACTGGATAAACTTGTTCCATACAGACATTGCCTTCATCATGAAACCTTAACGCTTCTGCTCTTTTTTGTTGTGTGCTCAAGTTCCTGTTTGTACGGGTGTGTGCATGTGTCTGTTGAATTGATTAGATTAGATAATACTTTATTGATTTATCTCCAAAGGGGAAATTCATAATGTCACCAGCGCAGAACTTGCAGAAAACAGAGACAAACGAGAACATAAGACGGGGCAGCCACCATCAGAAGTCCCCCATTGTGCTACTAGAATGGGGGTCTTGTTTAAGATCATGATTCAACCTCAGTGTTTTCTTCTTTTTTTTAAAATATACAACACTTACAGATGTAACAGGATATTTTTGAGGAGATAAGATTGGTAATATTTTTATATTTTCTGAACCTGATCGGGGGGGGTGTGTATGTGAAAAACTTACCCCAGAAAAAGGCGTGATGACTTGCCAATATTTCATGAATGGATCTGCAGATGTGGTTCGTTTACATGTATTCAGCACTTGCCTTAAGCCTGTGATAGACTCTACTAGGCAGGTTTTGGGGCAAGGTTTTATGGGTCTCTCTGGACAGTGTATTTGTGTGTCTGTGACGGGACAATGCTGAGGCAAGAACGCGGATACCGTTTCCCATCTGTTGACCAACGTGTTAAGCCTGAGTTATACTTGGTTTGCGCGCCAGTGTCCCCGAACCGAAAGTACCGAATCTACAAACTCAGCTTGTAGGTCGGCTGTTTTCAGTGTGCCACACCCACGCTCAGCCTAAGTATAACTCAAGCTTAACCTTGTGTATCACTGCCTTCAACTGTAACACATGCTTTCCATGGGCAAAATGGCAATAGTCTCATCACAACGGGGTAATATGTTGTAATATGTGGTCTGTAAACTATATGAGAGGACAGCTAAAGCCTTTTGAACTGTAACTGTATTGAGCTATGATGCATACCTCTCAAAGAGATAATTTTATGTGTTGAGACGAGGCAACTGGTCTTTAGTGTGTCTTCATGATTACCCCTGTTGTCTATTAAATATAAAAAACCCAGTGGCAAAAATACATTCTGCATAAATCAATGGTTTACCATCTGTCAAGGCAATGTTGTTGTGGTAGAGGGAATCTTCACAGGAAAAAAAATAATCTAATTATGATTTATGAAATCGACAACTGCTTAATGTCTAAAAAGGTTTGCTTTTAAATGTTTCTGATCATCTTATGGAATTCAGGGGACATGGTAGTGAATGTATAATGTCGTGCCTTTTCTCTCTGTAGATTTTTTTTCTTTTTTTGTGCCATAAAGTCTACACATTGTATCTAAATATCGAATAAATTTCACCTCAAAACTGTTAATTGATTATTTTTTCCCCCCATTATCTATTTACTATTTAGTTGTTGTGCCAACACCCAATTCCCCCATGTTCTGTGTAGTCCCCATGTCACAGTGGTGGTGACTCATACTAACCAACCTGTTGGAGTCACTAATGCAGTGGTTCTCAAACCTTTTCAGCTCAAGGACCCCCAAAATGATATGTATTTGGCTGCGGACCCCTGTCTCAAAATATTTTGTTCCAGGGACCTCCAGAAGCAAATATTTGAGTTTCAAATGTTTGCTTTAAAAATATATATTCAAAGATTTGCACACATTTTCAGGATTTTTCTAAAATAGCAGATCTACAAGCTTGTAGATCTGCTATTTTTGAATAGCCAAAGTATAAAATATGGTTAAAGTGGTTAAAATGGTAGTGAACTAATTTCGCTGGGGACTCCCCGGCATCCCCCCAAGGACCCCTGGGGGTCCCCGGACACCACTTTGAGAACCAATCACAACAGGAATCAAAGCCTATAGTCCCCATGGTGGTGGGCAGGAACTTTGATCCCTGTGCCACCCGGACAGCCTTCAAACTGTTCATTGATTCTTCATTTGCTGTTGATTTCCTTTAAAAATGTACGTCTGCTTGATTTTGGGCAACTAGGCGAGGCTATAGCTGTCCTCAAACCAATGGACCTGTTGATGGGCTGGATGAAGAAGTGTGACAGCATAGACCCTTTTTCTCCTAAAGACCTGGGTAAGACCTGCACAAAACGCCTACCGGTCACGGTGGCATCAGGGAGGCCAGTGGGTGACAGTATTTCATTTAACCCATTAGACCAGGAAAGAATCTGTCATTTTTAGATGTTTTTGGCTATTCAAAAATAGCAGATCTACAAGCTCATATCGCGGCACCTAGTGCCGCGATATGAGCTTGTAGATCTGCTATTTAAAAATGTTTTTGAACATTTGTGCAAATCTTTGAATATATATATATATATATATATGTTTTTTGCTTTTTTTAAGTGAACATCTGAACTCAAATCTTTGCTTCTGGGGGGTCCCTGGAACAACATATTTGAGATGGTGGTCGGCGGTCAAATACATATAATTTTGCAGGTCCTTGACTTGAAAAAGTTTGAGCACCACTGATATAGAAACATATGTTTTAAAAAAAACGGTTAGGATTTAGAAGACATTTGTAGAATCCCCAGAAGCAAATATTTGAGACAAATGTTTGCTTTAAAGATGTGTATATTCAAAGATTTGCACATGCTTTCACGAATTTTCAAAGATAGCAGATCTATAAGCTCATAGCGCAGCACTCTTGAGCTTGTAAATCTGCTATTTTTGAATAGCCAAAGAAATCTTAAAATGGCACAGATGTGTTCCCGTTCTTAATGGGTTAAAGATCAGAATCACGATGGTGATGGTGGCGGCTAATATGTACCTAA
Organism: Gymnoscopelus microlampas; assembly: GCF_963454915.1. Classification (NCBI taxonomy): domain Eukaryota; kingdom Metazoa; phylum Chordata; class Actinopteri; order Myctophiformes; family Myctophidae; genus Gymnoscopelus; species Gymnoscopelus microlampas. The sequence goes on from NC_139941.1 coordinate 43,059,841, forward strand.
AAAGTCTACAAATCAGAAATTCTATGCAAGATATGGTCATTGTTAGTTAACTTGTATCCACGAATTGTCCTGAAATAATGATTGGTGTTTGTTGGCCAGGGGCTGAGGGCTGAGCAGGGGACAGCCAGGGGCTCATGTAAAAAAATGTGCATCAGATAAGAGAAACATTCCTTAACCCATTTAGACCAGGAAATAATCTGTGTAATTTTAGCTATTCAAAAATGGCAGATGTACAAGCGTCCGAGTCACCGAGTGCCACGCTACGAGCTTGTAGATCTGCCATTTTAGAAAAATCGTGAAAATATGTGCAAATCTTTTGCAACTCAGATCTTTGCTTCTGGGGATTCTACAAATGTCTTCTAAATCCTATCCGTTTTCTGAAACATTTTGTTGCTATAATATCAGTGATTCTCAAACTTTTTTCATGTCAAGGAACCCCAAAATTATATTTATTTGGCTGTGGAACCCCATCTCAAAATATTTTGTTCCCTTTTGGGACCCTAACAACCAAGGATTTGAGTAAAAACATGTTTGCTTTAAAAAATATATACAAAGATTTGCACAAATTTTCAGATTTTTCAAAAATAGCAGATCTACAAGCTCGTAGTGTGGCACTCTGTGCCGCACCATGAGCTTGTAGATCTGAATAGCCAAAGTATAAAATAACGGTTAAAATCTAAAATGACACAGATGCGTTCCTGGTTTGAATGGGTTAAGAGAAACCTGCGTACATGTGGCCCTCGTCTGTCCCGTCCTGCAGGGTCAGTTATAGTGTTGCAAAACAACAACGGAATCAGTGTTAAAGAGCAGGAAGAACGGCTCAGTCTGCCGGCTGAGATATCCGCTGTTTTATTGTTTGTGTTAGACTGGTCACATGTGCTCCTCTGGCTGTGCGGAAACAAGTCATATCTGCTGCCCCAGAGCAGGCAAATAATACCGTTTCTAAAAGGGGAGATGGGCAGAGAGAGTCGCCCACACACCTCCTGTTAAGCAGGCAGCTCACACTCACACTACACCCAGGCATGCATGCATCCATCCATCTCGTCTGCAAAGAAGATGAAGCGACGTGTCATGAGTGAAGCCCTTGTAGTTTAAATAAATGAGAGAACAGATGAGTAGAAGTAATGAATCTCCCAGGGAGGCTCAAGACTTCCCACAGCAGGGCACCCAGACTGAGGGAGCTGAGGGAAGACTTTTAGGCTGACAACAACACGTTTATGATAGCCCCAGCACAAAAACGGCCTTAGCTCATCAACCAATGGTACAGCATTCTTAAAATGGGTCATAACAGAATTTGCATTCCACACACAACACCGCACGATGTAACAAAGCTGGACCGCTGGACAGCTGTGCCCAAATTGCATCACGTGACCGGAGTTGCAAATAAGATGTGAGACTTGAGGTGACATCCTCTTGTTGGATGCCTGTTGTGGCCTGTTACAGGAAGTGGCAGTGTGTGTGAGCCTATATAACTATAGTGTATATGGGTCCCCACATGCCCTGTACGTGTGACCCTCTTGGGGCCGGATTTGCACGGGGGGCCACAGGTCCTCTGAGGGAAGGGGGGCGGAAAGTTATTTTTGGCCTGCCGCTCGATGGCAGTGATGTCAGTGCTTCCTCGTCTTCCGAGCCCGGGTCGGAGTCGAGCCCCAGAGATTCTCCCTGGGTCCTTCCTGTTGTTCATGGCTGAGAGGTGTGGACCCGGCCAGACTGTAGGGAAGGGGGCTCTCTGTCGCAAAAGCCCTCCCCGCCAACACAATGCCGTTCCTCTGGATGACAGATGCTGCTTAACCTGCTCTGACCCCGGGCGCTAGGATGGCCCGGGCTGAGTGACAGGGCCCATGGAAGACACAGAGACCGACTCCCGCGCCGCACAGTTGTACCCCCCGCCCCGCCCACCATGGTAATATGTCTATCTGAGGAAAAAGCTGTGTTTAACGCGATGAATTAAGGGTAGAGAGAGAGGAGGGACGCTCACTTCTGCTATCTTGTCCTATTGAGCAAAATATGGAGATAAATTGAGCACTAAATCACAATAGAACAGAGTGGTATTGTTAACCACGCTGAAAAGAGCTTGAGACTGTCCATTGTCATGAAGAAGCAACTCTACGCTGTAGGCTATTTGTCATCACTTTGGGGGGGTTGAGGTGGGTGGGGGGGTAGGTAGGTAGGGGGGTAAAGAGACCATGCCACCGGTTTGTCACACTTAACTGTCTCCATCTGGGATGACTTCACACAGGGGTGTCTGCTAATGTATGTCACAGTTATTAAAGCTTCGTCAGTTTTTTTGTTTTGTTTGTTTTGTACCTCTTTCAACCATGGCATCCTTATTTTGTGCATGTTGTCAATCGTTGGCGATTTTACAAGCCTTTACAACCCATTGTGAGCTTTTAGACTGGCTATTTGCTCCATGCGACACCATTGTACGACAACGTATACCAGTGGTCCGGGGACCACAAGTGGTCCCTGAGAGGGTTCCAGGTGGTCCCCAGCTAAATGATGGAGAGTTGGTAACCAAATGGACCCTTATAGATCTTTAACTCTTGAGAGCATAAAATGAAACCAAATGGACCCTTACGGGTCCACTTGGTTTCATTTTACGCTCTCAAGAGTTAAATTATTGTTAAACATCTGCATTACTTAATTAAATAATTGTTATTTTGATCAACATTTGCCTGTTTTTCTCTCCTATGGTACCACATCAATACAACATGGAATTGTGGTCAAAATCTTATCCAACGATAACAAAATATTCAAAGTCTTGGGTCTGAGAGTCTAAATCTCATCAAACGGTGGTTCCGTGGCTCAAATGCCCAATGAATCATGGACCTTGACATGAAAAGGGTTGAAAAACCACTGACGTATACAATGGGGCTAAGTGGTTCAAGTTATTTTTTAAGGGGCTTGAGATGGCCCTGCCAGTCAAGGCAGTCAAGGTAGCTCGTACCGTTACATATACAGCTTTTGTGTTTGTCAAGGTAGAACTCTTATGATGCTGCCCCCCAGCTGGGTTCTCGGGTATGAAGGCTGTCAAGCAGCACTCGGTCCTTAATGCATTATCCACCATATACAACAGAGAGGCAATGGCCTCGATCGAACCTCTGCATCAGCCAAACAGAACTTTCTCTACTCATCTTTGCATTTCTTTGCCTTACATACTTGTTACCTTCTCTTTCAAATAATCATCTCCTTCTATCGTATCTCTTCTAGCTTCCTTCCTCTAGCTTCTTGTCTGATAGACGAGGAGGTGTTTGCCACCCCTGCACGCCAGTGGTGTAAAGTAACTAAGTACATTTACTCAAGTACTGTACTTAAGTTCAATTTTGAGGTACTTTTACTGGATTATTTCCAATTGTCTATACTTTAAAATATTGCACTTTTACTCCACTACAATTATTTGAAAACTTTAGTTAGTTTGTAGATTTTGATTATTATTACAAAATCGTTGCATTGTGAGCTTGTAGATCTGCTATTTTCATATATTACATTTTCAATTCAGGACTTTTACTTGTAACAGAGTAGCCTACTTCTACATTGCAGTATTGATACTTTTACTTAAGTAAAATATTTGAGTACTTTTTCCACCGCTACACACACACACACACACACACACACACACACACACACACACACACACACACACACACACACACACACACACACACACACACACACACACCTCTCACTGACATATCCTGACCTGTCCTCTGCTGTCTCCATCATCAAGCCTGGCATAAGGGCTTCTCGTCTGAATACAGGGCAGGATTGTGCTAAGATTGTTATTGCGTCTATTTTAAACACAAAACTGAAATGAGTAAAATGTAAAGTGAGAATAATAGAAAGTGTGTGTGTGTGTGTGTGTGTGTACTGTTGCTATTTCAGCTGTAGCCCATCTGACACAATCTTGGACAAGAGTGGGAATAGTAGCCTATGTGTACATGTATACATGACCCAGGAAATGCAGGCTGTTCCCTATCATAGTTAATCATGACTATATTTAGTAAATGGAAGAATAAGAGCATGATTGTGGTGAATAATATAAAGGCATATATACATACATAGAACACTGTAATTACAAATATTAATTTGACTTAGTATTTTACAAAAACTTAAATATGTAATATAGACCAACCTTATGGCAATGGCAATTATGTATGACTTAATTTCCATTGAGTAGGCTACACCATGAATAGCATCATCTGAGCAGGGCAGGGCACAGACAAACCCAGACAAGACGAGCCAGTGTGCTGTGCCACATGGCTTGTCTGGTAGCATAAATGTGTTTGGGGGGGGGAAATAAAGGCAACATACGGTTTAATATGTGCCTATTAAGAAGAAAAGAGCTCCCTTTTTTAACAAAAGAACTCAATGTTGGGAATGTGGCAAGCTCGAAAGGAACAGGAAATCTGATAAGACTGCTATCGCTCTCTCTCTCCCTGTCTGTCTCTCTCTCTCTCTCCCTGTCTGTCTCTCTCTCTCTGTGTGTCACTCTCTCCCTCTCCCTGTCTGTCTCACTCTCTCTGACACACACACACACACACACACACACACACACACACACACACACACACACACACACACACACACACACACACACACACACACACACACACACACGCAGTCGAACGTGCACACACTTGTTAAACGCATGACAGAATGACACAAATTAATTAATAACTGAGAGGGAGAGGCAGAAGAAAGAGACACACAGCTAAAAGATGGTGGCCAAAATAAGCCTAATAATGTAACTTTTAGTAGTAGTATTTAGCCTACTTTCAAGCCACATTAATAAGCTACATCTCGCTCTTCTGATACTGAATGCCTTCGAAAAGGAGATATTAGATTTAGTTGTAATGTAGCCTGATGTGAAAATGCTTGTTATGATCTTCACCCCTGCTTGTGTTGAACGCTAGGTGGCACTGTGCCTTCTTGATAAAAGTCCTATGTAGTCCCCGCAGCTATGAGAGTCTACTACAGTGCTTCTCAAACTTGCTCGTGTCAAGGACCCCCAAATTGATATGTATTTGGCCACCACGGACCCCCATCTGAAAAGGTTTTGTGCAAGGGACCCCCAGAAGAGAAGATTTGTTTAAAAAAAAATCAAGATTATTCAACATATTCCAAACATTTTCGATATGTTTTTCAAATATTTTCAAAAATAGGAGATGTACAAGCTCACAGCGCGTCACGCGCTGTGAGCTTGCACATCTGCTATTTTTGAATATCCAGCATATAAATGGATAAACTGGTTTAAATGACTCTGATGCTGTATTAACTAGTTTTGCTGGGGACCCCCTGGAACCCCCTCAAGGACCCCTGGGGGTCCCCGGACCCCACTTTTTGCGAACCACTGGTCTACTACATATGAATGCCCACAGTTTAAGAATGTGGGAAATTTTTAATTTGTGTTTTTTTTGTTTTGTTTGTTCACCATAACTGTGGAGTAGGAATATGAATGAATTCTTGTTAATTTCTCCCATATTCTGGGAAATGTATATTTTATTTAGCAAAGCGAGGTTTAAAGGATCCTTTTTAATCTCGGTGGACAAATAAACAAAACCTAGTTTGGAGACTTGATAGATAGAGAGACAACCACATGGAATGATGCACACTGTAATAGAAGTGACACATGAACACGTTTTTATGGTCAGCGAGTGACAGATGAGATGTAGTGAAAAAAGAAAAGAGGCCAAAATAGAAGTTAGACCTTGGTCCTTTTCTTTTGATAAAGATATAGATAACTAAGATTATTAATGTTTCACATTAATGAAGCCAAGCCAAAGCTATTTAAATGTAGGCCTATATTGGAGGCATCAGGGGAGCTTGAAATAGAGAGAGCTAGGGGGGGAAGAGAGAGAGAGAGAGAGAGAGATGTCATCAGATTCTTGCTCCTTTTGACATTTTCCTGAGTTGGCCTTAAGAGCGATCGAACTTTCTACAGGCTGCTTTTAACAAAATGCAAATACAACACAATTAGAATTTCCTAACGTCGTAAATTAGCTGAGCAATTTGTCCTAAAAGATGACATGTACTAAATTTGCAAGGATGGAAGTATATAGCATAATATGTCCTTTTTGCTGGTGGGCATATGGCTATACAGCCTACTTATTCATGTGAGGGTGAATTCAAACCATTATGCCTAATTAATGCTAGTAAATTATTATCCTACTCAAAATGTGATATTTAGCAGAGTAGCCTGTATAATGCTAAAAAAATGCAATTGATTATCGGAACCGCAGCTCAATACGATCCACATTCAATTCAAATGGTCTCTTAAGGAGGATTTCCCCCCTTTTAAGGCCTGTAACCTACGAACATTATATTATTATATGATTCTATCACGCACACACACACACACACACACACACACACACACACACACACACGCACGCACACGCACACGCAGGCACCCATGCACAGAGTTCTTACAAGTGTGTGCTTTGTGTTTAATCTCAGCATCATATTATCTTTATCAGCGGAGACACGCATGCATTTCGGCCTGATGGACATTCGACTTATTAATATGTTGAGTTTACACACACACACACACACGCACACACGCACACACACGTAGTAGGCTAACACGTTGAAATAATGTAATAGTGTAGACTATAATAAACAAAACAACTATTTGATGTGTGATTTTTCATTTCTAGGCTATGACACAGTTTTGTGTACTTTAATGTCAATAATCTGATCGTCTCATAATAAGTGTTTAGGTTTGAAACCAGTGCCAGTGGTGAAGATAAACAGGCATATAAATTGCGTGGTTTATAGTGTGTACATTTTACTAGTTATGGTTGCTCGTGTGGATGCATTTGTTTATGACGAGATTATGGTGGCAGTCTGTCTACTATTTACATATTCGGCCTCAAGTTAACTTATGTGGTTAAGCATGAGGGGGGGGCAGTGGCGGAACAACTGAAAGCCGGGCCGGGAGGCAGAGCACAGTGATCAGGCCCCCCCCCGTGCCACCACGCACGCGGGTGCACATCCCGCGCGCAAAGCGCGCGGAAAATTTTGCGGGTTTGGGTCGGGTCGGGTCACCTTTTGGGGGGCTTTTTGTCACTTTATTTCGGTTTTAGGGTTAGGATAGGGTTAGGTTAGGGTTATGTTGTTGCTTTAATTAAATGAGAGGCGGAGAGGCGCCGCGGAGAGGTCGCGGCCCCGGCCCGGTCGCGGCGACCGGGTCGGGGCCGCGACCCTGGAGGGCCCGGCGGCCGGGCCCTCCAGGGTCGCGGGCCGGGAGGCGGCCGCCTCCCTTGCCTCCCCGGACGCTCCGCCACTGGGGGGGGGGGGTATTGAGTGTGTGGTGAACAAAATAATTCAGTGGTCATTGGCAATGAATCATTGGTCACTATAGGACACCTGACACAGTCAATGCCTCACACTTCACTTTTTATTGTTTAAAGCTGCACAGTTTTGGTCAGTGGTGGAAGAAATACTCAGGACATTTTACTTAAGTAAAAGTAGCAATACCACAATATATAAATACTCTGTTACAAGTAAAAAGGCCTGTGTTCAAAATGTTACTTGAGTAAAAGTACACAAGTATTTGCATCAAAATATACTTAAGGTACCAAAAGTGAAAGTAGCTATTAACATGTTTGAAAATAGCAGATCTACAAGCTCACAATGTGTCGAATTGTGATTTTGTCGATTGGCTATTTTCAAATAGCTTATGTATAAAATAGGGCTAAAGTAGTTACGTGTATGTTTAATAATATAAGTTATATCTGCAAAGCAACTAATAACTAAAGGTTTCAAATAATTGTAGTGGAGTAAAATTACAATATTTACCTCCGAGATGTTGTGGAGTAGAAGTAAAAATATTGAAAATGGGAAATACTCCAGTAAAGTAAAAAATACCTAAAAATGTTACTTAAGTACAGTACTTGAGTAGATGTACTTCAATTACACCACTGGGTTTACGGTGCATGATTTACTCCCCGGACGACCTTAAAAACGTGGTCCCGCCCCCTCATCCATCCAGAGCGCTGTGCTCAGGGGCTCCTCTGATTGGCGGGGAACCCGTGGATGGAAGCGGCTGCAGAAAATGCAAAACTTGTTGCTGGTTCCCTGGACGCGTTGATCTCACACAGCGGAGCGCCGAGCGCCAGACTCCAGTGTGATCTGTCTGGGAAGCGCTCCCAGCTGGACTAGTAGAGACCACCACCACACCACCACCAACCCCACCACACCACCACACCACCACCAGACCCGGGTCTGAGTCAGTCAGTGTGAGACGAGACGAGAGACGGTCGGTGGAGGAAGGAAAAAAGTCTTTGCACGGAGGTTTTTTAGCGCTTATTGCGCTTTGTTTGGAACCACATGAGCTGGAGAGAGGAGCGAGGACTGAGATGCTGTCATGCCGCTCCGCGGTGCTTGTTGAGCGGGCAGTCGGGTGTCCGCGGCTCGGCTCGGGTTGAGGGACGCGTAAAAGCGCACGAGATCTCCGTCCGGGTTTGGATATTATTATAGCCCTGTTGTTTTTTTTGGACTACTGACCCCCAAATGATCAGTGGGCTGTTGCTGGAATGTTTTAAAGGATATATGCGATTGTTTTTATGATATATATTTTATTCCAAAGCTATACGAGGAAAGATTTTTTTCTTAACTGCTAAAGCTCTGTGGACTTTATTTTTTTCCGTCTCTGAAGATGGGACCGTCCAGTCGCTCCGCCGGGACATTTGACATCGAAATGGAATAATGAATTAGACGCAAGAAACTAGTGCTTATTCCATGTTTCACATCTTTTTCTTTTTTTTCTCCAAACCTTGTCATCACAAATTAGAGAGATGTTTATGTGTTTTGTGCTCGCAATGAAAATATACGCGCAGGGAACTTTGGAATACGAGAAGTCACACATGCTGCGAAGTTAAATATGTGTTAGGCTATAATTTGTCATCCTAATCTAAAAGGAATAGGACGAGCAGAAAAACGCACGCATACGCACGGACTTGCGGACACTATTTTGCGTGCTTATTTCGGGCACAGTTTATCCCCTTTATTTCTGGTGCACACCGCAGAAGTTGGAAAAAATAACCTTTGAACCAGAACAATTTAGAGCTTATTCGGTGAGTTAATTTTTTTTAAACCAATAGTGCAAATCCCTCCCCCCCTTCCCCCCTTTTTAAGAGATATAAATATCTACTTTTGTGAAGTTTTCTTGTCCCCTCCTCCGTTTTTGAGGACATACGGAAAAAACAGACAGAATCAGTCTGCCGATGCCTGGCAAGCTGGCTGTCATGTGGGATTGATAGCAGGGGAGTATGTTTGGGCTGGAGCAGTTTGGTTCTCAGATTAATAGCAGAAACCCTGGCCAGTCGGAGAGAAACATAAACCAGCCAAGACTGAACATGGGCTCCCATTATAAAAGCCCCGGTTTTCACGCAGGAGGCCCGCCGGGAGCCGTGGAGCCGGGCATGGGCCCTATGAACGAGCCGCCGATGCTCGGGCTCAATATGAACATGAACGGTGAGCAGTACGGGGGCTTTCACCCGCGGGGCCACTCAGACATGCATGCGAGCGGCGGACTTCAGCAGCCTCCGCAGCAGCAAGGAGGACCCATGCATGGATTTTTTAACAACCAACAACCTCATCAAGGACATCCCCAGCACGGCCACCAGTCTCACCCCCACCAACACCACCCTCACTTCGGCGGCAACTTTGGGGGCCCAGACCCAGGGTCATCCTGTTTGCACGGTGGCAGGCTAATGGGCTACAATAACAATGGCATGGGACCACAGCAGGGCTTTGGAGAGGGGTTTGATCCCCTCGCGGAGGGCCAAGCGGGGGATGGCTTCCCCCAGCAGCAGCAGCAGCGGCCTGGTAACATGCCTGACTTCCAGCATCACGGGCCTCCGAGTGGGAACCACGCCGTCCCTGCCCCCTGTTTGCCCCTGGACCAGTCACCTAACAGGGCAGCATCCTTTCACGGCCTCCCGTCTTCGTCATCCTCTTCCTCCGAGTCTCACGGCTTGGAACCTCGAAGAATGCCCACCCAGGGAGCTGTGGAGGGTTTAGAGTATAATTTCCCCAACGAGCCTCCGTCTGGACATTTTGATGTACCTGTATTTTCCCCCTCAGAATCAGAATCTCAGTTGCCCCATTTTGGGCCGGGGAGGCCAGTTGCCGGTGGGAATTTCCCCGGCAACCCTGGCATGCCTCGTACACCAGGTATGCAGGGCATCGCCAAAGGACATCAGCCACCCCCCCAGCCCCAGCAGCCTCAGCCGCCACCACAGCATGGAGTGTTTTTTGAGCGTTTCGGAAATGGCCGGAAGGTGCCCGTGGGAATGGAGCCGGGGGTGAATGCTAGACATCCTCTCATGCAGCAGCAGCAGCAGCAGGCTGGCTTGATGGCAAGACAGAACTCGTGCCCCCCTGGTCTCCCACGTCCCCCTCAACCCGAACCCGGCTCCTCCAACCCTAACATTCTGGACGGAGGGGTCATGATGCCGGGCCAACACAACCAGTTTGAATATCCCATTCACAGACTGGAAAATAGGAGCCTGCACCCCTATGGGGACCCCATGTTTAATATGCAACAGCCGGCCCCCCCTCCTGCCTCCCAACAGCCCCCGAATCAGAGACTGCAACACTTTGACTCCCCTTATATGAACATGGCCAAAAGGCCCAGGTTCGACTTCCCCAACGCGCACGGCGGAGAGGGCTGGGGCGGTGGCATCGAGAACCATCTTTCGCCCTCGGCCTATCCCGGCCTACCCGGAGAGTTCACTCCACCTGTGAGTGAAGGTTTCCCCCCTGGCCCTCTGCAGCACGCGGGGCCTGAACAGCAGTCCCTGCAGCAGCGTCAGAATGCGGCCATGATGATCAAGCAGATGGCGTCTCGGAACCAACAGCAGAGAATGAGACAGCCCAGCCTGCAGCAGCTGGGTCACCACGGCGAGGTGCCTCCCGGCCCCATGGTGCACGGAGGCCCGGTGGGGAGCATGCCTCAGCCCGGCTTCGACCGGGAGAACGGCGGCAGGATGCCCAACTTCGACGGGCAGAACCCGCACGTAGCCCAGGAGAACTCCTGGTTCCCCGGTTCCCACCCACCGGGGGAGATGATGTCACGGCGCATGGGTGGAGCCGGCAACGAGTCCGGGCCTCACGACATGGCGGCGCTGCAGCAGAACGGGGCCGGCATGATGTTCAGGCCGGGCATGGGCATGCAGGAGCCCATGAGGTTACCAGGAGACGGCCACGGACAGGCCCTCCACTCCCCGGGCATGCACTCCCAGTTCAGCGGAAACATGGGCAACATCTCGCAGATGCAGTCCCCGGGATCAGGGGTAGGCCATCCGAACGCACCAACAGAGAGGCGGCCAGCTGATTTCCCCGCGCCTCCTATGGGAGCTCAGCCAACATTTCCTTATGGAGGGGCTAACCGTCAGGGGGCAGCCCACAGCACTCCCCAGGGGGTGAGCACCTCACCGGGGAGCTACCCTCCCCAGTCTGAGTTCCCCCCAGGCCAGCGGTCCTCCGTCAGTAAGCTAGGAGCCCTCTCCCTAGGGAGCTTCAGCAAAACCAGCAGTAAAGACAATGTTTTTGGCCAGAGCTGCCTGGCGGCCCTTTCCACGGCCTGCCAGAACATGATCGCTAGCCTAGGGGCCCCCAACCTCAACGTAACATTCAACAAGAAGAACCAAAATGAGGGCAAGCGAAAACTGAGTCAGACGGAGCAGGACATTAATAGCAGCACAGCTAACGGGACTGGCAGTGCTGGTCCTGAGTATTTTCAGAGCGGCACTTCCCAGAACAGCCAGATGCCTGGCTCCGGGAATAGCAACGCTAAGCCTGCAACGCAAAGCCAGACGGTGCAGGGGGAAGCCAGTGCCCTCTCCCCAAATTACAACATGGACGCTACCCCGTGCAGTGAGGGGAAAGCAACAACAGGGAATGGGAGAGGGAGAGGGAGGAGAAAAAGAGACAGTGGACATGTGAGCCCTGGAATTTTTTTTTCCTCTGATAACGTGAACCCTGTTGTAAGTCCAGGCCAGCAGACCCCCTCAGCTGGCGTTGGGGAGAGGGGTGGGGGTACGCCCCATGAGAAACCCCTCCAATCCCCCTCCTGGGGGAAAGGAGGTGACTTAATGTTGGGGGACCAGGCAGACCTGATGTCTTCTCTGGACAGTGGCATTCAAAGTGTCACCAAGTCTGACGGCAGCTCGCCACGGGTGGACTTCCCGGACGACGTCAGCACCCACTACGGCAACGAGGACGAGGTGTCCTCCAGCTCGGACGCCGGAGGGCCCACCAAGCCCAACCGCAGCCCCATGATGACCGGCTCGCCCAAAATGCAGAGGGGCGGCGAACACGGATTGATGAACGGACAGAAGGCCCTGGGCATGGGCATCAACAATCACTCTACCTCGACACCGCCCGACAGCTATGGACTGAGCGCTGCCGGGGGCACAGGGGGCAACAACGGGGTGAGCCACCCGGGCACGCCTGGGATGGAGCAGGTACGCACCCCTTCCAGCACCTCGGGCCAGGATGACATTCATCCCCTGGAGATTCTGCAGGCCCAGATCCAGCTACAGAGACAGCAGTTTAGTATCTCGGAGGACCAGCCGCTGGCCATGAAGAATAGCAAAAAGAATGGCGACTGTCCCTCGCAGAACGGAGACAATGAGCTGGCGAACTGCAGCCCGGATGCTGGGAAGGGCTCAATGGGCACTATTGACCTTGACACCCTCATGGCAGAGCAGCACGCCACCTGGTACGTGCCCAGTGACAAGGCCATGATGGACGGGCCAGAAGATGACAAGGCCATGGCACCCTGGGAAAAAAATAAGAGCCAAAACAACAGCAAAGAAGGTAATTGAATTTTATTTACTTAACACTATTGACAGATTTAGATTTTTTGAAAACAACAACAAAAAAGACGTAGTTAAAATCATTCTTCATAGTTTATAGTCTTCTCTATTTCTCTCTCTCTCTCTCTCTCTCTCACACACACACACGCACTCTGTCTCTCTTTCAGCCACTTTAAAACACATGCATCACTCACACACTGTGCAGACAGACAACTCTCACTCTCACCGACACGGTCAACTTCTTTATTTATTTATTTTTGCCTTTCAATTAAAATGTTCGTCTGTAAATTAATTGTGTTTGTAAGGAAAGGTGGCAGCTAGGCTGTGGGTATTATAGAGGCTATTGACTGTGGAGAGTTGGGTCTTTTGAGACCTTTTGTTCATGTGCGGGGAGAAAGGAATTTCTCTGCTGCGCCGACGCTATGCGTGCGAGGTGGTTTAATACCATTTACATTTAGTGGATTTTAAGAGTAGTAGGTTATTGGCAGATAATAACCTACATTCATAAATTTAAAAATCTCCCTATTCTGTTTGGAGAACAGTGGCACTGTGAGGTTTTTCTGATTCATTCACCGCTTTTTGTCAAAGAAAGTTTCAGTTTTATTTTTTGTCATGGGTAAGCCTAGTCTAATCCGTGTTGTGGAAGTAGGCTATTAGAAATTAATTAGGCATGTAACTAAATTCCGGGCTATTTTATAAATGACGTCGAAATGTGATGTCGATGAATGGAGACCGTTTAGTTTTTTTTGTCTCTACTGTGTATTTTTCTTGCTTCATTGTGGAGGAAACTTCAAAAGAGGCTGTGCGAGAAAAGTAAACATTTCCTGTGGTTCTTTATCTCGGTTTTCAGGGTGAACAACTACATTGAGAAGATTAATAGGTTTGTGAGGATATGCGTTTTCGCAGCGGGGGGCTTCAGCTTCCCCCTGTTAGCGTGTTTGTTTTCTTATTACCACGGGATAATGCACCGATTGGGGGGAAAGTGGATTGATTTCAGATTGTTAAAAAAACATGGGATTTTCTCCATTCGAGCTGTTGTAAAACTGAACGTTATAGCCTATACCCTCGAGTCGACGATTCAATTCCAATGTCTTGCAATTGGTGAATTACATTTTAAATGCATAATAACATTTTGTTTTATGGACTTTATTCAGTCTTTATTCAGATGCTTTTGGAATAATAACAACAAATATTCTAACAATCAGAACACCAATAAATAGGCTATAAAAATAATTAAAATACAAATTAGCCTGTAACAAAACATGATATGCTACTACAAATTATAATTAAAAAATGTTTTAAAAAGTTATTTAGCAATATTGTTTTAGACCTGTAGCCCTAACACACCATTTATCCCAATAGTGACGTTCAAGATACGTTTTAAAATACATTTGAATACTTTGTAGACTATATCCTAAACTTTTAAGGTACAGTAGGTCTAAAGCACGTTTGTGTAAAAAGTCAAAATCATAGATTATTGAATTTGTTGATCTGTTAGTTGTTTTTGTAGTTTTATTTGAGCGGATTGACAGTGGCTGTCAATCAAAACACAACGTAGCCTAAATCATTGTAATTTCTTTGTTCAGTTTACGGACACGCTTAATCGGTTAGATAACAACCACAGCAGCAATAATAATTATTATTATTATAATATAGGCCTTGTTAATAATAATAACAATACTACAACTAATAATAATATAACAATTATTATTATTATTTTTGTTTTATTATTACTAATAATAGCCTAATAGTAGAATAATATAAATTAATAATTATGGGGATTAATACTCAATATTGGACAAGATGGCAGAAAAAAAATCCACCGCCTTTTGCATGGGGCTTTCATTTAGTTCCTTCCATTTAAAGACATTGAAAAAGCTACGGTTGGGACGGTTGCCACAGACTGCTGCTACATAAAGAGATGGGTCGCTGCCTGTAAAGAAGCCAGCTATAATTCAATCGCCACGGCCAGGGGACAGAGCCACGGGAAGGCCTTTTTACACGTGAATAGGTAGCCTACTGGTGGTGGTGGTCGTATAGCCCCCCCACCCCACAGCCCCCCAGCCTGTTCTCATGGGCTCTTTGTTCTGGGTATAACTGTGAGAGAGCAGAGAGAGAGAGAGAGAGAGAGAGAGGAGCGAGAGAGAGAGAGAGAGGGGGGGAGGAGGGGGGCGCCGAAATCTGGAGTCAAGGCGCATTGTTTAAGGCAACCGAGCAGCCAGTCACACAGACTTATTCTATTGCCTTCTGATTAAATTTCTCCAAGGGGTGATTAAAAAAACAACCCCCCCCTCGCCCCCCCCCCCCCCCTCAGGGCCCCCACCCACCCCGCATATATTCTGAAGAAAACCGCGACGATCCACACACGACTTTTTATAACAGCCCAGGTATAGCTTATGTTGTCTCCTCTCCTCCCCTCTCCCTCCGTCTCTCCGTGCGCGCCATCATACATTCTCCTCTCCTCTCCTCTCCTCTCCTCTCCCTGCATGAGCACAACGCATGCAGCAGCTCCTCTGGACTGTGCGATCGATAGCTAGTTAGCACAAATCACGGCTCTTGACAGTTTCTCATTTGAGTGCTTCAGACAGCAAAGATGAAAAAGGGTGGAGGAGGTGTATTTGCTGGATTTTTTTCTTTTTTTCCCCAGATTCAATCCGATGCTTTAAGCTACACAGAAGTGCGCAAAAAAGAAAATAACAACATGATAATTTAAGATAGGCTTTAAGTCACTATAGTCAGAGACAGTTCCATAACAACAACAATTTTGTATGATGTTTTATATATATGCTTATTCAAACAGCATAATGTAGCCTACATGTAGGCTTATCATGTTTAATGTAGTATCCTAATGGACTAGTCATGACATGACGTTATTTTTGACATTGATGGACACATTGTATTTTTCCTGGTGTTCAGGCCTGAACTCATGCAGGTTAATATAGCTTGTGAATCATAATCATACTCTAACCTTCTTTATCAGCATCACCATTTCAATAGAGATCTGTTTCTCATTCTCTGATAATAGTTAGGTGAGAGTTAAAAAGGCGTAATAGTTTATTTATGTTCTCATGTCATATTAATGAGTTAATTAAGTTAATGGCATTATACAGTTCAGCAGTCATTTAGCCACCTACTTTTATAAAGGGAAAAACAATAAACGCAACCATATAATGACTGCTTTAAAAACTTTAATAAATAAATAAATGGACTAAATGGCTTACACACACAAGCCATTAATTTAAATGGCATACTTGACTCTAAAAATGGTCAATCATTAAAATAAATATAAAATATCATAGTTGTCACGTACATACGCACAGTTTTCACAACGTGTCAACCTGCTGACACCCTATATAGCCTTTAGTATGGGGTGCTGGGGCGGGTGTGTGTGTTCTGAGTTCTGACGACTGTATGCTGGGACAGTTTTTTTTTTTTTTAACATGGGTGTCCTGCATGATTGTGCTAATTGGTGGCTTTATAGACTACACTCAGTGTTTTATGGGGAGCTTGACTTTAACTGCCCAAGCGAGACGGGTTGGGATGTGGTTTTTGTGTGTGTTATTTGGGTGAAGCTAGAGGACTTTGCCATGTCATTTGTGACAGAAAGAGCTTTTTTTTTACATGAATATGAGGGCTTGTTGGCAAGGAGAGCCAGGGGTTAAGGCTCTGTGTGTAGGTGAGAGCTTTTCAATCACCTTTTAGGTGTTTCAGTGTGGCTTCAAGAACACTGCGTCTGCCCAAAGTTGAAGTTTTATAAAACTTGTTTAACTTTTTTTTAGTGGGTCATTTTTGTCACCAGTTGTGTGTGTGCCTGTGTGTAATGGAGTCATTTAGTGCTACAGGCACTGGAGAAAGGAGCCACAGGTCTTGTTGTTGGCCAGCGTATATGAATAGGACCCTCTCTCTGTATGAAATGTAATATTATTCTCTCGGCAGCCCCCAGGGTATTTGAATATACAGACAAATAGGGCTGCAATAGTACAATATGAACATGAGCGTTGAGGCACTGCAGCAGAGTTCCCGGGGAAAAAAAGAAAGAAAATAGTAAATAGTAAAAGTACCAATACCAGAGTATAAAAATACTCTGTTACAACTTAATGGCCTGTGTTCAAAATGTTACTTGAGTAAAAGTACAAAAGTATTAGCAACAAAATATACTTAAAGTACCAAAAGTAAAAGTACAAAAATGTTTGAAAATAGCCCAGGTATAAAATAGGGCTAAAGTGGTTAATGTATGTTTTATAATGTAATGATTTACATCTGCAAAGTAAATAGTAACTAAAGTTTTCAAATAATTGTAGTGGAGTAAAAAGTACAACATTTGCCTCTGAGATGTAGTGGAAAGTATTGGAAATTGGAAATACTCAAGTACAAATACCTCAAGCACAGTACCTGAGTACGTGTACTTGGTTACGTTCCACCACTGTGGGACTGTGCTTATTTGTACGAAGAGCTGTTATATGTTGATTTTTCTGTTTCACCTTGCATGCATCCCCCAGCTGACCGTCGCTCCGTTAGGTCCCTGTGTGGCTGTTTAAGAGTGATGTGTGCTACGATATAATGGCACCCTTCGGACCAATACTCGCTGTGGCCACGTCTGTCCGTAGATAGCATGTATAGCTGAAGCTTCTTCTCACTTATGGTACAAGTAATGCCTGCTGCTGTTTAAGCCTGGGGGCCTGGAGAGCCTGGTTAACCATGGAGCCTCCCTCCCTCCCATGGAGGTGAAGTATAGGGGTGGTGTGGGGCCAGGAGGGAAGTGTAATAGTGGACATCAGCTCTATAATATGTTCACCTCCTCCTTCCATGTCAGTTAAATGGATTTAGGCCTGGAACGCATCTGTGTCATTTTAAGATTTCTTTGGCTATTAAAAAATAGCAGATCTACAAGCTCATAGCGCTATGAGCTTGTAGATCTGCTATTTTTAGAAAAATCGTGAAAAGTTGTGCAAATCTTTGAGTGTATATCTTCTTTCAAGCGAACATTTGTAACTCAAATCTTTGCTTCTGGGCGTTCCTGGAACAAAATGTTTTACAAATGTTCGCTTTAAAAACATATTCAAAGATATGCACACATTTTCACGATTTTTCAAAAATAGCAGATCTACAAGCTCATAGCACGGCACTCGCAATGAGCTTGTATGTGTGCCATTTTTGAATAGCCGAAGAAATCTAAAATGACAGACATGCGTTCCCGGATTCAAGGGGTTAAACACCATTTAGACCTGGAAAGCGTCTGTGTCATTTTAGATCTTAGCTATATATACACAGTATATATAGCAACATAGGGTTTTCAGAATTTAGAAGACATTTAGTTGCTATTGGGCAGAAAAAAAACGTTTATCTCCATTTTCGAACTTTTTGTGTTTTTTCATAAATTAGTGTCTTATTTGATCATACTACAGCCTCACACAAAAGTACCTAAAGTAGCAGATCTACAAGCTCGAAACGCGCCGCATTTCGAGCTTGTAGATCTGCTACTTTTGCTATTTTTGAATTTGAAACCTGAAAAAGTGAACAGTTTTGGACATATGAGGTTTCCTCCCGACAGTAGGCGATTTGTAGAATCGGGCCTGCAGGTCTTAATGGGTTAAGATTTATTTCCTATTTTCACACTACTAAATTAACATTGAGTATTATTTTTCTCACTGTGTTCCCTTCTACATTCCTTATCTTAACCAGAGAGACCTGACCGTTCATTTTAGAAAGTCATGCACACTGCTGATAACAGGCAAACGGCGAGCGTGAGGAAATGATTCAGTTAGTTTTTCATTTGCATGTATTTTTTATTTATTTTCACTTTATAACCACGTGGATTCTTCTTGGGTCTGTTCGTGACTCTTTTTAAAAATCTTTAACCGTAACCTTTTGGATTAGTCCCCGTAGTTCTCATCAGCGCAATAACTGTTAAATAAAGGTCTTAAATCTCTTCCCCTTTGGTCTGGGGTTTTTGACAGGTAGATTTGCAAAGCGGCTACTTACACGTTATCATGTTCATTAGAAAGCAGTTTAATCCATTGTAACAGGCACATCGATATTCTAGCTAAAGAACAATCCTGTGAGACGTTCCCTTCCCCATGCCCCCCACCCCCCCTTCCTTGCTTTTTCCTATCTCTATTGATCTGTTAAAAATCATACTTAGAGTATTGATGTTTTGCTACGACAACCGCCCAGCAAATCACACTGGTAATTTTCTATTTCCTTTCTCTGAAAGGAAAGGTGGAGAAAAAAAATAGAAATCTTTGATTGACGTTTGCTTGAATGTTGAAGGGGGGGGTAGGGAAAAAAACAGCTCGGGGCAGTCCATGTTCCGTACCTGTCATTACAAGGTGTTTTGTATTGACTTTTTTTCAACAACACGCACCCAGCGAGCCTTTTGCACACTCCTGTGCCGCAGTAATGATTATCATTATCATAATCATAGCAATTAGCCTGGGTAATATTGTTTTCCAAAAGTGCCAATTCATCCTCTGGCACATCCTGTGTGAGCCCACCACTTGGTTATGGACTGAATTCGTCATGTTTAGGAGTGACAGGTTGCTTATGTTCTGGGTGTTGCCGGTACTTTCAGCGATGTACTGAATTGTGGAACAAAACAAATTATATACTGTACTGTGCAGAAGTTTTAGGTTACTTTAGATGTTTTACAAAAAACATTTGTCTTAGACTAGATGGTTATTTTATCTCTAATACATTAATGTGTCAAAACGAAATATCATATTTTTTTAGTTTAACCAATCCTTGTGCAAACAGTTAAATATTCCAGTGAGATATTTATCTTGTTAAAGAAAGAAAGCCTCAAAGTTTCCAGATTAAAAAAATAACATATGATTTTGTAGTTATATAGCCCAGTGCACGATTAAACAATTATACCACAACAGGTGCTAATGATCAACGACATAATAGGTAATTTGAAATAAAATCATTAACTGAAATTGAAACAGTTGTGTAGGTGGAAGAAGGACTGGGTGGGGAACCCAGCTATACTAAGAAATTGAGGTTGCTGAATACGTTTTAAAAGTGAGGTTGAAGGAGACAGTTTAATCATTGGTGGAAAAAGTACTCACATTTTGTACTTAAGTGAAAGTATCAATACTGCAATGTAGAAATACTCTGTTACAAGTAAAAGTCTGGAATTCTTGAGTAGAAGTACAAAAGTATTGGTATCAAAATGTACATAAAGTACCAAAAGTAAAAGTATTCATTATGCAGAATGTCCCGTTTCAAGTTTTCAAATGTATAACGATCTTTTGAAAATAGCAGATCTACAAGCTCACAATGCGTCACATTGCGACACATTTTGAGCTTGTAGATCTGCTATTTTCAAATGGTCGAAATGTATATAGGGCTGAAGTGGTTGATGTATGTTTTGTAATAATAAGCAACATCACAAAGTAACTAGTAAAGTTTTCAAATAATTGTAGTGGAGTAAAAGTACAATATTTGTATCCGAGATGTAGTGGAGTAAAAGTAAAAGTATTGGAAATTGGAAATACTCAAGTAAAGTACAGACACCTCAAAATTGTACTTAAGTACAGTAAATGTACTTAGTTACTTTCCACCACTGTCTAAAACAAATCTTACACTGTGGCAAAAAGTGAGCATTAGCTACAATACACAAAGTGGTCATCCTGCATCAGCAAGGTCTCTCAGCAGACAGACATTCTGAGGCAGACAGGTGTTTCCATATTATGTGCTGTCCAAGCTCTTCTACAGAAGCACAAATAAACAGGCCAGGAGTTGAGGACCGGAAACGCAGTGGTCGCGGCCAAGGGCACTGAGTGCAGCAGACTAAAGACGCTTCAAGCTAGACTTCTCTTTGCAATCGAACGATTGTCCTGCACTACCTTCAGCTCTTTAGGAGTCTTTAGGACTGGCAGAAAAATCTGGGACCCTTGCATGGTACTGTATATACACCCTTCTACAGTCTGGAGAAGTCTGGTCAGAACTCAGAAGTGGTCTTTATGAAAGATTTGCAGCCAAAAAGCCATTCCACCGATGTGGAAACAAAGCCAAGCTACTCACCTACTGTATGCAATGAAAACACGAAAACGGGTGTGCAATAAAAATGACAGCAGGTGCTCTAGATTGATTCAAAATCATTGAAATATTTGTCTCTAATGGAAGACAGGTTGTTTGCTGAAGGGCCAGAGAGTGCTGCAAGGATGAGTGTCCACCGGCAAACGGTGAAGCATGGGTGGAGGGAGGGAGGTTTCTTGCAGGTTTTTGGGGTTGCATTTCTGCAAATGGAGTGGGAGATTTGGTCCGAATTAGTGGTATGTCCTCATAATGCTGTGAGAAGTATACAGGCAGATTCTTATTCATGATGCAATACCGTCAGGGAGGCATCAGATCCGTCCCAAATTCGTTCTTCAGCATGACAAAGACCCCAATCATACAGCCAAAGGCACAAAACCCTGTCTTTTCAGTGAAAAGAACAACGTGGAGCCCCTGCAACAGGCCCCCCGATCTCAACCTCATCGAGTCGGTCTGTGACATGAGGAGATGTAAGAAATTGGGACAGCCTAGAGATCCACACGACTGTGGCAATCTCTCCAAGATGTTTGGAACGAGAACAACCTATACCTACCGACTATGTACAGTACCAACTCAAGTGTACGTATAGGAGAATTGGTACTGTTTTAAGGCAAAGGGTAGTCCCCCCCAAATATTGATTAGATTACGTTTTTTTCTTCTTCTATTTATCAATAATTGTTTGTGTTGTCTTTTGATAAATGAAAACTAATCATGGCATTATTGTTATTGAAAGCATTCTCACTTTACAGCATTTTGTTCCACAAGTGCCTAAAACCTTTGCACAGTAGTACACAGTATGTTGAAAAGATTTATGGTAAAAGTGCACCGTTTGAGAAATGTCGTGATGGTTTCTCTCCACCACTCTGTCAATGTGGTTGTCTTTCGTGCAAAGCAAGTCACATCATCCTCAGCGAACTCATCCCTGGCGTGGGGGGAAAAAAATCCTAGTATATATGTTTGTTCTTTTTTAAAGGGTGTGTGTGTGTGAGTGTGAGTGAGAGAAAGGGTGTGTGTGTGTGTGGTGAAGGGCCAGTTTGTAGCCACTGGAACTTGATAGTGAGCAGTTTGTCAGCTGTAGACATAATGTTTGATTTATGTTGACTCAGTGGCAAGCTCACGCGTTCAGACCTCATCTCAGGTGTCTCTCGGTAGAACATGCTCACTTAATTCTCGCGTGTTGAAAATATCGAAGAGTATTTACTTGACTCGTAAATGGTGCAGGACAGAAAAAAGGGCCTGTTTTGTGTTTTTTAAGGCATTTCAAATTTTGACAGAAATAGGTTTGTGTGTACGTATGTATGTGTGCAGTACATGTGCATTGCATGCATGCATTTCCTACTATGTGTGCTGGCCTGGGCTTAACGAATGACAGTCAAAGAAGGAAAACATATTGAAGAAGTGCGACTGACTGTATGACTGATGTGTGAGGAGAAAAGGATGAATGGAGGTGTAAAGGTCTTTTTGCTCGCTGGATTTAGCAGCCTTTCAAAATAGCAGCTCATCCGGAGCTTTGTTTTCCCTGGGGAGCGTTGGAGTGTTGAAATACAATTAGATGTTTTCTTTTTTTTAAAGCAAAAAAGAAAACTTGTCTCTGCATGTGGTAAATATTATTCTCCTTAAAAAAAGAGCAAGGAATAGAGAGATGGTTTTATATGGGAGAAGAGGGCACAGGGTGGACATACTGTATAGGTAAATTCTTTACCGTCTGAAGAGTTAATATAACACGTAGGATTTCGCTTTCGTGGATTTTTCCGTTTTGTTCAGGACACAAATAGTGTGTGTGTGTGTGTGTGTGTGTGTGCGTGTGTGTGTGTGCCTGCCTGTGCGTGTGCACGTAGGTGT
This sequence comes from Gymnoscopelus microlampas, assembly GCF_963454915.1. Classification (NCBI taxonomy): domain Eukaryota; kingdom Metazoa; phylum Chordata; class Actinopteri; order Myctophiformes; family Myctophidae; genus Gymnoscopelus; species Gymnoscopelus microlampas. Next base: position 43,082,547 of record NC_139941.1, read on the forward strand.
GTGTGTGTGTGTGTGTGTGTGTGTGCGTGTGCGTGCATGTTTCCAGTTGTGTGTAGATGTTGTCACGCTGCCAGCAGCAGTTATGTTGTTTACCCATACAGGTAGTCGTCAAGCGTCTTTTAATTTGTATTGAAGAATTGACAAATGAGTTATGACACTGGAGCTGTTTCTCCTGGGAGGGGGGAGGAACAGCAGTGGGGATGGATGGATGGAGTGATGGGGGAAAGTGAGAGAGATGGAGAGAGAAGTATATGTCTATTTTCTGTTTTCTTTTTTTTCTTCTTTCCCAGCGAACATCTGAGGTTTCGCTCTTGAGGCGAGTGGGCTGGTAATGGCTGTCATTTGCATCACCGTAAGAGAGAGAGAGAGAGAGAGAGAGAGAAAATAATTATTTTCATTTTCCTCTCACTTCCACTCCCCTGGATGCCTCTTCATCCTCACCTGTAAATATAACTGTTACCGGTCCACGCGCGCACACACACACACACACACACACACACACACACACACACACACACACACACACACACACACACACACACACACACACACACACACACACACACACACACACACACACACACACACACACACACACACACACACACACACAAGAAAAAAATATATAGGCCAAAAAACAACAAATATATATTTATATATATATGTGTGTGTGTATATATATTGATATATATTGTGTTTACACACACACACACACACACACACACACACACACACACACACACACTTTGTACATTTTCAGATACATTTGAGAAACGATAGCATTTGCTCTTTTTTCTTTTTCAGTTCATCACACATTATACCATAGCCTATGCATAACATAGTACGGTAGCTTTAAAACCCTCTAGCAAAGGGTTTTTTGAAAGATAAACACATTTCTTTTTTAAATAACCCACGGTGATTAATTTCACAATCTGTTTTCTCATTTATGGATTCAATTCAATTTCATTTGTAAATTGATTTTATGCCTAATTTGCCCTTTTCTGTTATTATTGTGATAAGCAAGAATGTATCAATATGCTAGAGCTGAATACATTCTCAATTATATTCTATATCATTTGTAAGTTGCTTCATAGAAATGGTTTGTTTACGTCATTAACACCGCCTGGAATGCATGCAGACAGCTCATCGTTTCCTTGTCAATGAGATAGGGTGTGTGTGTGTGTGTGTGTGTGTGTGTGTGTGTGTGTGTGTGTGTGTGTGTGTTCACCTAAAAAAGTAATCTCTGTCATTCTGGTCCGACTCCTACACATGCTTCTATCCCCAAAATCCCAGTATATATATTTATACTGCAAGTGGTTGAGGTTTCCAAACGGGCAAAAGGAAAACATAGAAAACAGAGAGCATGTAGCAATGTGCTGAGAAACGACATAGACACACAGCGGAGTAGATCAATATGTCACCTACTTGGATGACACGGCGGACAGGTTCTGGACATGGTTTTGATTTATGCAGGAGGTACTAAATCACTTCCCATGTCCCGATTTGTGTCTAGTTTCCTAAGTGCGTCTTGTGGCCTGAGGGGGAGGTGTGCAAGTGTGTAGGTGTGTGCGAGTGTGTAGGTGTGTGTGTGTGTGTGTGGTTGTGTGTGTGTTTGTGAATAAAGTGATGGGCTCGGGGCGTATAACGTTGCATGAGAGGGGAGGTAAGGACCCACAGGGGCCATGCCTGCCCGGGCTAGTTTTTTCTTCTTCTGTTTTCTCCCTCCTTTTTCAGGGAACAGAGGAAATTCAAACCAAAAAAAAAAACCCCACCACCACCACCACTACCCCTCTCTCTCTCCACATATCTTCTCTCTGCTCTAAGGGAAAGGTCACAATGGGGGGGTGGGGGGGAGGGGGGTTGCGTCATCAACCACTCCAGGCGGGGGGCACGCTGGGATACCTGTAACCTGTGTGTGTGTATATGCCTTAACCCTTTAAGACCTGAGGCCGATTCTACAAATGCCTTCTAAATCAGTAGTTTTCACACTTTCAAGATGTTTCCCAAAATTTTCAAAAATAGCAGATGTACAAGCTTGCCTGTGAGCTTGTATCTGCTATTTTTAAATAGCCTTACGCAAAAATCTAAAATGACGCTTTCCCGGGTTTTACCGTTGATTAGACTCCATACTCCATACTCCATATTCCTTATTCTAACCTGCTGTATCATTTGAGGCGTCTGTTGTTATCTGGCCACTTTCCAGCACTTTCTCGTCATCTGAGCCTTTGGATTGGATGGGTGCTTAATAGTTGGTATAGGGGAGAGAGACAGCCTAGCTGTTTAAGGCCTTTACAGGCCGTATATATTTGAATGTGCTGCGGTTAGCGCAGTGGGTTCTGTATAGTCCAGTGAAATAGCAAGAAATTCAGCTTTTCTTTATTTAAATCTGGTGCTTTGTGACAGGGTTGCATTGTGCTGACAAAGCTCAAGTCTTCTTCACAGAGGAGCCCATCCATGGTAGTAGTTGTTATGCTAAAGGAATCTGACCTGAAGTCACATACTGTCATAGGAGCCCAGAGGCCTTTGGGTGTGTTTTTGTCAAGCGAGCGGAGCCCCCTTATTGGGCCGGGTTTGTGTTCAGCGAGGAACGGGGTCGAGCCCCTGGGAGCAATGGGGGTCAAAGGTGAGGTGTCGGGATGGAAGTAGAGCTCGGGATAGAAAGGGCAGAGGGCCCTGCTGCTCGGCATTCTGGGGCCTGGGAAATCAACATGACGGCTGTGTGTGCGCGGGGCTCGCTTCCAAAAAGGAGCTTTTGTGGAACGCAAGAACACAGTCTCTCTCTCACGCGCTTTATTTTCATATATTCTGCCTCTGAGTCACAGACACCTACATTTCACTGAGATTCAATCTGCTCCGTTTATCGTTCAAATCGTGTCAGTTCTTCTGAAGTTGACGGCTATAGAAAATGGCACGTTAAGGCCTTATAGAGCTGCAATTTCTCGCTACATCTTTAACCAAAATAAGGACACCAGGGTTAATGTGGTTAAATACGTTTTGTTTTTTTACTTGGTTGATGCTCTTTTTAAATGTATCCGAAGAGGTGAAGATAAAAATCTGTTTTCCAACAGTTATCATCAAATGGTTAGAAGAAAAACACCATCTTACTTCCAGCTGCTGTTGTTTTCCTCGCTGCATTGTTTACAGAATGTGTTGTGTGTACGGAGTGACATGTAAACCAGTGTCAGCCCGTCAGCTTCCAGACACATTGGTGTCATCCAGACAAGTAGAGCAGTGTGCTGCACTCGCTACACACACACACACACACACACACACACACACACACACACACACACACACACACACACACACACACACACACACACACACACACACACACACACACACACACACGCCAGAAGCTCCACTCTTCTCCGTAAATTGTCTCTAGTCATGTCTGCAAGATGGCTCTCTCCAAAAGCTGTGCTCTGACTGTGTGTGTGTGCGTGTGCGTGTGCGTGTGCGTGTGTGTCTGTTCATCAGGCACTAAATAACAAGGCATTGCGCCGGGGGAAGAGAGAGAGATATAGCGATACAATAAATAAGCGGAGTGGATCACATTAAATTCAGTGTGTGCTTAAACACACCGCTGTGGTAATCTTTTGTGACTGTAATGCCGTTAAGGATATTTAGGTGTATATTTGCGGGCTGCGGCCCGACCGTGTTGCTTTTGCTACAGTTATTGTTCTCCTTTTTTATTATGCATGTTTCCTTTGCTGTTGTGTTGATGCTAAGTGCTCGCTCGTTCTCCCCACACCGCAGATGAATAGCCTATCATTGAGATATTACTGCGGATATGAATTCTGCCGCCGCGAGACGTAATGCGAGTCATTGAACAGTCTTAATAAGATGGGTTTTTATTGGGAGAAAGAGATTTCTTTGCCGCTTGTAGCACGTCATGGTGATTTGGGATTTGGGGGCCTGTGTGCGTGATGTTAAGGGATTTCACACTGCCTTTTCCACTTTTGAACAAACATGCAAGTCATGGATATGATGATTAACTTTGCCGTGTAGCGATGGAGCCATAAAAAAAATCCCATTCCCTCTCTCCAGTCCCCATTTGGTTATGCCTCATAATATTTAGATATTTTCTAAAACTATAATAAAGTTATGGCGGTCAAGTGCTGGTCGATGGTCGATTTTTTTTTATATTTGCGGTTAACTGAAATGTATAATTTATAATCCCAAATTAATAAATCAGTTATGCAGGTCAGTAACAACTCCCAAAAGAAAAAGGATTCCTTGTCTTGATCTTTTTTTCTCCCCCCGTCTTCTTCTTCTTGAATATATACATCACTGGTAATGTCATGTTGTTTTTAGTTGTGGAAAAATCAGTAATGTGTTTTCACATGAGCTCATGTCTGAACATGGGCCCTTGGAGTATAGGAGGGGAGCACTTTGCACTGTGTGTGTGTGTGTGTGTGTGTGTGTGTGTGTGTGTGTGTGTGTGTGTGTGTGTGTGTGTGTGTGTGTGTGTGTGTGTGTGTGTGTGTGTGTGTGTGTGTGTGTGTGTGTGTGTGTGTGTGTGTGTGTGTGTGTGTGTGTGTGCACGCATTTGCGTGTGTTTGCGTTTGCTTGTGCACGCGTGAGTGTGTGTTGTGTGAGAGTTAACATGTGTATAGTTGGAGGAGCCACGCATGCTTTGTGTATTCTCTGACCATGTGTTTACCGTTCTTGTCCTTGCATTTATGAGGCTGGGGGCTATGTCTAGCTGTTTTTGGATTCTGTAAGTGTGTGTGTGCGCGCACACGCATCTGTGTGTGTGTGTGTGTGTGTGTGTGTGTGTGTGTGTGTGTGTGTGTGTGAGGGCTGGACTGGTGTGCATGTGGCAGCGGCAGCAGAGGTTGGCGCTGAGAGTCTTTGGCTGTCTGTGTGTGTGTGTGTGTGTGTGTGTGTGTGTGTTGTCAGATTGCTGTGTGTCAGCAGTGAGCCAAGGGAACGCTTGGCTGCCTATCCAGGCCGGGCGTTGGACCCTGCTGTGCCCAGCTAGCATGGGCTACTGGCGGGTGCTCTAGGGCACGGTGTTGGGGGTTGGGTGTGGAGGGGAGACAGTCAGTGTGGGGGGAGACACAGTGGGGGGGGGGCAGTGGGGGGGGTTTCTGCCATGCTGAGTTGTATGACTGTGACTGGACCCTCTGGCAAATGCTGGATTTTTTTAAGGGAGAGAAGAAAAAAAACAAATGGTAATTGTCCTTGAGTCAGGCCACGCCGTGTTTCATATATAAATGTTGAATTATGTCACCCACCACCATAACTAACCCCCCTAACACACCCAGCCACCCACCCAACCACAGCACCCCAAACCCCCCCCACCCCCCCCCTCTTTGCCTCTCTCTCCCTGTCTTTCGTTTTGCGTTCCCTTCCAGTGTTGATTTTGACAGCAAATCTTTATTTAGTTTAGTAGTCATAGTCTTTGGAATACAATTTTGTTTAGTTTTAGTCATGTTTTAGTCACCTGAAAAAATGTTTGCTTTTAGTCTAGTCTAGTTTTAGTCAACTAAATCTTCAGTTAAAATGTATTTTTGGCGGGCTGTGATGGCATCGAAATGATTTTCACTGAGCTGCGTGCCGAAAATAGCCGATCTACAAGCTCATAACGCGTCGCAGCGCGACACGTTGTGAGCTTGTAGATCTGCTATTTTCAGAGCGCAACACCTGAGCGCAACCAAACATAAAATGACTTGTCTTTTAGTTATACTGGATCTCTTCTCCACTAGTCCCTCACTAACATTTAGTCTAGTTTTAGTCATCGTAGCTTAGTTTTTATTTTGTTTTTTATTTCGTTTTTATCAGTGAAAAAAGGTAGTTGACGAGCATTTTTTGTCATACTTTTAGTCGACGAAATCAACACTGTTCCCTTCCCCCCTCTCTCTCTCCTCCACACTGCCACTGTCTCCAGTTTATGGAGTTCCCACAGAGACAGAAAGATGGGCACACAGACAGAACAAAAAAAAGAGATGGACAACCCTGAGAGGTGGCGAGAGATTGATAGAGAGAGAAGGAGAGCTGAGAGAGATAGGGGAGAGCGACAGGAGGCTTGGCAGTCTGACCTTTTACTAAATCCCTCCGCTTTTCCATTCCAGTAGTTTGCAGGCAGGCAGGCAGGCAGCCCCAGACAGGCTGGAGGGGGCATCCCTGCCTCACTGCCTGCCTTCCTCTCTGGTGGTTGTCCTGGCTGCTTGGCCTTACCTTACCTTACCTTAACCTTACCTACCCTGGCTGTGTTTTGTTAACCCTTTAAGACCGGCAACGCATCTCTGTCATTTTAGATTTATTTCGCTTTTCATTTTTAAATCTTGAACATTTGTGCAAGTCTTTGAATATATATGTATATGTTTTAAAGCTAAAAAGTGTTACTCCGATCTGTGCTTCTGGGGGTCCCTGGAACAACATATTTTGAGATGGGGGTCCTTGACTTGGAAAAGTTTGAGCACCACTGATATAGCAACATAAGTAAAAAAAAAAAGAAAGAAAAAAAGAGGATTTAGAAGACATTTGTAGAATATATCTTCAAAGATTAAAAAAAAATCTCGATTTTTCAAAAATAGCAGATCTACAAGCTCATAGAGCTCGTATAGCTGCTATTTTTGAATAGCCAAAGAAATCTTAAAATGACACAAATGATGCGTTCCCGGATTGAATGGGTTAACACTGTGTCATCATTCCTGGTCGAGTTGACGTGAAAAAGAGAGCGAGGGACGAAGGGAGAGAGAGTGTGTGTGCGTGAGAGAGAGAGAGAGAGAGAGAACACACAGGAGCAGTGCAACAAAACAAAAACTACTACAGCAACAACAACAAAACATTTACTGATCGGAGAAAGAGTTGAAACTGACAGAGGTCAGAGGTTGTGGTTTTAACTCATTCTTTCTCTCTCTCTGGCTATAGTACCGGTGCGTTGAGCATCAGACGACTTGCAGCTTTGTGATATTAACATAGTTGACTCTTCTGTCTCTACAAAAAGCTCAGAGTCTTTAAATGTTAGCACGCGAGCGAGGTCATCCCGAAGCAGCCACCCCAGGAGCAAGGCAGTGGTGAGGAGGGGATTGATTTTTGTAGAAAGGAAAGCCTAACATCTTCACACACTGCTTCGGGCCTCGCTTGGAGGCACAAACCAAAGCACAGCACACACACAAACATAGAGGAAAAACCCCCAGCCCCATCCAGGCCTCTGATTCTCTCTCCTTCGCTGTTCCTCTCTCTCTTTCTCTCTCTCTCTCTCTCTCTCTCTCTCTCTCTGACTGTCTTTATTGGCGATTATTTTCGATTCATCGAGAAGCGTTTAAAAAAAAAAATATTTATATTTTATTTTATTTTATATATCAACAAATTGATTTACCACATGAGCCTTATTGTATAGGTTACTCAATGGCGTCGAGCAAAATCCAGAAAATTCAGGTTTACAAGCTCACAACAAGCATGTTGTCGAGCTTGTAGATCGGCTATTTTCACTATTTCTTTTCTCTTTTCACCTACAATGACATGCCCAAAATATATGAATCTATAATTGTTTTTACGGCATTGGTTATCGATTAACTCAATTGATTCAATTAACTGTTGAACCCTGTCTCCCTCTCTCTCTCTCTTTCTCCTTATTCTGTCTTTGTCTGCCTTCTCGCCCACATTTCTGTATATTTCCTCCCCTCTCTCTCTCTCTCTCTCTCTCTCTCTCTCTCTCATCGCTCAGTGTGTGCTGCAGTCTATATCTCGGCAGATGACGCGTGAAGCTGTGTTTTTACGTATAGTTTAGCCAAGCACTTTCTGACCTCGTCAATCTCCCTCTCTGACTATGTTTTTTCTTTTTTTTCTGATGCGGCACAAAGTGATTTTTCTCCATAGATGAGGAGGCTCGAGGAGCGTTTCACCAGTCAGCATTAACTCCTTTAAGACCGAGAACGCATCTGTTGTGTGTCATTTTAAGATTTATTTGGGCTATTCAAAAATAGCAGATCTACAAGCTCATAGCGCGGCACCGAGTGCCGCGCTACGAGCTTGTAGATCTGCTATTTTTGGGAAAAATCTTGGAAATGTTCAAATCAAATTTTTAAAAGCAAACATTTGTAACTCAAATCTTTGCTTCCGGGGGATTCTACAAATGTCTTATAAATCCTAAAAGTTTTTTGAAAAAACGTATGTAGCTGTAATATCAGTAGTTCTCAAACTTGTTCATGTGAAGGACCACCCAAAATGATATGTATTTGCCCGTGGACCCCCATCTCAAAATATTTGTTCCAGGGACGGCCCCCCAGAAGTTGTAACATGAGTTAAAAATGTTTGCTTAAAAATAAATATTCAAATATTTGCAAACATTTTAACGCTTTAAAAAAAATAGCAGATCTACAAGTTCATAGCTATGAGCTTGTATATCTGCTATTTTTGAATAGCCCAAAGAAATCTTAAAATGACACATAGATGCGTTCCCGGTCTTAAAGGGTTAACTCCCAGAGTCCTATTACAGTCAAACAACCGGATTGTTTTGTTAGTTTTTTTTTCCCCTTTCTCTTTTTCGTATATATCATCATATGACCTTCGATAAACCTGCGTATAGATTTCACCGGTAGGCTCGGCGCGGCCATTTAATGTGAGTTTCGACACCTCCGCGACACGGGGTCGATACCGTAGCAGGGTCATTATACCGGTAAATTGGGTCAAGCAGGGTTAAAGGTTGCTTTTCTCTGTGCCCTTTGACCTCCCTGACCCAAGGGGTCGCGCAGGAGCGCTCCCGATTTGCACGGCTGACCGGCAGAGTGTGTTTGTGTGTGTGTGTGTGTGTGTGTGTGTGTGTGTGTGTGTGTGTGTATCACCGCCACAGGCAGAGAGAGGAGAGGAAGGAGGTGTTTGCACTGTCCTTCCTGTTGTGTCGATTAAGGAGGTGGGGGTGAGACTGAGGAGGTGCTGTTGACTTAATTTCACAGCACAGATTTGACGTGGGATGTGACGATGACACCAGGGTTTTTTCATTAATATGTATTTATTTTCCGGATGAACAAAGCTGCGAGAATTAACCACTTACAGACCTATTTCATGCTTCTTTTGTGGTTTCGAAAGTAGGCAATAATAGATGTGCTATTTTCCCGCTATCTTTGAACATTTTAGAATGAAAAACTAAAAGTTTAATATCTTTTTTAACGGGTGGAAAAACCTCATGTGTCCCCAAAACTGTTACTTTTCAGGATCCAAATTAAAAAACAAACTGAAAAATCTAGAACATTTGTGTAAATCTTTGAACATACATATTTTTCAAAGCAAACATTTTTAACTCAAATCTTTGCTCCTGGGGGGTCCCTGGAACAAAATATTTTTGAGATGGGGGGGGGGGGTCGGCGGCCACATACATATTACATTTTGGGTGGTCCTTTGGCATGAAAAGGTTTGAGCAACACTGATATAGAAACACATGTTTTTTTTCAGAAAAACTGTTTTAGAGATTTAGAAAACATATTTAGAATTGGCCTTCAGGTCTTTAATGGAGGCCAGGTTGTAAAAGTTGTAAAATAACCAGTTGGCTTTCTTTCTTTCTTTTTCCTTTATTCATTCAGGGAAACCCATTGAGAGCAAGCTCTCTTTTTCAACGAGGCCCTGATCACAGCATATAAAACACATACATAATGAAAAACAATAACAAACATTTGAATCGCATTATAACGTCTGCAGATGAAAATAGATATAGTGTCACATGAAACAGGTGCAGTCACTATGTACTAGTGCATTGGTTCTCAAACTGGGGTCCGGGGACCCCCAGGGGTACTTGAGGGGGTTCCACGGGGTACCCAGCAAAATGTGTAAATATAGCATCAGAATAATTATGACCTTTTATACTTTGGCTATTCAAAAATAGCAGATATACAAGCTCATAGCGCGGCACCGAGTGCCGCGCTATGAGCTTGTAGATCTGCTATTTTTGAAAAATCGTGAAAATGTGTGCAAATCTTTGAATATATATATTTTTAAAGCGAACATTTTTAACTCAAATCTTTGCTTCTGGGGGGTCCTTGGACCAAAATATTTTGAGATGGGGGTCCGCGGCCAAATACATATCATTTTGGGGGTCCTTGACATGAAAAAGATTGAGCACCACTGATATAGAAACATACGTTTTTCAGAAAACGGTTGAGATTTAGGAGACATTTAGAATCGGCTTCATGTCTCAATGGGCTTAATGTCTCTGTTGAGACCAATCGCTGCTATTTCAGACTGCTTATATACTTAACCCTTTATGCTCTGTTCCTTTTTGCTTGTGTTCACACAGAGCTGTCGGAGCTGTCCCAGAGTAAGGCTGGAGCAGGGGGAGGTGTCCCGGGAACCGGCGGAGGTGGAGGTGGAGGTGGAGGAGGTGGTAACGGAGGAGGGAACCACCTGCAGTGCCTGTCGGTACACTGCACAGACGAGCTGGGCGACAGCAACAAGGGGGTCCGCGGGGGTCCTCCCGTGTCCTCCTGGCGCTCCCTTCACTCTGATATCTCCAACCGCTTCGGGACCTTCGTGGCGGCACTGACTTGAGCTTCTATTATTATTATAAAAAAAACAAAAATGTTATACACGTTTTTAAACAGAAAAAACGAACGGAAAAAAAAGGGAGAAAAAAAAGCAGGCCGAATGGAGAGCTAGAAAAGGACGGAAGAAAGGATGAGGGGTGAATAACAACATAGGATGATGATGATGATGATATGATGAAGAGGAGGAGGAGGAGAATGAAAGGGAGAATGTGTTGACGAGGCGACTGCAAACGGCTCTCACCTGCGTTTAGGGAGAGAAAGACATTTATACTCACAAACATGAATAGAAACGCACACACACACACACGCCACACACACACACACACACACACACACACACACACACACACACACACACACACACACACACACACACACACACACACACACACACACACACACACACTCACACTCACACTCACACTCACACGTACACTCGCACACACGTACACGCACACACACACTCTCACACAGTACACACACGCACGTGCACACACACACGCACATACATACACCACATTGTTTCTCATATAAGCAACCCACACTTTTAGGAACACATGCATACACACTGCTGGACTTTACGTATTACAGCACGGGCTCCGCCCAAACGACGCCCACATCTGGAAAAACCTCAAATCAATCTTTTGTTGTTTTTTTTGTTTTTTTTCCTCTTCGTTGTTTTGTTTTTTGTTTTTTTTGTTTTTTTGAAGAAAAATATAGAAATGTCAATGGAGGAGAAAAGAGAGAGAGAAGCCGGAGCAAACAGTTTGTCATTGGTTGTGGCGTTATATACAGGTGTGTTGAGTCTGTGTTCTTCATGAACTTTCATGAACGTTTTTACTCCCTCTGTCACTCTTCATATAGCGGTCATCCCTCCCTCCCAGCAAACGTATAGCTTCTATAACAGTGGTTCTCAAACATTTTCATGTCAAGGACCCCCAAATTGACACTTTTTAGCCCACGGACCCCCATTTCAAAAGATATGCCCATAAGAGAAGATTTTTTACGGCTCTAGCAGTGATTCTCAACCATTTTAATTATTATTAATGGGTTTTAATGGCATTTCTATCACTTGGACCGCAATTTATATTGTAAAATTTATGTCAATTTAACTCTGAGAGTGTACAAATGGAACCAAATGGACCCATTTCTACACTCTCAGAGTTACAGACCCATATGGGTCCATTTGTTGCCTAATCAATCATTTAGCTGGGGACCCCCTGGAACTCCCTCAAGGACCCCTGGGGGTCCCCGGACCCCACTTTGAGAACCAATGTTCTATAACATCCTCCCAGTAATGCCCACCCTCAAGTTTCATCCCACATTCTAAGCCCCGTAATGTCACACGAGGCTGACCCAAACAGGCCTCCTGTGTCACGACATCACACTGACCTGCGTCCTGACGGGACAGAGTAGAGCAGGGGGTCTTCAATAAGGGGGGGCCGCCAATTTTACATTAACCACTTGAACACTAGCATCCCTATTACTGAGGGGAACATCAGCAGCAAATAGCAGATGTACAAGCTCACAATGCCTCGCGCTGCGAGGCGTTTAACTGGTTAACTGTCTGAAAATTCACTTTTGACATGAATCCAACACAACCCTACACAATGATAGTGTTGACAAACAAGTCTATGAAATCTATGGAAAAGTTCAATCTGCAACAATAATGTAGTCTCAGCTAAGGGGTCCTTGGTCTGAAAAAACATTGGAAGACCCCTGGAGTAGAGGATAGAACTGTATCATTGTGATTTTAAACTGAATACGACATTTTCTTTCTTTCTCTTTATGGCTCTTCCCTCACTCCCACCTCCTCTTTTCTTTTATCTTTATCTTTATCTCCTCTCCTCTCCCATCCCATCCCATAGCCTGAATGGTCTCAAACACTCGTATACAATGCAGCCAATGGGAACTGAATCGGAAAGGGTCGAGGGGCCTGTTTAATAAGGGAATGAAAAAAAAAAAAAAAAAAGACTATTGGTATTGCACATGTAAAATAAGAGAAAATTTGCTGTGTGTTAGGCAATCTTGTAATCTTTAAATAAAGCTTCTGTTGAATTTGAATTTCTGAAACGATAGATGGAGGACTGTGACGGCAATTTTTTTTTGTTTTTTTTTTCCTTTTTTTTAAATAATATGTAAAGTGCAGTCGTCTGTTTTCCTGCATATTGTATATATCTGTATATGTTTTATTGAGTAACTAAATAACATTAAATATGACGTTAAAGGTGGCATTTGCTTTGGCCTTTGCATTTATTCTTTGAAATCCGTCTCAGTTGAACATGATCGCTTGCAACTTTCAATTAAAAACTAGGTTTCAGAGATATTCTTTTGAATCAGTATATATGTAATCACTACATACAGTACAGTGGTGGAAAGTAACTAAGTCAATTTACTCAAGTACTGTACTTAAGTAAAACTTTGCGGTATGTTTTACTTTACTGGAATATTTCCAGTTTGCAGTACTGTTACTTCTGTTAGGCAAGGCAAATATTGTACTTTTGCTCCACTACAATTATTTGAAAACTTTAGTTACTTTGCAGATATACATTATTATATTATAAAACATACATTAACCACTTTAGCCCTATTTTTTACCTACAGTAGGATATTTGAAAATAGCCGATCTACAAGCTCAAGATCTGCTATTTTCAAATATTTTAGTACTTTACTTTTCGTACGTTAAGTATATTTTGATGCCAATACTTTTGTACTTTTACTCAAGTAACATTTTGAACACAGGCCTTTTACTTGCAACAGAGTATTTTTATATTGTGGTATTGCTACTTTTACTTGTGTAAAACATTTGAGTACCACTGACTACATACAATGTTTTATGTATGTGTATACATACACATAATCATCAAATGAATTCCACAGGCGCCTACAATTATATTGCCGCTGTCGGGCAGCAACCTTGTAGCTCAATATTTCATATTTTAAATACATTAATTGCCTTATTTTTATACTGTGTCGTATGACAGTGTCATGCAAAAATAGTGGAAATAGATCTGCAAGCTCACAACGCGTCTGTAGATCTGCTATTTTTGAAAACGTGCTTGTTTTATTGACTCCAGCTTGAAAGTGGGTAAGTCTGTATGCGGGTTTTATAAATATTTAATCAATGAAAAGTATTATCGTGAGCTCATGACTAAATATTAAAGGACGACTTCATCCATTTTCAACCTATCTTCATATAATTGGTCCTCACTAATGGTCATGATAAAATGGCACCATTTCTTTCTAGCTGGAAAAATCCTTCCTAACGATGATGTCACTGGTAGACGGGTTTCCGGACTCCCCACAGTCCTCCTATGAGACACAGACTGAGTAGTAGAGAAAAAAATGGTGCCATTTTATCATGAGCATTAGTGAGGACCAATTATATGAAGATAGGTTAAAAATGGGTGAAGTCGTCCTTTAACTACGCTGGACTCCATTGGAACACATGGTTATTTTTTTTTCCATTTCCTGAAATGTAACGATTTTGGACATACGTGGTTTCTGCCCGACGGCGACGATATTCAAAGTGACAAGTAGAACAGGGCCGCCGTGGACTGACGTGCACTATCTGACAGTCAAGTCATGCACAAACCTGTGCTATGTTTCAGCCAGAGGCAGCAACGTAAAACAAATGCTGGAAAACACTTTTTTTTTTTTTTTGTATGAAAGCAGAAATGGCAGAGAATACACTTCAGAAATTAATATCGTAAAGTAGACAATAATTCTGGTTGCCCTAATACCTGGGAGTCAAAACCAGTGGTGGAAAGTGACATAAGTAACAATAATGTAAGTACATTTACTGAAGTAAAGTACAATTTTGAGGTATTTGTACTTTACTTGAGTATTTCCATTTTCCAATACTTTTACTTCTACTCCACTACATATCGGATCCAAACATTGTACTTTTAATCCACTATATTAATTTGAAAACTTCTAGTTACTAGATACTTTGTAGATTTGGATTATTATTGCAAAACATACATTAAACACTTCAGCCCTATATACATTTAGGCCATTTGAAAATAGCCGATCTACAAGCTCACAATGCGTCGCGATGCGACGCATTGTGAGCTTGTAGATCTGCTATTTTCAAAAGATTCTTACACATTTTATGCATTTGAAAACTTGTGAAATGGGACATTCTGCATAACTTAGTACTTTCTACTTTTAGTACTTTTGGTACTTTAAGTACATTTTGATACCAATACTTTTGTACTTTTACTCAAGTACATTTTAATTACCCAGACTTTTACTTGTAACAGAGTATATCTACATTGCAGTATTGATACTTTCACTTAATATATAAGTAAAACATTTGAGTTCCTTTTCCACCACTGACCACTTTCCATCACTATCTCATGATGTTTCACCAGTTGTTCCTGCCAACCCCCCCCTCCCCCCCCATTTGATTTCTCTCTCTCTGTCTCTCTCTGTTCACCCCATCGTCCCCCCACCCCCCCACCCCCTTTTCTCTCTCTCTCTCCCCAGGCCCTCTCTCACTCACCTGCTCTTTATTGGCCATCTGCATGGATGCTTAATGCTAATCAATAACTCCCCAGTGTGCCAGCGCTGAGGTGGAGAGACGTCAATGCTGTCTAACAGGGCTACTGATCAACCTGCATCGCCACTGTCTAGGACACGCACACACGCACGCACACGCACGCACGCACACGCACGCGCACGCGCACGCACACACACGCACACGCACACACACACACAATTGTACACCGACTCTCAAATAGGGACACGTGTGCGTGCACAGCCACACACTTAAACAGAGGGACACACTAACGTGGGTACACTCTAGTCTGCACACACTTAGACATGTAGGTGTGCGCACGACACGAGCACACACACACACACACGCACGCACGCACGCACGCACGCACGCACGCACGCACGCACGCACGCACGCACGCACACACGCACGCACACACGCACACACAGTCACACACAGTCACACACAGTCACACACACTCACACACACCCCTCACTGGCGTTTCCCTGCAGGGTCCTGTCTGTGTTGCTCAGGTGTGTTTGTACGGTGCTGTCTAAAGCCAGCGCCTGCTGTGTGGGATAGCAGAGCCTGTTGTGAGTGTGATGCACAAAGTGCCGTGCGGCACTAGCAAACAGCGGAGGAGGCTGGTTATGTGAGAAACTGTCATGTCATCTGGGAGGGCCTGTTTAGGGAGGAGGGGGAGTGTGTGCTGTGCTGTGCTGTGCAGGGGAACGAACAGGGGAGGAGAGGAATGTAATGTTGATCACAACAACAAGCTCGCTGCGAAAACCGAGAGCCCAGTTGTTCTCTCCACAAAAATTCAGGAGGGTTCGGGAGGCCCCCCTTATCCATACTATGTAGTATGGATACTGTGTAGTATGAATGCTGTGTAGTATAAATACTATGAAGTATGCTGTATGGATACTGACCATGATACTGACCATGATACTGACATGATACTGACATGATACTGACCATGATACTGATATGATACTGACGTTCGCAGCACGGCACAAATTGACGTGCTGTGAGCTTGTAGATCTGCTATTTTTGAATAGCTAACGTATAAATGGATAAAGTAGATTAAATGATTGTGATGCTACTGTCTGTCTGTCTGTGTGTGTGTGTGTGTGTGTGTGTGTGTGTGTGTGTGTGTGTGTGTGTGTGTGTGTGTGTGTGTGTGTGTGTGTGTGTGTGCGTGCGTGCGTGCGTGCGTGCGTGCGTGCGTGCGTGCGTGCGTGCGTGCGTGCGTGCGTGCGTGCGTGCGTGCGTGCGTGCGTGCGTGCGTGCGTGCGTGTGCGTGCGTGTGCGTGTGTGTGCGTGCGCGTGCGCACGTGGACGCACAACTACAGAGAGAACAATCTCCAGGGAGCCACACCGGTCCGACTGGTATCTGGTGATATTTTTGACGCTTGAGTGGGTAGCACGCGCTTCGATACATCAAATGTTATTTCGGTCTCAGGGCTGGGTCGGGTGATCACTTGTGGATCACGCAGGAGTTCAAGTGCTACTCCATTGTTGACTAAAGCGTGAACCAAGAGCTTTGCTCTTTTGTATTTGCTCATGCCAAGGTGCCAGATTTCCTCCTTAACAGTCTCTGTGCATTTTGTGTGTGCCAGCTCAGGAGGCTTCTCCTGTGACACCACAACTACCTGCCTGTCTGGTTTTGGCTGACCTCTTTAGGCTAATTCGTGCTCCGCCGCCTGACGGTGTCGCGCAACCCGAAAATAGCACACCTACGCGTCACAACGCCTCACACCACCCGCTACGCGTTGTGAGGGTAATAGGTCTGCTATTTTCCCACTAAGTATGAATTGGGCTTAAAGGAGTAGTTCGCCGGAAAAAAAACAAACTCATTTATTATCAATTATACACCCCATGAAGACTTGAATTCTTGGAGATTTTTTTGTTTTCCTAAACCAATAATTTGATGAACCATCAAATTATTGGTTTTTGGTCAATTGGTCAATAGGAGACTAAGTCAGAGACTCGCTCATCAAATTATTGGCTTAGGAATGCAACAAAAAACTAAAATAAATGAATTCAAGGCTTCATGTGGTGTAATTGATAAAAAATAAGTTGTGTTTTGTGTGAACTACTCCTTTAACGCTGGCTTGACAAGATGCTGCTGGTGGCAGTCAGAAACAGTTTGGTGCATGCCAGATTATTATTATTTAATTGAGGGTTCGAGGACTATAGGCTCGAAGCCTCTTTGCATCTCTTGGCTTTCACTATTCTTCCCCCGTTTTTTCTGTCCTGGCCTAACCGTGTGGTCACTTTTTACGAAACTTGACAATATGGTAGAGGGCTATGCCAAACGGCCAAGGCACGAAACTCACAACCATTGGCCAAAGGGTGGCGCTGTAGCACTCAATTGAAAATGCCAACTTTGAACAGGTACAACTCATGCCCTGTTTGACCTACAGCCATGAAACTTCGATACACACATGCGTCTCTCACATGCGTCACTCTGACTTTTGACCTCTGACCTTTAGACCTCCCACAATTTTGAATTATATGAAAAGCAGTTAAAATCAAACTCCTCCTGAGATTGACTTTGGACCTATGCCGACAAAAACATGGCGGAGATGTTTTCTAAGTGAAAACATTAAGCTTTTATGAGCCAATTAAAGTTGCGGTTTTATGAAAATTATTCGTCTGCCCCTAACACATACATGCAGACTCACATTTGTATGAAACTTTTCAGTAATGTAGAGGGTCATTCCAAATATCACTGAAACCAATCTTACTCCAATTGGTCAAAGGGGGGCGCTATAGCAATTTTTTTTAAATGTAAACTTTAAACAGACAAAAGTCATGCCTCGTTACACTTGTGCCTTGACTCATGAGGAACACATCTATCACTTTGACCAGTAAGCTCCGCCCTTAGATTGTCCGCAATTTTGTGCATAGTTAGCCAATGAAACCCGACCCTCGCCCCTTTCCCCAGCCAATCAATGTGATGTTTACCTGCCCCCTCCCTGCACTCTGAGCTCCTCAACGGCGGCCAGTGTTGTTTACATGGAGGCTGAAACTCTATGCTACTCTAATATGCCACTAAATTAATTATAGGCCCGGCAAGAAAATAATGATTGTGTCTTGGTGCCGGTTAGACCCCAATAACATTTTGATTTTATGTTTTATATGTTTTTGATGACATTAAGACCTGGATTTGTATCTGTCTCACTGACTGTGACAGCATTGGCTATTATGCTACAGTGGTCACACAGCACTAGCAGCAGCAGCATACAGGTAAAAGTGCCTTTTATTTTCCACAGAAACGCCACTAAACACATGTAACACTGTGTGTTAAAACTGCCTGATATTTTTTTTGGTCAACTTTGATCAAGGGAGGACCATGCTAACGAAATTTAGTGTGTTAGCATCGTCTATTTAGATAAGGGTTTAAAGGCTCTGTGAGGCAGTTTATAACATGGTAAAGATCTGGGATTGTATAATTGTGTACTGGGCTGTCTGCAGCTTGGGCTTAAAGCTAACAACAGTCCATGTAAGAAAAAATGTAATGATTCATAAATATACTGGTAGCACTTTACAATAATGACCCGTTATAAAGCATTTATAAACGTTTATAAGTAGTTTGTAGACTATTAACAAATCATTAACAACCTGTTTGTTGACATTCGTAAATGATTACTAAAACCTTTATAACTACAGTTACAAATTATTTGTAAAGTATTAGTAAGTAGTGAACTATTCATGAATAAGCCATTTATATACATCTGTAAAAGATTATTAAATCATTTGTAACGACCCATTCTAAAGCATTTATAAACGTTTATAAGCAGTTTGTAGACTATTAACAAATCATTAACAACCTGTTTATTGACATTCGTAAATGATTACTAAAACCTATATAACTACGGTTACAAATCATCTATAAAGGTATTAGTAACTATTCATGAATAAGCCATGTATAATACATCTGTAAATGATTATTAAATCATTTGTAACTGATGTTACATAATATATACAAGCTATTGGTAGCTTGTTCATGTTTAACATATGCTTTGTTAAACATTCCTAAAGTATCTATAAATCCTTAGTACATGTTATTATGTGCCCTATAGTAAAGTGAAGACAGTTCATCATTTACAACTGTCTGTTAATGTGTTTGTTCATGTTTAACATGCTTTGTAAAACATTCCTAAAATATCTATAAATCCTTTGTACATGTTATTATGTGCCCTACAGTAAAGTGAAGACAGTTCATCATTTATGACTGTCTGTTAATGTGGACTTTCTCCTTACCTGTTGCAAACTACCTGGCTTTCATGAATGCAGACACCAAACAATTACTAGAATTATCATTCATGTTAAGCAAATGATGCGTAAGACATTCGTAAAGAGTATGTAAACCATTTGTGGTGTTAGGGACCAAAAAAGTCACTACAAAGTACTACCAATCAACTCTAAATTGCCTGAAACGTACTCCTAACAGGTTTTTGGGGGGACGATTTTGGCCTCCACACTTAGTGATTATTTCGGATTTAACTTTTGTTTCGGTGGTGACCAACTTTCGTTTCGGTAGTTTGATTACAAAATGTAAGTTGTGTAAAAAATAATCTGACTATACTAAGTTGTTATTTGTTTGTTTAAGTCAGGCTATACTCTACTCAGAGTCATAAGTTTACAAAATGTACTAAAGTACAGTGAACGTCTGTGCGGTTTGTCTTCATCACTGAAAATAACGTACATGTAAACTGATTTCATGTGTAGTTGGGGTGAAGAAACACAACCATTTCACTCCTAATAATACCTATTTGATTTGACATCCTGACTTGCTGCTGTAGCTGAAGCTTGAACCTGTTACCTGCGGCTCACTAGTCAGTGACTCTATCCATTCACCTACAGCTGTTTCCTTGGAATCTGTGGTTCTGAAACGTTTTGTTGTCAACCCCCCAAATTGACATGTATTTGGGCAGTGGACCCCAATGTGAAAAGATGTAGTGTCAGGGCCCCCCATGAAAAAGATTTATATTTATGCTGTAACACATTTTTAAAAAAAAAGTTATTTGTCTTGTTTGTTGTTCAAGTCAAAGCACCAGGAAGGCTGTACTTGTCAGCCATCTGTTAGCTCAATGGGTTGAGACGCAGTATTCATGATCCAGAGGCCATGAGTTCAAATCCCATTGATGTCTTTCCTATGATTCTTTCCTTTGCAGACTGGCTTCCAGAAGATCAACTGAAAACTACCAGGAAGGCTATATTTGTCATCCAACTGTTAGCTCAATGGGTTGAGACGCAGTATACATGATCCAGAGGCCATGAGTTCAAATCCCATTGATGTCTTTCCTATGATTCTTTCCTTTGCAGACTGGCTTCCAGAAGATCAACTGAAAACTAGCAGGAAGGCTGTACTTGTCAGCCATCTGTTAGCTCAATGGGTTGAGACGCAGTATTCATGATCCAGAGGCCATGAGTTCAAATCCCATTGATGTCTTTCCTATGATTCTTTCCTTTGCAGACTGGCTTCCAGGAGATCAACTGAAAACTAGCAGGAAGGCTGTACTTGTCAGCCATCTGTTAGCTCAATGGGTTGAGACGCAGTATTCATGATCCAGAGGCCATGAGTTCAAATCCCATTGATGTCTTTCCTATGATTCTTTCCTTTGCAGACTGGCTTCCAGAAGATCAACTGAAAACTAGCAGGAAGGCTGTACTTGTCAGCCATCTGTTAGCTCAATGGGTTGAGACGCAGTATTCAGGATCCAGAGGCCATGAGTTCAAATCCCATTGATGTCTTTCCTATGATTCTTTCCTTTGCAGACTGGCTTCCAGAAGATCAACTGAAATCTACCAGGAAGGCTTTACTTGTCAGCCATCTGTTAGCTCAATGGGTTGAGACGCAGTATACATGATCCAGAGGCCATGAGTTCAGATCCCACAGGTGTCTTTACTATGATTCTTTCCTTTGCAGACTGGCTTCCAGAAGATCAACTGAAAACTAGCAGGAAGGCTGTACTTGTCAGCCATCTGTTAGCTCAATGGGTTGAGACGCAGTATTCATGATCCAGAGGCCATGAGTTCAAATCCCATTGATGTCTTTCCTATGATTCTTTCCTTTGCAGACTGGCTTCCAGAAGATCAACTGAAAACTACCAGGAAGGCTGTACTTGTCAGCCATCTGTTAGCTCAATGGGTTGAGACGCAGTATTCATGATCCAGAGGCCATGAGTTCAAATCCCATTGATGTCTTTCCTATGATTCTTTCCTTTGCAGACTGGCTTCCAGAAGATCAACTGAAAACTAGCAGGAAGGCTGTACTTGTCAGCCATCTGTTAGCTCAATGGGTTGAGACGCAGTATTCAGGATCCAGAGGCCATGAGTTCAAATCCCATTGATGTCTTTCCTATGATTCTTTCCTTTGCAGACTGGCTTCCAGAAGATCAACTGAAATCTACCAGGAAGGCTTTACTTGTCAGCCATCTGTTAGCTCAATGGGTTGAGACGCAGTATACATGATCCAGAGGCCATGAGTTCAGATCCCACTGGTGTCTTTACTGTGATGCTTTCCTTTGCAGACTAACTTCTAGAAAAACAAGTTAAAACCACCAGGAAACCTGTAACTCTCAGCCAACAGCTCAACTGGTAGAGCGTCTGTCCAATGACTTGACTTGACTTGAGTGGGTTCGATTCCCACTCGAGTCAAGTGTCCCCGGTAACTTGAGGCTACGGATAAATTGACTGATATCCTTAGTAATGCTTCCCTTTGCAGACTAACTTCTAGAAAACAAGTTAAAACCACCAGGAAACCTGTAACTCTCAGCCAACAGCATAGCTCGACTGGTAGAGCGTCTGTCCAATAACATGACTTGACTTGAGTGGGTTCGATTCCCACTCGAGTCAAGTGTCCCAGGTAACTTGGGGCAACGGATAAATTGACTGATATCCGTGCTGGTTCAAATCCAGTACAACCCAGGACCGAGCGGTCCTGGGTTGTACTGGATTTGAACCAGCACACTCCTACAAGTTATTCTACGGATATCAGTCAATTTATCCGTTGCCCCAAGTTACCTGGGACACTTGACTCGAGTGGGAATCAAACCCACTCAAGTCAAGTCAAGTCATGTTATTGGACAGACGCTCTACCAGTCGAGCTATGCTGTTGGCTGAGAGTTACAGGTTTCCTGGTGGTTTTAACTTGTTTTCTAGAAGTTAGTCTGCAAAGGGAAGCATCACTAAGGATATCAGTCAATTTATCCGTAGCCTCAAGTTACCTGGGACACTTGACTCGAGTGGGAATCGAACCCACTCAAGTCAAGTCAAGTCATGTTATTGGACAGACGCTCTACCAGTTGAGCTAAGCTGTTGGCTGAGAGTTACAGGTTTCCTGGTAGTTTTAACTTGTTTTTCTAGAAGTTAGTCTGCAAAGGAAAGCATCACAGTAAAGACACCAGTGGGATTTGAACTCATGGCCTCTGGATCATGTATACTGCGTCTCAACCCATTGAGCTAACAGATGGCTGACAAGTAAAGCCTTCCTGGTAGATTTCAGTTGATCTTCTGGAAGCCAGTCTGCAAAGGAAAGAATCATAGGAAAGACATCAATGGGATTTGAACTCATGGCCTCTGGATCATGAATACTGCGTCTCAACCCATTGAGCTAACAGATGGCTGACAAGTACAGCCTTCCTGCTAGTTTTCAGTTGATCTTCTGGAAGCCAGTCTGCAAAGGAAAGAATCATAGGAAAGACATCAATGGGATTTGAACTCATGGCCTCTGGATCATGAATACTGCGTCTCAACCCATTGAGCTAACAGATGGCTGACAAGTACAGCCTTCCTGCTAGTTTTCAGTTGATCTTCTGGAAGCCAGTCTGCAAAGGAAAGAATCATAGGAAAGACATCAATGGGATTTGAACTCATGGCCTCTGGATCATGAATACTGCATCTCAACCCATTGAGCTAACAGATGGCTGACAAGTACAGCCTTCCTGCTAGTTTTCAGTTGATCTTCTGGAAGCCAGTCTGCAAAGGAAAGAATCATAGGAAAGACATCAATGGGATTTGAACTCATGGCCTCTGGATCATGTATACTGCGTCTCAACCCATTGAGCTAACAGTTGGATGACAAATACAGCCTTCCTGCTAGTTTTCAGTTGATCTTCTGGAAGCCAGTCTGCAAAGGAAAGAATCATAGGAAAGACATCAATGGGATTTGAACTCATGGCCTCTGGATCATGAATACTGCGTCTCAACCCATTGAGCTAACAGATGGCTGACAAGTACAGCCTTCCTGGTGCTTTGACTTGAACAACAAACAAGACAAATAACTTTAAAAAAAAAAATGTGTTACAGCATAAATATAAATCTTTTTCATGGGGGGCCCTGACACTACATCTTTTCACATTGGGGTCCACTGCCCAAATACATGTCAATTTGGGGGGTTGACAACAAAACGTTTCAGAACCACAGATTCCAAGGAAACAGCTGTAGGTGAATGGATAGAGTCACTGACTAGTGAGCCGCAGGTAACAGGTTCAAGCCTCAGCTACAGCAGCAAGTCAGGATGTCAAATCAAATAGGTATTATTAGGAGTGAAATGGTTGTGTTTCTTCACCCCAACTACACGTGACATCAGTTTACATGTACGTTATTTTCAGTGATGAAGACAAACCGCACAGACGTTCACTGTACTTTAGTACATTTTGTAAACTTATGACTCTGAGTAGAGTATAGCCTGACTTAAACAAACAAATAACAACTTAGTATAGTCAGATTATTTTTTACACAACTTACATTTTGTAATCAAACTACCGAAACGAAAGTTGGTCACCACCGAAACAAAAGTTAAATCCGAAATAATCACTAAGTGTGGAGGCCAAAATCGTCCCCCCAAAAACCTGCTAGGAGTACGTTTCAGGCAATTTAGAGTTGATTGGTAGTACTTTGTAGTGACTTTTTTGGTCCCTAACACCACAAATGGTTTACATACTCTTTACGAATGTCTTACGCATCATTTGCTTAACATGAATGATAATTCTAGTAATTGTTTGGTGTCTGCATTCATGAAAGCCAGGTAGTTTGCAACAGGTAAGGAGAAAGTCCACATTAACAGACAGTCATAAATGATGAACTGTCTTCACTTTACTGTAGGGCACATAATAACATGTACAAAGGATTTATAGATATTTTAGGAATGTTTTACAAAGCATGTTAAACATGAACAAACACATTAACAGACAGTTGTAAATGATGAACTGTCTTCACTTTACTATAGGGCACATAATAACATGTACTAAGGATTTATAGATACTTTAGGAATGTTTAACAAAGCATATGTTAAACATGAACAAGCTACCAATAGCTTGTATATATTATGTAACATCAGTTACAAATGATTTAATAATCATTTACAGATGTATTATACATGGCTTATTCATGAATAGTTACTAATACCTTTATAGATGATTTGTAACCGTAGTTATAAAGGTTTTAGTAATCATTTACGAATGTCACTAAACAGGTTGTTAATGATTTATTAATAGTCTACAAACTGCTTATAAACGTTTATAAAAGCTTTAGAATGGGTCGTTACAAATGATTTAATAATCTTTTACAGATGTATATAAATGGCTTATTCATGAATAGTTCACTACTTACTAATACTTTACAAATAATTTGTAACTGTAGTTATAAAGGTTTTAGTAATCATTTACAAATGTCAACAAACAGGTTGTTAATGATTTGTTAATAGTCTACAAACTACTTATAAACGTTTATAAATGCTTTATAACGGGTCATTATTGTAAAGTGCTACCAATATACTCACTGATCACTATCATGCTCCATGAGTGTTTAGCTTAGTTTAAGGGTCTGATTTGTTGAAAATGGATGATCAACAAGCTTGTAAATCAGCTATTTTCAAATAGCTGATGTATAAGGTTTATAGTGGCTAGTTGATGCTGTATTAAAAAAAAAGTCTGGGGGACCCCAGTCTGAGACTCACTATGCTATTGTATTAGTCTAGTGTGATTACAGGTCTAACAGTAAACACCGAAGGAGAGCTGTGTTGATAAAGCCAGGTTATTCATATCTTTTCATACATTTCCATGCAAGTATGGACATATGGTGTCAACATGGCAAAAAAGCACTGGTAGTCGGTACTCCTGGTTTCTGCTGGGAACAGGGTTCGATTCCCTGCAGCGCTGTGCTTACTGCTTCACTGTTGTGTATGTTTACATTAAATGTTAGCACTAAATTCATTGATTCATAATACCTGAATTTACTTTTATTATAATATATCAAGCAGATAGCATTTGTTCTTTGAAATCATTTGTAGTTTGGGATATATTTAACTTTAAGCGCCCAATGCATTGTCAATGCGGCAATGGACATTTAAAGGCAGGCTTACAACTACATACCTACGCCTAGTAACCTCATTCATACTTTAAAATGTTCATCTTACTGTGGACATGTTTGCCTGAAAAGGAATCTTTCAATTGTTGCATAGTTTTAGAATTGTACTCCTTTAAAAGTTCAGAGATTTATAATGGAGGCGGATGGAAGGTTTTGGGACCTCAAAAAAACACTTTCACCTAGAAACTCCATTCACAGTTCAAAAAATCCACCTTACTGTGGACATGCATCCTTGAGATGTTTTTTTTGCATCCTTGAGATTTTTTTCGGTAGTGACACAATGGTGTCACTACCGAAACGAAAAAAAAAATTGTTCCCCCAAAAACCTGTTAGGAGTACGTTTCAGGCAATTTAAAGTTGATTGGTAGTGACTTTTTTTTTGGTCCCTAACATTCATTGAGCTCTGGACTTAGTAATTTTTTTTCCGTTTTTTTTGCTGGTGACGAAAAAATGCTGGTGACGAAAAATGACAAAAAATGCTGGTGACGAAAAAATGCTGGTGACGAAAAAATGCTGGTGACGAAAAAATGCTGGTGACGAAAAATGACGAAAAATGCTGGTGACGAAAAAATGCTGGTGACGAAAAATGACGAAAAATGCTGGTGACGAAAAAATGCTGGTGACAAAAAATGACGAAAAAATGCTGGTGACGAAAAATGACGAAAAATGCTGGTGACGAAAAAATGCTGGTGACGAAAAATGACGAAAAAATGCTGGTGACGAAAAAATGCTGGTGACGAAAAATGACGAAAAATGCTGGTGACGAAAAAATGCTGGTGACGAAAAATGACAAAAAATGCTGGTGACGAAAAATGACAAAAAATGCTGGTGACGAAAAAATGCTGGTGACGAAAAATGACAAAAAATGCTGGTGACGAAAAATGACAAAAAATGCTGGTGACGAAAAAATGCTGGTGACGAAAAATGACGAAAAAATGCTGGTGACGAAAAATGACGAAAAATGCTGGTGACGAAAAATGACGAAAAATGTTGGTGACGAAAAAATGCTGGTGACGAAAAAATGCTGGTGACGAAAAATGACGAAAAATGCTGGTGACGAAAAATGCCGAAAAATGCTGGTGACGAAAAATGCCGAAAAATGCTGGTGACGAAAAATGACAAAAAATGCTGGTGACGAAAAATGACAAAAAATGCTGGTGACGAAAAAATGCTGGTGACGAAAAAATGCTGGTGACGAAAAATGCTGGTGACGAAAAATGACGAAAAATGCTGGTGACGAAAAATGACAAAAAATGCTGGTGACGAAAAATGCTGGTGACGAAAAATGCTGATGACGAAAAAATGCTGGTGACGAAAAAAATGCTGGTGACGAAAAAATGCTGGTGACGAAAAATGCTGGTGACGAAAAAATGCTGGTGACGAAAAAATGCTGGTGACGAAAAATGACGAACAATGCTGGTGACGAAAAATGACGAAAAATGCTGGTGACGAAAAAATGCTGGTGACGAAAAATGACAAAAAATGCTGGTGACGAAAAATGACAAAAAATGCTGGTGACGAAAAAATGCTGGTGACGAAAAAATGCTGGTGACGAAAAATGCTGGTGACGAAAAATGACGAAAAATGCTGGTGACGAAAAATGACAAAAAATGCTGGTGACAAAAAATGCTGGTGACGAAAAATGCTGGTGACGAAAAAATGCTGGTGACGAAAAAAATGCTGGTGACGAAAAAATGCTGGTGACGAAAAATGCTGGTGACGAAAAAAATGCAGGTGACGAAAAATGACGAAAAAATGCTGGTGACGAAAAATGACAAAAAATGCTGGTGACGAAAAATGACGAAAAATGCTGGTGACGAAAAAATGCTGGTGACGAAAAATGACAAAAAATGCTGGTGATGAAAAATTACAAAAAATGCTGGTGACGAAAAAATGCTGGTGACGAAAAATGACGAAAAATGCTGGTGACGAAAAATGACGAAAAATGCTGGTGACGAAAAAATCATTTTTCGTCACCAGCATTTTTTTCGTCACCAGCATTTTTCGTCATTTTTCGTCACCAGCATTTTTTCGTCGAGCTCTGGACTTAGTATTTTTTTTTCCGTTTCGGTAGTGACACTACCGAAACGAAAAAAAAAATGTTCCCCCAAAAACCTGTTAGGAGTACGTTTCAGGCAATTTAAAGTTGATTGGTAGTGACTTTTTTTTGGTCCCTAACATTCATCGAGCTCTGGACTTAGTAATTTGTTTTCCGTTTCGGTAGTGACACAATGGTGTCACTACCGAAACGAAAAAAAAAATGTTCCCCCAAAAACCTGTTAGGAGTACGTATCAGGCAATTTAAAGTTGATTAGTAGTGAATTTTTTTTTTGGTCCCTAACATTCATCGAGCTCTGGACTTAGTAATTTTTTTTCCGTTTCGGTAGTGACACTACCGAAAGAAAAAAGAATTGTTCCCCCAAAAACCTGTTAGGAGTACGTTTCAGGCAATTTAAAGTTGATTGGTAGTGACTTTTTTTTTGGTCCCTAACATTCATCGAGCTCTGGACTTAGTAATTTTTTTCCCGTTTTTTTTGCTGGTGACAAAAAAATGCTGGTGACGAAAAATGACAAAAAATGCTGGTGACGAAAAAATGCTGGTGACGAAAAAATGCTGGTGACGAAAAATGACGAAAAATGCTGGTGACGAAAAAATGCTGGTGACGAAAAATGCTGGTGACGAAAAAATGCTGGTGACGAAAAATGACGAAAAATGCTGGTGACGAAAAATGACGAAAAATGCTGGTGACGAAAAAATGCTGGTGACGAAAAAATGCTGGTGACGAAAAATGACGAAAAATGCTTGTGACGAAAAATGACGAAAAATGCTGGTGACGAAAAATGCCGAAAAATGCTGGTGACGAAAAATGAAAAAAAATGCTGGTGACGAAAAAATGCTGGTGACGAAAAATGACGAAAAATGCTGGTGACGAAAAATGACAAAAAATGCTGGTGACGAAAAAATGCTGGTGACGAAAAATGCTGGTGACGAAAAAATGCTGGTGACGAAAAATGACGAAAAATGCTGGTGACGAAAAATGACGAAAAATGCTGGTGACGAAAAAATGCTGGTGACGAAAAATGACAAAAAATGCTGGTGACGAAAAATGCTGGTGACGAAAAATGACTTAAAAATGCTGGTGACGAAAAATGACAAAAAATTCTGGTGACGAAAAAATGCTGGTGACGAAAAATGACGAAAAATGCTGGTGACGAAAAATGACGAAAAATGCTGGTGACGAAAAAATGCTGGTGACGAAAAATGACAAAAAATGCTGGTGACGAAAAATGCTGGTGACGAAAAATGCTGGTGACGAAAAAATGCTGGTGACGAAAAATTGCGAAAAATGCTGGTGACGAAAAATGACAAAAAATGCTGGTGACGAAAAATGCTGGTGACGAAAAATGCTGGTGACGAAAAATGCTGGTGACGAAAAAATGCTGGTGACGAAAAAAATGCTGGTGACGAAAAAATGCTGGTGACGAAAAATGCTGGTGACGAAAAAATGCTGGTGACGAAAAAATGCTGGTGACGAAAAATGACGAAAAATGCTGGTGACGAAAAATGACGAAAAATGCTGGTGACGAAAAAATGCTGGTGACGAAAAATGACAAAAAATGCTGGTGACGAAAAATGACAAAAAATGCTGGTGACGAAAAAATGCTGGTGACGAAAAAATGCTGGTGACGAAAAATGCTGGTGACGAAAAATGACGAAAAATCCTGGTGACGAAAAATGACTAAAAAGGCTGGTGACAAAAAATGCTGGTGACGAAAAATGCTGGTGACGAAAAAATGCTGGTGACGAAAAAAATGCTGGTGACGAAAAAATGCTGGTGACGAAAAATGACGAAAAATGCTGGTGACGAAAAAAATGCTGGTGACGAAAAATGACGAAAAAATGCTGGTGACGAAAAATGACAAAAAATGCTGGTGACGAAAAATGACGAAAAATGCTGGTGACGAAAAAATGCTGGTGACGAAAAATGACAAACAATGCTGGTGATGAAAAATGACAAAAAATGCTGGTGACGAAAAAATGCTGGTGACGAAAAATGACGAAAAATGCTGGTGACGAAAAATGACGAAAAATGCTGGTGACGAAAAAATAATCATTTTTCGTCACCAGCATTTTTTTCGTCACCAGCATTTTTCGTCATTTTTCGTCACCAGCATTTTTTCGTCGAGCTCTGGACTTAGTATTTTTTTTTCCATTTCGGTAGTGACACTACCGAAACGAAAAAAAAAATGTTCCCCCAAAAACCTGTTAGGAGTACGTTTCAGGCAATTTAAAGTTGATTGGTAGTGCCTTTTTTTTTGGTCCCTAACATTCATCGAGCTCTGGACTTAGTAATTTGTTTTCCGTTTCGGTAGTGACACAATGGTGTCACTACCGAAACGAAAAAAAAAAATGTTCCCCCAAAAACCTGTTAGGAGTACGTTTCAGGCAATTTAAAGTTGATTGGTAGTGACGTTTTTTTTGGTCCCTAACATTCATCGAGCTCTGGACTTAGTAATTTGTTTTCCGTTTCGGTAGTGACACAATGGTGTCACTACCGAAACGAAAAAAAAAAATGTTCCCCCAAAAACCTGTTAGGAGTACGTTTCAGGCAATTTAAAGTTGATTGGTAGTGACGTTTTTTTTGGTCCCTAACATTCATCGAGCTCTGGACTTAGTATTTTTTTTTTCGTTTCGGTAGTGACACTACCGAAAGAAAAAAAAAATGTTCCCCCAAAAACCTGTTAGGAGTACGTTTCAGGCAATTTAAAGTTGATTGGTAGTGACTTTTTTTTTGGTCCCTAACATTCATCGAGCTCTGGACTTAGTATTTTTTTTTTCGTTTCGGTAGTGACACTACCGAAACGAAAAAAAAAAAGTTCCCCCAAAAACCTGTTAGGAGTACGTTTCAGGCATTTTAAAGTTGATTGGTAGTGACTTTTTTTTTGGTCCCTAACATTCGTAGTGACTTTTTTTTTGGTCCCTAACATTCATCGAGCTCTGGACTTAGTCATTTTTTTTCCGTTTTTTTTTGCTGGTGACGAAAAAATGCTGGTGACGAAAAATGACAAAAAATGCTGGTGACGAAAAATGACAAAAAATGCTGGTGACGAAAAAATGCTGGTGACGAAAAATGACGAAAAATGCTGGTGACGAAAAATGACGAAAAATGCTGGTGACGAAAAAATGCTGGTGACGAAAAATGACAAAAAATGCTGGTGACGAAAAATGCTGGTGACGAAAAATGACTTAAAAATGCTGGTGACGAAAAATGACAAAAAATTCTGGTGACGAAAAAATGCTGGTGACGAAAAATGACGAAAAATGCTGGTGACGAAAAATGACGAAAAATGCTGGTGACGAAAAAATGCTGGTGACGAAAAATGACAAAAAATGCTGGTGACGAAAAATGCTGGTGACGAAAAATGCTGGTGACGAAAAAATGCTGGTGACGAAAAATTGCGAAAAATGCTGGTGACGAAAAATGACAAAAAATGCTGGTGACGAAAAATGCTGGTGACGAAAAATGCTGGTGACGAAAAAATGCTGGTGACGAAAAAAATGCTGGTGACGAAAAAATGCTGGTGACGAAAAATGCTGGTGACGAAAAAATGCTGGTGACGAAAAAATGCTGGTGACGAAAAATGACGAAAAATGCTGGTGACGAAAAATGACGAAAAATGCTGGTGACGAAAAAATGCTGGTGACGAAAAATGACAAAAAATGCTGGTGACGAAAAATGACAAAAAATGCTGGTGACGAAAAAATGCTGGTGACGAAAAAATGCTGGTGACGAAAAATGCTGGTGACGAAAAATGACGAAAAATCCTGGTGACGAAAAATGACTAAAAAGGCTGGGGACAAAAAATGCTGGTGACGAAAAATGCTGGTGACGAAAAAATGCTGGTGAGGAAAAATGACAAAAAATGCTGGTGACGAAAAAATGCTGGTGACGAAAAAATGCTGGTGACGAAAAAATGCTGGTGACGAAAAATGACGAAAAATGCTGGTGACGAAAAAATGCTGGTGACGAAAAATGCTGGTGACGAAAAAATGCTGGTGACGAAAAATGACGAAAAATGCTGGTGACGAAAAATGACGAAAAATGCTGGTGACGAAAAAATGCTGGTGACGAAAAATGACGAAAAATGCTTGTGACGAAAAATGACGAAAAATGCTGGTGACGAAAAATGCCGAAAAATGCTGGTGACGAAAAATGAAAAAAAATGCTGGTGACGAAAAAATGCTGGTGACGAAAAATGACGAAAAATGCTGGTGACGAAAAATGACAAAAAATGCTGGTGACGAAAAAATGCTGGTGACGAAAAATGCTGGTGACGAAAAAATGCTGGTGACGAAAAATGACGAAAAATGCTGGTGACGAAAAATG
Source organism: Gymnoscopelus microlampas (assembly GCF_963454915.1). Classification (NCBI taxonomy): domain Eukaryota; kingdom Metazoa; phylum Chordata; class Actinopteri; order Myctophiformes; family Myctophidae; genus Gymnoscopelus; species Gymnoscopelus microlampas. The sequence goes on from NC_139941.1 coordinate 43,114,307, forward strand.
ACGAAAAATGCTGGTGACGAAAAAATGCTGGTGACGAAAAATGACAAAAAATGCTGGTGACGAAAAATGCTGGTGACGAAAAATGACTTAAAAATGCTGGTGACGAAAAATGACAAAAAATTCTGGTGACGAAAAAATGCTGGTGACGAAAAATGACGAAAAATGCTGGTGACGAAAAATGACGAAAAATGCTGGTGACGAAAAAATGCTGGTGACGAAAAATGACAAAAAATGCTGGTGACGAAAAATGCTGGTGACGAAAAATGCTGGTGACGAAAAAATGCTGGTGACGAAAAATTGCGAAAAATGCTGGTGACGAAAAATGACAAAAAATGCTGGTGACGAAAAATGCTGGTGACGAAAAATGCTGGTGACGAAAAATGCTGGTGACGAAAAAATGCTGGTGACGAAAAAAATGCTGGTGACGAAAAAATGCTGGTGACGAAAAATGCTGGTGACGAAAAAATGCTGGTGACGAAAAAATGCTGGTGACGAAAAATGACGAAAAATGCTGGTGACGAAAAATGACGAAAAATGCTGGTGACGAAAAAATGCTGGTGACGAAAAATGACAAAAAATGCTGGTGACGAAAAAATGCTGGTGACGAAAAAATGCTGGTGACGAAAAATGCTGGTGACGAAAAATGACGAAAAATCCTGGTGACGAAAAATGACTAAAAAGGCTGGTGACAAAAAATGCTGGTGACGAAAAATGCTGGTGACGAAAAAATGCTGGTGACGAAAAAAATGCTGGTGACGAAAAAATGCTGGTGACGAAAAATGACGAAAAATGCTGGTGACGAAAAAAATGCTGGTGACGAAAAATGACGAAAAAATGCTGGTGACGAAAAATGACAAAAAATGCTGGTGACGAAAAATGACGAAAAATGCTGGTGACGAAAAAATGCTGGTGACGAAAAATGACAAACAATGCTGGTGATGAAAAATGACAAAAAATGCTGGTGACGAAAAAATGCTGGTGACGAAAAATGACGAAAAATGCTGGTGACGAAAAATGACGAAAAATGCTGGTGACGAAAAAATAATCATTTTTCGTCACCAGCATTTTTTTCGTCACCAGCATTTTTCGTCATTTTTCGTCACCAGCATTTTTTCGTCGAGCTCTGGACTTAGTATTTTTTTTTCCATTTCGGTAGTGACACTACCGAAACGAAAAAAAAAATGTTCCCCCAAAAACCTGTTAGGAGTACGTTTCAGGCAATTTAAAGTTGATTGGTAGTGCCTTTTTTTTTGGTCCCTAACATTCATCGAGCTCTGGACTTAGTAATTTGTTTTCCGTTTCGGTAGTGACACAATGGTGTCACTACCGAAACGAAAAAAAAAAATGTTCCCCCAAAAACCTGTTAGGAGTACGTTTCAGGCAATTTAAAGTTGATTGGTAGTGACGTTTTTTTTGGTCCCTAACATTCATCGAGCTCTGGACTTAGTAATTTGTTTTCCGTTTCGGTAGTGACACAATGGTGTCACTACCGAAACGAAAAAAAAAATGTTCCCCCAAAAACCTGTTAGGAGTACGTTTCAGGCAATTTAAAGTTGATTGGTAGTGACTTTTTTTTTGGTCCCTAACATTCATCGAGCTCTGGACTTAGTATTTTTTTTTTCGTTTCGGTAGTGACACTACCGAAACGAAAAAAAAAAAGTTCCCCCAAAAACCTGTTAGGAGTACGTTTCAGGCATTTTAAAGTTGATTGGTAGTGACTTTTTTTTTGGTCCCTAACATTCGTAGTGACTTTTTTTTTGGTCCCTAACATTCATCGAGCTCTGGACTTAGTCATTTTTTTTCCGTTTTTTTTTGCTGGTGACGAAAAAATGCTGGTGACGAAAAATGACAAAAAATGCTGGTGACGAAAAATGACAAAAAATGCTGGTGACGAAAAAATGCTGGTGACGAAAAATGACGAAAAATGCTGGTGACGAAAAATGACGAAAAATGCTGGTGACGAAAAAATGCTGGTGACGAAAAATGACAAAAAATGCTGGTGACGAAAAATGCTGGTGACGAAAAATGACTTAAAAATGCTGGTGACGAAAAATGACAAAAAATTCTGGTGACGAAAAAATGCTGGTGACGAAAAATGACGATAAATGCTGGTGACGAAAAATGACGAAAAATGCTGGTGACGAAAAAATGCTGGTGACGAAAAATGACAAAAAATGCTGGTGACGAAAAATGCTGGTGACGAAAAATGCTGGTGACGAAAAAATGCTGGTGACGAAAAATTGCGAAAAATGCTGGTGACGAAAAATGACAAAAAATGCTGGTGACGAAAAATGCTGGTGACGAAAAATGCTGGTGACGAAAAATGCTGGTGACGAAAAAATGCTGGTGACGAAAAAAATGCTGGTGACGAAAAAATGCTGGTGACGAAAAATGCTGGTGACGAAAAAATGCTGGTGACGAAAAAATGCTGGTGACGAAAAATGACGAAAAATGCTGGTGACGAAAAATGACGAAAAATGCTGGTGACGAAAAAATGCTGGTGACGAAAAATGACAAAAAATGCTGGTGACGAAAAATGACAAAAAATGCTGGTGACGAAAAAATGCTGGTGACGAAAAAATGCTGGTGACGAAAAATGCTGGTGACGAAAAATGACGAAAAATCCTGGTGACGAAAAATGACTAAAAAGGCTGGTGACAAAAAATGCTGGTGACGAAAAATGCTGGTGACGAAAAAATGCTGGTGACGAAAAAAATGCTGGTGACGAAAAAATGCTGGTGACGAAAAATGACGAAAAATGCTGGTGACGAAAAAAATGCTGGTGACGAAAAATGACGAAAAAATGCTGGTGACGAAAAATGACAAAAAATGCTGGTGACGAAAAATGACGAAAAATGCTGGTGACGAAAAAATGCTGGTGACGAAAAATGACAAACAATGCTGGTGATGAAAAATGACAAAAAATGCTGGTGACGAAAAAATGCTGGTGACGAAAAATGACGAAAAATGCTGGTGACGAAAAATGACGAAAAATGCTGGTGACGAAAAAATAATCATTTTTCGTCACCAGCATTTTTTTCGTCACCAGCATTTTTCGTCATTTTTCGTCACCAGCATTTTTTCGTCGAGCTCTGGACTTAGTATTTTTTTTTCCATTTCGGTAGTGACACTACCGAAACGAAAAAAAAAATGTTCCCCCAAAAACCTGTTAGGAGTACGTTTCAGGCAATTTAAAGTTGATTGGTAGTGCCTTTTTTTTTGGTCCCTAACATTCATCGAGCTCTGGACTTAGTAATTTGTTTTCCGTTTCGGTAGTGACACAATGGTGTCACTACCGAAACGAAAAAAAAAAATGTTCCCCCAAAAACCTGTTAGGAGTACGTTTCAGGCAATTTAAAGTTGATTGGTAGTGACGTTTTTTTTGGTCCCTAACATTCATCGAGCTCTGGACTTAGTAATTTGTTTTCCGTTTCGGTAGTGACACAATGGTGTCACTACCGAAACGAAAAAAAAAAATGTTCCCCCAAAAACCTGTTAGGAGTACGTTTCAGGCAATTTAAAGTTGATTGGTAGTGACGTTTTTTTTGGTCCCTAACATTCATCGAGCTCTGGACTTAGTATTTTTTTTTTCGTTTCGGTAGTGACACTACCGAAAGAAAAAAAAAATGTTCCCCCAAAAACCTGTTAGGAGTACGTTTCAGGCAATTTAAAGTTGATTGGTAGTGACTTTTTTTTTGGTCCCTAACATTCATCGAGCTCTGGACTTAGTATTTTTTTTTTCGTTTCGGTAGTGACACTACCGAAACGAAAAAAAAAAAGTTCCCCCAAAAACCTGTTAGGAGTACGTTTCAGGCATTTTAAAGTTGATTGGTAGTGACTTTTTTTTTGGTCCCTAACATTCGTAGTGACTTTTTTTTTGGTCCCTAACATTCATCGAGCTCTGGACTTAGTCATTTTTTTTCCGTTTTTTTTTGCTGGTGACGAAAAAATGCTGGTGACGAAAAATGACAAAAAATGCTGGTGACGAAAAACGACAAAAAATGCTGGTGACGAAAAAATGCTGGTGACGAAAAATGACGAAAAATGCTGGTGACGAAAAAATGCTGGTGACGAAAAATGACGAAAAATGCTGGTGACGAAAAATGACAAAAAATGCTGGTGACGAAAAAATGCTGGTGACGAAAAATGACGAAAAATGCTGGTGACGAAAAATGACGAAAAATGCTGGTGACGAAAAAATGCTGGTGACGAAAAATGACGAAAAATGCTGGTGACGAAAAAAAATCATTTTTCGTCACCAGCATTTTTCGTCATTTTTCGTCACCAGCATTTTTTCGTCGAGCTCTGGACTTAGTCATTTCTTTTCCATTTCGGTAGTGACACTACCGAAACGAAAAAAAAAATGTTCCCCCAAAAACCTGTTAGGAGTACGTTTCAGGCAATTTAAAGTTGATTGGTAGTGACTTTTTCTTGGTCCCTAACATTCATCGAGCTCTGGACTTAGTAATTTGTTTTCCGTTTCGGTAGTGACACAATGGTGTCACTACCGAAATGAAAAAAAAAATGTTCCCCCAAAAACCTGTTAGGAGTACGTTTCAGGCAATTTAAAGTTGATTGGTAGTGAATTTTTTTTTTGGTCCCTAACATTCATCGAGCTCTGGACTTAGTAATTTTTTTTCCGTTTCGGTAGTGACACTACCGAAAGAAAAAAAAATTGTTCCCCCAAAAACCTGTTAGGAGTACGTTTCAGGCAATTTAAAGTTGATTGGTAGTGACTTTTTTTTTGGTCCCTAACATTCGTAGTGACTTTTTTTTTGGTCCCTAACATTCATCGAGCTCTGGACTTAGTCATTTTTTTTCCGTTTTTTTTGCTGGTGACGAAAAAATGCTCGTGACGAAAAATGACAAAAAATGCTGGTGACGAAAAATGCTGGTGACGAAAAATGCTGGTGACGAAAAAATGCTGGTGACGAAAAGAATGCTGGTGACGAAAAATGACGAAAAAATGCTAGTGACGAAAAATTACGAAAAATGCTGGTGACGAAAAATGACGAAAAGTGTTGGTCACGAAAAAATGCTGGTGACGAAAAAATGCTGGTGACGAAAAATGACGAAAAATGCTGGTGACGAAAAATGACGAAAAATGCCGAAAAATGCTGGTGACGAAAAATGACAAAAAATGCTGGTGACGAAAAATGCCGAAAAATGCTGGTGACGAAAAATGACAAAAAATGCTGGTGACGAAAAATGACTTAAAAATGCTGGTGACGAAAAATGACGAAAAATGCTGGTGACGAAAAATGACGAAAAATGCTGGTGACGAAAAATGCTGGTGACGAAAAAATGCTGGTGACGAAAAAATGCTGGTGACGAAAAATGACGAAAAATGCTGGTGACGAAAAAATGCTGGTGACGAAAACATGCTGGTGACGAAAAATGCTGGTGACGAAAAATGACGAAAAATGCTGGTGACGAAAAAATGCTGGTGACGAAAAATGACAAAAAATGCTGGTGACGAAAAATGCTGGTGACGAAAAAATGCTGGTGACGAAAAAAATGCTGGTGACGAAAAAATGCTGGTGACGAAAAATGACGAAAAATGCTGGTGACGAAAAAAATGCTGGTGACGAAAAATGACGAAAAAATGCTGGTGACGAAAAATGACAAAAAATGCTGGTGACGAAAAATGACGAAAAATGCTGGTGACGAAAAAATGCTGGTGACGAAAAATGACAAAAAATGCTGGTGATGAAAAATGACAAAAAATGCTGGTGACGAAAAAATGCTGGTGACGAAAAATGACGAAAAATGCTGGTGACGAAAAAATGCTGGTGACGAAAAATGACGAAAAATGCTGGTGACGAAAAAATGCTGGTGACGAAAAATGACGAAAAATGCTGGTGACGAAAAAAAATCATTTTTCGTCACCAGCATTTTTTTCGTCACCAGCATTTTTCGTAATTTTTCGTCACCAGCATTTTTTCGTCGAGCTCTGGACTTAGTCTTTTTTTTTCCATTTCGGTAGTGACACTACCGAAACGAAAAAAAAAATGTTCCCCCAAAAACCTGTTAGGAGTACATTTCAGGCAATTTAAAGTTGATTGGTAGTGACTTTTTTTTTGATCCCTAACATTCATCGAGCTCTGGACTTAGTAATTTGTTTTCCGTTTCGGTAGTGACACAATGGTGTCACTACCGAAACGAAAAAAAAAATGTTCCCCCAAAAACCTGTTAGGAGTACGTTTCAGGCAATTTAAAGTTGATTGGTAGTGACGTTTTTTTTGGTCCCTAACATTCATCGAGCTCTGGACTTAGTATTTTTTTTTCCGTTTCGGTAGTGACACTACCGAAAGAAAAACAAATTGTTCCCCCAAAAACCTGTTAGGAGTACGTTTCAGGCAATTTAAAGTTGATTGGTAGTGACTTTTTTTTTTGGTCCCTAACATTCATCGAGCTCTGGACTTAGTCATTTTTTTTCCGTTTCGGTAGTGACACAATGGTGTCACTACCGAAACGAAAAAAAAATTGTTCCCCCAAAAACCTGTTAGGAGTACGTTTCAGGCAATTTAAAGTTGATTGGTAGTGACTTTTTTTTTGGTCCCTAACATTCATCGAGCTCTGGACTTAGTAATTTTTTTTCCGTTTTTTTTGCTGGTGACGAAAAAATGCTGGTGACGAAAAATGACAAAAAATGCTGGTGACGAAAAAATGCTGGTGACGAAAAAATGCTGGTGACGAAAAATGCTGGTGACGAAAAAATGCTGGTGACGAAAAGAATGCTGGTGACGAAAAATGACGAAAAAATGCTAGTGACGAAAAATTACGAAAAATGCTGGTGACGAAAAATGACGAAAAGTGTTGGTCACGAAAAAATGCTGGTGACGAAAAAATGCTGGTGACGAAAAATGACGAAAAATGCTGGTGACGAAAAATGACGAAAAATGCCGAAAAATGCTGGTGACGAAAAATGACAAAAAATGCTGGTGACGAAAAATGCCGAAAAATGCTGGTGACGAAAAATGACAAAAAATGCTGGTGACGAAAAATGACTTAAAAATGCTGGTGACGAAAAATGACGAAAAATGCTGGTGACGAAAAATGACGAAAAATGCTGGTGACGAAAAATGACGAAAAATGCTGGTGACGAAAAAATGCTGGTGACGAAAAAATGCTGGTGACGAAAAATGACGAAAAATGCTGGTGATGAAAAAATGCTGGTGACGAAAACATGCTGGTGACGAAAAATGCTGGTGACGAAAAATGACGAAAAATGCTGGTGACGAAAAAATGCTGGTGACGAAAAATGACAGAAAATGCTGGTGACGAAAAATGATGGTGACGAAAAAATGCTGGTGACGAAAAAAATGCTGGTGACGAAAAAATGCTGGTGACGAAAAATGACGAAAAATGCTGGTGACGAAAAAAATGCTGGTGACGAAAAATGACGAAAAAATGCTGGTGACGAAAAATGACAAAAAATGCTGGTGACGAAAAATGACGAAAAATGCTGGTGACGAAAAAATGCTGGTGACGAAAAATGACAAAAAATGCTGGTGATGAAAAATGACAAAAAATGCTGGTGACGAAAAAATGCTGGTGACGAAAAATGACGAAAAATGCTGGTGACGAAAAAATGCTGGTGACGAAAAATGACGAAAAATGCTGGTGACGAAAAAATGCTGGTGACGAAAAATGACGAAAAATGCTGGTGACGAAAAAAAATCATTTTTCGTCACCAGCATTTTTTTCGTCACCAGCATTTTTCGTAATTTTTCGTCACCAGCATTTTTTCGTCGAGCTCTGGACTTAGTCTTTTTTTTTCCATTTCGGTAGTGACACTACCGAAACGAAAAAAAAAAATGTTCCCCCAAAAACCTGTTAGGAGTACATTTCAGGCAATTTAAAGTTGATTGGTAGTGACTTTTTTTTTGATCCCTAACATTCATCGAGCTCTGGACTTAGTAATTTGTTTTCCGTTTCGGTAGTGACACAATGGTGTCACTACCGAAACGAAAAAAAAAATGTTCCCCCAAAAACCTGTTAGGAGTACGTTTCAGGCAATTTAAAGTTGATTGGTAGTGACGTTTTTTTTGGTCCCTAACATTCATCGAGCTCTGGACTTAGTATTTTTTTTTCCGTTTCGGTAGTGACACTACCGAAAGAAAAACAAATTGTTCCCCCAAAAACCTGTTAGGAGTACGTTTCAGGCAATTTAAAGTTGATTGGTAGTGACTTTTTTTTTTGGTCCCTAACATTCATCGAGCTCTGGACTTAGTCATTTTTTTTCCGTTTCGGTAGTGACACAATGGTGTCACTACCGAAACGAAAAAAAAATTGTTCCCCCAAAAACCTGTTAGGAGTACGTTTCAGGCAATTTAAAGTTGATTGGTAGTGACGTTTTTTTTGGTCCCTAACATTCATCGAGCTCTGGACTTAGTATTTTTTTTTTCGTTTCGGTAGTGACACTACCGAAAGAAAAAAAAAATGTTCCCCCAAAAACCTGTTAGGAGTACGTTTCAGGCAATTTAAAGTTGATTGGTAGTGACTTTTTTTTTGGTCCCTAACATTCGTAGTGACTTTTTTTTTGGTCCCTAACATTCATCGAGCTCTGGACTTAGTCATTTTTTTTCCGTTTTTTTTGCTGGTGACGAAAAAATGCTCGTGACGAAAAATGACAAAAAATGCTGGTGACGAAAAATGCTGGTGACGAAAAATGCTGGTGACGAAAAAATGCTGGTGACGAAAAGAATGCTGGTGACGAAAAATGACGAAAAAATGCTAGTGACGAAAAATGACGAAAAATGCTGGTGACGAAAAATGACGAAAAGTGTTGGTCACGAAAAAATGCTGGTGACGAAAAAATGCTGGTGACGAAAAATGACGAAAAATGCTGGTGACGAAAAATGACGAAAAATGCCGAAAAATGCTGGTGACGAAAAATGACAAAAAATGCTGGTGACGAAAAATGCCGAAAAATGCTGGTGACGAAAAATGACAAAAAATGCTGGTGACGAAAAATGACGAAAAATGCTGGTGACGAAAAAATGCTGGTGACGAAAACATGCTGGTGACGAAAAATGCTGGTGACGAAAAATTACGAAAAATGCTGGTGACGAAAAAATGCTGGTGACGAAAAATGACAAAAAATGCTGGTGACGAAAAATGCTGGTGACGAAAAAATGCTGGTGACGAAAAAAATGCTGGTGACGAAAAATGACGAAAAATGCTGGTGACGAAAAAAATGCTGGTGACGAAAAATGACGAAAAAATGCTGGTGACGAAAAATGACAAAAAATGCTGGTGACGAAAAATGACAAAAAATGCTGGTGACGAAAAATGACGAAAAATGCTGGTGACGAAAAAATGCTGGTGACGAAAAATGACAAAAAATGCTGGTGATGAAAAATGACAAAAAATGCTGGTGACGAAAAAATGCTGGTGACGAAAAATGACGAAAAATGCTGGTGACGAAAAAATGCTGGTGACGAAAAATGACGAAAAATGCTGGTGACGAAAAAAAATCATTTTTCGTCACCAGCATTTTTTTCGTCACCAGCATTTTTCGTAATTTTTCGTCACCAGCATTTTTTCGTCGAGCTCTGGACTTAGTCTTTTTTTTTCCATTTCGGTAGTGACACTACCGAAACGAAAAAAAAAATGTTCCCCCAAAAACCTGTTAGGAGTACATTTCAGGCAATTTAAAGTTGATTGGTAGTGACTTTTTTTTTGATCCCTAACATTCATCGAGCTCTGGACTTAGTAATTTGTTTTCCGTTTCGGTAGTGACACAATGGTGTCACTACCGAAACGAAAAAAAAAATGTTCCCCCAAAAACCTGTTAGGAGTACGTTTCAGGCAATTTAAAGTTGATTGGTAGTGACGTTTTTTTTGGTCCCTAACATTCATCGAGCTCTGGACTTAGTATTTTTTTTTCCGTTTCGGTAGTGACACTACCGAAAGAAAAACAAATTGTTCCCCCAAAAACCTGTTAGGAGTACGTTTCAGGCAATTTAAAGTTGATTGGTAGTGACTTTTTTTTTTGGTCCCTAACATTCATCGAGCTCTGGACTTAGTCATTTTTTTTCCGTTTCGGTAGTGACACAATGGTGTCACTACCGAAACGAAAAAAAAATTGTTCCCCCAAAAACCTGTTAGGAGTACGTTTCAGGCAATTTAAAGTTGATTGGTAGTGACTTTTTTTTTGGTCCCTAACATTCATCGAGCTCTGGACTTAGTAAATTTTTTTCCGTTTTTTTTGCTGGTGACGAAAAAATGCTGGTGACGAAAAAATGCTGGTGACGAAAAAATGCTGGTGACGAAAAATGCTGGTGACGAAAAAATGCTGGTGACGAAAAGAGTGCTGGTGACGAAAAATGACGAAAAAATGCTAGTGACGAAAAATTACGAAAAATGCTGGTGACGAAAAATGACGAAAAGTGTTGGTCACGAAAAAATGCTGGTGACGAAAAAATGCTGGTGACGAAAAATGACAAAAAATGCTGGTGACGAAAAATGACGAAAAATGCCGAAAAATGCTGGTGACGAAAAATGACAAAAAATGCTGGTGACGAAAAATGCCGAAAAATGCTGGTGACGAAAAATGACAAAAAATGCTGGTGACGAAAAATGACTTAAAAATGCTGGTGACGAAAAATGACGAAAAATGCTGGTGACGAAAAATGACGAAAACATGCTGGTGACGAAAAATGCTGGTGACGAAAAATGACGAAAAATGCTGGTGACGAAAAAATGCTGGTGACGAAAAATGACAAAAAATGCTGGTGACGAAAAATGCTGGTGACGAAAAAATGCTGGTGACGAAAAAAATGCTGGTGACGAAAAAATGCTGGTGACGAAAAATGACGAAAAATGCTGGTGACGAAAAAAATGCTGGTGACGAAAAATGACGAAAAAATGCTGGTGACGAAAAATGACAAAAAATGCTGGTGACGAAAAATGACGAAAAATGCTGGTGACGAAAAAATGCTGGTGACGAAAAATGACAAAAAATGCTGGTGATGAAAAATGACAAAAAATGCTGGTGACGAAAAAATGCTGGTGACGAAAAATGACGAAAAATGCTGGTGACGAAAAAATGCTGGTGACGAAAAATGACGAAAAATGCTGGTGACGAAAAAATGCTGGTGACGAAAAATGACGAAAAATGCTGGTGACGAAAAAAAATCATTTTTCGTCACCAGCATTTTTTTCGTCACCAGCATTTTTCGTAATTTTTCGTCACCAGCATTTTTTCGTCGAGCTCTGGACTTAGTCTTTTTTTTTCCATTTCGGTAGTGACACTACCGAAACGAAAAAAAAAATGTTCCCCCAAAAACCTGTTAGGAGTACATTTCAGGCAATTTAAAGTTGATTGGTAGTGACTTTTTTTTTGATCCCTAACATTCATCGAGCTCTGGACTTAGTAATTTGTTTTCCGTTTCGGTAGTGACACAATGGTGTCACTACCGAAACGAAAAAAAAAATGTTCCCCCAAAAACCTGTTAGGAGTACGTTTCAGGCAATTTAAAGTTGATTGGTAGTGACGTTTTTTTTGGTCCCTAACATTCATCGAGCTCTGGACTTAGTATTTTTTTTTCCGTTTCGGTAGTGACACTACCGAAAGAAAAACAAATTGTTCCCCCAAAAACCTTTTAGGAGTACGTTTCAGGCAATTTAAAGTTGATTGGTAGTGACTTTTTTTTTTGGTCCCTAACATTCATCGAGCTCTGGACTTAGTAATTTTTTTTCCGTTTCGGTAGTGACACAATGGTGTCACTACCGAAACGAAAAAAAAATTGTTCCCCCAAAAACCTGTTAGGAGTACGTTTCAGGCAATTTAAAGTTGATTGGTAGTGACTTTTTTTTTGGTCCCTAACATTCATCGAGCTCTGGACTTAGTAATTTTTTTTCCGTTTTTTTTGCTGGTGACGAAAAAATGCTGGTGACGAAAAATGACAAAAAATGCTGGTGACGAAAAAATGCTGGTGACGAAAAATGACGAAAAATGCTGGTGACGAAAAAATGCTGGTGACGAAAAATGACGAAAAATGCTGGTGACGAAAAAATGCTGGTGACGAAAAATGACGAAAAATGCTGGTGACGAAAAAATGCTGGTGACGAAAAAATGCTGGTGACGAAAAAATGCTGGTGACGAAAAATGACGAAAAATGCTGGTGACGAAAAAATGCTGGTGACGAAAAATGACGAAAAATGCTGGTGACAAAAAATGACGAAAAATGCTGGTGACGAAAAAATGCTGGTGACGAAAAATGCTGGTGACGAAAAATGACGAAAAATGCTGGTGACGAAAAAATGCTGGTGACGAAAAATGACGAAAAATGCTGGTGACGAAAAAATGCTGGAGACGAAAAATGCAGAAAAATGCTGGTGACGAAAAATGACAAAAAATGCTGGTGACGAAAAAATGCTGGTGACGAAAAAATGCTGGTGACGAAAAATGACGAAAAATGCTGGTGACGAAAAAATGCTGGTGACGAAAAATGACAAAAAATGCTGGTGACGAAAAAATGCTGGTTACGAAAAATGACAAAAAATGCTGGTGACGAAAAATGCTGGTGACGAAAAATGACGAAAAATGCTGGTGACGAAAAAATGCTGGTGACGAAAAATGACAAAAAATGCTGGTGACGAAAAATGCTGGTGACGAAAAATGACGAAAAATGCTGGTGACGAAAAAATGCTGGTGACGAAAAAAATGCTGGTGACGAAAAAATGCTGGTGACGAAAAATGACGAAAAATGCTGGTGACGAAAAAAATGCTGGTGACGAAAAATGACGAAAAAATGCTGGTGACGAAAAATGACAAAAAATGCTGGTGACGAAAAATGCTGGTGACGAAAAAATGCTGGTGACGAAAAATGACAAAAAATGCTGGTGACGAAAAAATGCTGGTGACGAAAAATGACAAAAAATGCTGGTGACGAAAAAATGCTGGTGACGAAAAATGACGAAAAATGCTGGTGACGAAAAAATGCTGGTGACGAAAAATGACAAAAAATGCTGGTGACGAAAAAATGCTGGTGACGAAAAATGACGAAAAATGCTGGTGACGAAAAAAAATCATTTTTCGTCACCAGCATTTTTTTCGTCACCAGCATTTTTCGTCATTTTTCGTCACCAGCATTTTTTCGTCGAGCTCTGGACTTAGTAATTGTTTTTCCATTTCGGTAGTGACACTACCGAAACGAAAAAAAAAATGTTCCCCCAAAAACCTGTTAGGAGTACGTTTCAGGCAATTTAAAGTTGATTGGTAGTGACTTTTTTTTTGGTCCCTAACATTCATCGAGCTCTGGACTTAGTAATTTTTTTTCCGTTTCGGTAGTGACACAATGGTGTCACTACCGAAACGAAAAAAAAATGTTCCCCCAAAAACCTGTTAGGAGTACGTTTCAGGCAATTTAAAGTTGATTGGTAGTGACGTTTTTTTTGGTCCCTAACATTCATCGAGCTCTGGACTTAGTATTTTTTTTTCCGTTTCGGTAGTGACACTACCGAAACGAAAAAAAAAATGTTCCCCCAAAAACCTGTTAGGAGTACGTTTCAGGCAATTTAAAGTTGATTGGTAGTGACTTTTTTTTTGGTCCCTAACATTCATCGAGCTCTGGACTTAGTAATTTGTTTTCCGTTTCGGTAGTGACACAATGGTGTCACTACCGAAACGAAAAAAAAAATGTTCCCCCAAAAACCTGTTAGGAGTACGTTTCAGGCAATTTAAAGTTGATTGGTAGTGACTTTTTTTTTGGTCCCTAACATTCATCGAGCTCTGGACTTAGTAATTTTTTTTCCGTTTCGGTAGTGACACTACCGAAACGAAAAAAAAATTGTTCCCCCAAAAACCTGTTAGGAGTACGTTTCAGGCAATTTAAAGTTGATTGGTAGTGACTTTTTTTTTGGTCCCTAACATTCATCGAGCTCTGGACTTAGTAATTTTTTTTCCGTTTCGGTAGTGACACAATGGTGTCAATACCGAAACGAAAAAAAAATTGTTCCCCCAAAAACCTGTTAAGAGTACGTTTCAGGCAATTTAAAGTTGATTGGTAGTGACGTTTTTTTTGGTCCCTAACATTCATCGAGCTCTGGACTTAGTATTTTTTTTTCCGTTTCGGTAGTGACACTACCGAAACGAAAAAAAAAATGTTCCCCCAAAAACCTGTTAGGAGTACGTTTCAGGCAATTTAAAGTTGATTGGTAGTGACTTTTTTTTTGGTCCCTAACATTCATCGAGCTCTGGACTTAGTAATTTGTTTTCCGTTTCGGTAGTGACACAATGGTGTCACTACCGAAACGAAAAAAAAAATGTTCCCCCAAAAACCTGTTAGGAGTACGTTTCAGGCAATTTAAAGTTGATTGGTAGTGACTTTTTTTTTGGTCCCTAACATTCATCGAGCTCTGGACTTAATAATTTTTTTTCCGTTTCGGTAGTGACACTACCGAAACGAAAAAAAAATTGTTCCCCCAAAAACCTGTTAGGAGTACGTTTCAGGCAATTTAAAGTTGATTGGTAGTGACTTTTTTTTTGGTCCCTAACATTCATCGAGCTCTGGACTTAGTAATTTGTTTTCCGTTTCGGTAGTGACACAATGGTGTCAATACCGAAACGAAAAAAAAATTGTTCCCCCAAAAACCTGTTAAGAGTACGTTTCAGGCAATTTAAAGTTGATTGGTAGTGACTTTTTTTTTTGTCCCTAACATTCATCGAGCTCTGGACTTAGAAATGTTTTATCCGTTTCGGTAGTGACACTACCGAAACGAAAAAAAAAATGTTCCCCCAAAAACCTGTTAGGAGTACGTTTCAGGCAATTTAAAGTTTTTGAAATCATTTGTAGTTTGGGAGATATTCAACTTTAAGCGCCCAATGCATTGTCGATGCGGCAATGGACATTTAAAGGGAAACGAGTACAGGCTACTAATCCTACATACTTACTGCTAGTAACCCCATTCATACTTTAAAATGTTCATCTTACTGTGGACATGTTTGCCTGAAAAGGAATCTTTGAAATGTTTAATAGTTTTAGAATTGTACTCCTTTAACGGAGACACACCATCTTCTTTTACCAGCTATAGCCACTATAAACCCTATACATCAGCTATTTGAAAATAGCTGATCTACAAGCTTGTTGATCAGCTATTTTCAACAAATCAGACCCTTAAACTAAGCTAAACATTCTAAGAAGCATGATAGTGATCAGTGAGTATGTTTATGAATCATTACATTTGTCTAACATGGACTGTTGTTAGCTTTAAGCCCAAGCTGCAGGTTACAGACAGCCCAGTACAGAATTATAAAATCCCAGGTCGATCTAAAAATGAATCCACTGTATTCACCAACTCACCAGGTTATTTGAGCATTAAATTGTTTTACCATGTTATAAACTGCCCTACAGAGCCTTCAAACCCTTTTAAATAGATGATGCTAACACGCTAAAATTCGTTAGAATGGTCCTCCCTTGATCAAAGCTGACCAAAATCAGGCAGTTTCAACACAATGTTACATGTGTTTAGTGGCGTTTATGTGGAAAATGACACTTTTACCTGTATGCTGCTGCTGCTAGTGCTGTGACCACTGCAGCATAATAGCCTATGCTGTCACAGTCAGTGAGACAGATAAAAATCCAGGTCTTAATGTCCTCAAAAACATATAAAACATAAAATCGAAATGTTATTGGGGTCTAACCGGCACCAAGAGACCATCATTATTTTATTGCCGTGCCTATAATTAATTTAGTGGCATATTAGAGTAGCATAGAGTTTCAGCCTCCATGTAAACAACAATGGCTGCCGTTGAGGAGCTCTTCATTGGACGGGGAAAAGGGTGAGGGTCGGGTTTTCATTGGCTAACGGGTAAATGAGCCGAGGGGAAGATTTCATTGGCTAGAAATAACAAAGGGAAACGAGGGGAAGATTTAATTGGCTAGAAATGTGTAAGGAAAATGAAGGGGGATTTTTTTGTTGGCTGGAAAATTAATGAAATTGAAGCCGGGAGCTCTGTGAATGGTCAGATAATGAAGCTTGTAGATCGGCTACTTTCACTAGTTTTGGTACAGAGGAGATATCACATTTCTCTATTGATAGATGCTTTGTGAACCACTGATCTTAGTTTTAGTGAAACAGGGGCTCGGTTCATGGCAGAAGGCAAGAGTCTACGATCTTCAACAGACATCGTAAGGCTGGATGAAGCCTTAGCTCAATCACTAGTGTGACAGCCTGTGAGTCCAAAGGTTGAGGATTTGATTCCTGTCAATGGCCATGGGTTGAGGTGTCCATGAGTAATGTTCCTAACCCTGGATTGATAGCCACAATCCCTCAGCACTTTGCTCAGCTATTGAGAATGCTCATTTCATTGTTAGTTGCATGGGCCGCTTGACTCAAGTTCAATCTATTCTGTTTCTACGTCTTATTGTGCTATTGTTGCATATCGCTTTTTGCCTATCATGCCTCGGACCCGTTTATCGCTGCTTGCAGCTATATTTATTATCATTATTATTATTACAATTATTATTATTATTATTATTATTATTATTATTATCATGCGAGACCTGGTTCTGACTGCTGGAGTTGTGCTTTGTTGCAGTAAAGGTCGAATGAATTAAAATATAAAACGGCTCACTGATCCTGCATGGCCCTCAGGGGGAGAATGCTCGGCCATAATGGATCTAAATGCCAACTCTTACCTCTGAACGCCTCTCAACATGAGAACATTTAGTATCCACACTCTGGGCATGTGCAGGCAAAAAAGTTACATATTTTAAAATTAAATAATCAAATCAAATGTAAAAGAATTTCACTTCCAACTCATTCAGTGCCAAGAACGACTTCTGACGAGATATCGTCCAAACGCCCACACTGCCAAGGTCGGCTTATGACAACTTTTATTTTTTTTGTTGGTGGGGGGGGCGCCTGTGAATGATCCAAGCTCCATAGCTCTGGAATGGAAGATCGCGGCCGTTTATAGAGCTTAAGTGGTTATTGTGCTTGTGTACCAGTGGTGTAAAGTAACATTTACTCAAGTACTGTACTTAAGTACAATTTTGAGGTACTTTTTATGTTACTGTACTGTTTTCTGTACTTTTACTTCTACTCCACTACATCTCAGAGGCAAATATTGTACTTTTACTCCACTACAATTATTTTAAAACTTTAGTTACTAGTTACTTAGATTACGTAGATTTTGATTATTATTACAAAACATTAACCACTTCAACCCTATGTACATCTACAAGCTCACAATGCGTCGCGATGCGACGCATTGTGAGCTTGTAGATCTGCTATTTTCAAAAGATTTTTACACAATTTATACATTGTGAAAACTTGCATAATGAGTACTTTTACTTACTTTAAGTACATTTTGATACAAATACTTTTGTACTTTTACATTTTGAATTCCGGACTTGTAACAGAGTATTTTTATATTGCATTATTGATACTTTTACTCAAGTAAAACATTTTAGTACTTAGATCCACCACTGTTGTGTACTGTTATGCTGACAGAGAAGAGAAAGCAAGGGGGCCGCAGCCATCCGCGTTTCCCAGAATATTCCCTTTTTTTTTTACTGGCCCGCATGCAGCCACCGCCCTGCGGGGACACTGTCACACATAGCGGGGCCTGGACCTGGGCCTGGGGGGGGGGGGGGGGGGGGGGACGTTGGCTCCAGTGGAAGATGTATGTGGGGGCCCAGTCGGGCCCTGCATGTTTTTTCTTCAATGGGGCAATCCTCTGCATGCCACGGCCCAAGCAAGGGCCGCCATGTTGGGAGGGACAGTAATACTGTGTGGTCGCCTGAGAACTTCATGTGTTTCCCAGCCAACACGCATCTAAAGAATAACAATTTCACTAGCCATGAAGGCCGTCCATGGAGGAGAGACCATGGGGCCAGGGCCATGATGCACGGAGCTCAGCCAAACTCTCTCTCTCTCCTCTCATGCAGATCTCTCTGCTACACACACTCGCCTATAAATACACCTCCTATTTGTATAGAGGCGATATGCATCTTTGGGAAAATACCACAGTGTTGACATAAGAACACCCAACGGCCCCCCTCCCCCCCTCCCCTCCCAAGCTGTCCCCCCATATACTCTCTCTCTCTCTCTCTCTCTCTCTCCCCACTTGTTGAACCTTTCACTGTCTGTCTGAAAAAGTACTCAAAAGTTTTACTTATAAGTCAAAGTATCAATACTGCAATGTTAGATGTAGTCTGTTTAGTAAAAGTCTGGAGTTCAAAATTGACTTGAGTCCAAAAGTACAAAAGTATTGGTATCAAAATGTACTTAAAGTACTAAAAGTAAAAGTACTAACATGTTTGAAAATAGCAGATCTACAAGCTCACAACGCGTCTCACGATGCGCGAAATTTATACTTAAGTACAGTAAGTACTTAGTTACTTTCCACCACGGCTGTCTGTTCAACGTACCCTCTGCGAAAAAAGAGAGACAGCGAGAAAGAGACAGAGATGGAGAGAATAGAACGAGAGTGAGGGACAGAGGGAAAGAGAAGAAACAGAGGGGACAGAGAGGGACATATTGAGAGGGGAAAACAGAGAGAGAGAGAGAGAGAGAGAGAGAGAGACAGTTAAGCGAGAGAGAGAGACTATATAGAAACACGAGCGTAAGACTGAGCGGGGGGGGGGGGGGGGCAAGGACGCAAGGAACCTTAAAGAGGACAGAAAGAGGGAGAGAAAAAGACATGTCTCTTAGGGGCCTCCACGGTCCTTAAGCCACTATGGCATTGCCCAGGGCCCTCACATACACTCGGCCTCTAAAGGCCCTTTGTCCCGTAAAGAGGGGGTTTGACCGATTTGGAGGTGCTTGTGGAATTGGGGGGTGGGACTGGAGGTTTGGCGTCGTATATTCGGCTCCCACGTCTCCATCATTGGAATGGTGCTTTAAGTTTTGTTTCTTGTTTTTTTCTTCGGTGGGGAATTGAGGGGTGTTACGGGGCAAAGGGGGCTCTGTTTTTTTTTTTCTCTCTTTCTGGGGTTGGGGGGGTGGGGGTGGGGGGGACGGGGGGCGCACGGGGAGGGGTTGGAAGTCTTCCAAATGGTGCCTTTTTGCTTTCAAAGAAAGCTCCACTTGTGTAAATGTGCTCTTTGTCCCCTCGGCCTATTGTTTGAAGAGCATTGTGGACTTTTTGTGGGAGGCACCCAGGGGCCTTATGGGGGGGGGGGGGGGCAGAGAGAGGGACAGAGGGGAGCTCTGCTTGAATGACTTGGACCCTGGGTGATGGGGCTGGGGAGAGACCCAAGGTATGGGCGAAGAAATGTTTCACACACACATCTCACACACACACACACACACACACACACACCATGTGGACAGTCACACGGACTAGACATGCACACTTACACACATGGACAAATAACTCCACGCAAAAACATGTGTGAACACACGCACGCACGCACGCACGCACGCACGCACACACACACACACACACACACACACACACACACACACACACACACACACACACACACACACACACACACACACACACACACACACACACACACACACACACACACACACACACACACACACAGGTATAGATTCAGGTCAACAATGAAACGTCCATTTCATGAGAAAGTGTCAAACGCACAAAGTCACATCACCAAACAAACTAAAAGAGAGGAACAGATCTCGTCTCACAGAGTGCAATGTTTAAAAAAAAACAGACTGATGTTACACAATATCGTCTCCAGCCTCCGTTTCGAACACGACACTCTCACCCAGCTGGCAACGCCGTGGTTCTGTTCGCCTCATGGACCATGCCTTCCTCATCGAGACGACGTGAGAACAGTCTGCCTTGATCCTTTCTCCTCCCGTAAAGTGGATTCACGACAGGGCCGACAGTCTGGAGCGCCGCCGCTATATAGCCGATTCATGGCCTCCATCTGTCCTCACTTACAAAAGATGTCTGCAGGTGGGAGAGTATTTGCATGTGGGGGTAATTTATTCTAGTCTTCACAGAGAGGGAGAGAGCCGGGTCCGCTGTGGGGATGTCGGGTGGTAGTGAAACGTGAAGGACGCACCAGAGTCACAATAAAGTCAAATGGCGATAAACAGAATAGTTTATCTGATTCTATATTCTTTATTTCATGGCCCACACCCCCTCCTTTAATCCTTTATAGAGGGAGTAGAGGAGGAAAACAAAATCCTTGGTACATTATTGTGTACCGGTAACCTCAAAACAAATCGTTGTGCCATTCATTAACATTAAATGCTGTACATATACTGTGATAGACTGCAGCAGGTGCAAGTGATTACACTTGAGGACATCCAAATCCAATGAGGAAAATCCGGTCAGGATAAAAGCCTTCACCTCTGTCCTCTCTGCCTGTCTTTGGCCCAGTGGTGTAAAGTAACTAAGTACATTTACTCAAGTACTGTACTTTTGAGGTACTTTTACTTTACTGGAGTATTTCCAATTGTGTATACTTTTACTTCTATTCATCTCAGAGGCAAATATTGTGCTTTTACTCCGCAAAAAATATTTTAAACTTAAGTTACTAGTTACTTTGCAGATATAAATGATTACATTATAAAACATCCATCAACCACTTTAGCCCTGTTTTATACCTGGGTTATTTGAAAATAGCCGATCTACAAGCTCACAATGCGTCGCATCACGACGCGTTGTGAGCTTGTAGATCTGCTATTTTTACTTTTGGTACGTTAAGTATATTTTGATGCCAATACTGCCAATACTTTACTCAAGTAACATTTTGAACACAGGCCCTTTTACTTGTAACAGAGTATCTTTATATTGTGGTATTTCTACTTTTACTTAAAGTAAAATACCTGAGTACTTTTCCCACCACTGCTTTGGCGGCCCTGTACCTGTCTCATCCCTATAGCCAGGGACCTGGGACTCCCCCAGTCAACCAATGAGGTATCCTCCTCCTCCTTACTCTCCTCTAACTGTCATCTCCTGATATCTCGTGACCTCGCCTTTCCCCTGACCCCCCCATAGCACACAGAGCTTTCCGCTGGTAGGTGATTGAGCATGGCACCCTGCTCCAGTGCTGTCCGGCTTTGTGTGGGGACGTGTGCCTGTGTCAGGGACCACAATTAGTGGGGCGCGTCCCCAACCATTAATCACGGAACAAGTCTTAGGTCTCTCAGCGCTGGCCCAGGACCCCATACTACTCACTCACTCACTCGCTATATACTAGCGATTCAGCATGGTGAAAGCAGCACCCACGCACTGTCTATCTGCCTGCATGCGCCCGTCCGCTGGATACACGGCAAAGAACAATGGCTTTGGTGTACAACAAAAAAAGGAAAAAAGAAAACGACCCAAAGCGGATACGAAGGCGGCAGGATTGCACATGCAGGGCCAGCGGTTTAATCACTTAAACCCTATACTTAACAAATCAGGAGAGAGAACTCATAGAGGATACAGGACAAACAAGTGAAATTGGAAGCGATGAAAAGGTCTGGCACCGTTAGTATGAAGCACCAACAGACATGATACTGACATGATACTGATCATGATACTGACATGATACTGACATGATACTGACATGATACTGACCATGATACTGACCATGATACTGACCATGATACTGACATGATACTGACATGATACTGACATGATACTGACATGATACTGACCATGATACTGACATGATACTGACCATGATACTGACCATGATACTGACATGATACTGACATGATACTGACATGATACTGGCATGATACTGACATGATACTGACCATGATACTGACCATGATACTGACATGATACT
>NC_139941.1:43141028-43143528 GCF_963454915.1 Gymnoscopelus microlampas
ATTCCTAAACTTAAACTATGCCTAAACAACCTAACCTTATTCCTAAAATTAACCTCAGTCACTAACTATGGCTAACCCTAAACGTATTTCTAACCTTATCCTCAGTAAAACAAATACAAGAGTACAGGAACCGCTGGTCCTCAAAAAAAGAAAAGGGGGCGAGCGTGTTTTGGGGTGAGTCTTCCGGTTACCCCAAGTAGACCTCTAGACCAGGGGTCTTCAACAGGGGGTCCTGGACCCCTAGGGGGTCCTCAGAGCTACTATAGGGGGTCCGCCAAATCTTCGTGTGATAGGATTTAGTTTTTTTTACATTAACCACTTGAACCCTAGAATTCCTTTTCTGAGGGGAACATTAGCCAAAAATAGCCGATCTACAAGCTCTCAACGCCTCGCAGCGCGAGGCGTTGAGAGCTTGTAGATCTGCTATTTTTGGCAAAGAGGCTATAGGTGTAGAGGGAAAAAAGAGCAGACTAAGTAAAAAAAAAAACTTTAATCTGAAACACAATTTTATACAATATAGAGTAGGGGGTCCCTGCTTCATCTCTCTCTCAGCTAGGGGGTCCTTGACCTGAAAACGTTGAAGACATTTTAGCAGAGCTGCTGCTTTAAACCTTCTAAATCTGAGGATTTTTTGTATACTATTTAAATAGTTATTTTATTTGTTTAAAAAAGCTTTATACCATGTATATATAACATGTATATAACGACATAATGTGACATAGCTCTGTTTAACACAATGCTGTGCCCCCTCCAACTGTATATTTACTTTACCAATTTTCTTAAATTGTTTGTATTACATTTTGACACCTGCTTTGGCAATGTAAATGCATTGTTTTCTCATGCCAATAAAGCTTACCTTGGAATTGAATTGAAATTGAGTGAGTGAGTGAGTGAGTGTAGGAAGAATGCCAGGACATCTCAATTGGGACACAAATTAAGCACAGGGGGGAGGGCAAGGTATATAGAGATAGCCTGTGAAGAGGCCATTGAGGAGTCGTTAGGCTAATGATAATTGGCACGGTGAATAAGCAAAGGGGAGCAGGAGGGAGGGAGGTGATTTGTTTTCAGTCTGGCTGATTGACAGCTGCATTTAGGAGGTGCTAGATATATGGATGACTCCACCGTGAACTACACAACAGGTACATCTTACGCCGAGAGTGTCAGTGGTGGAAAGTAACTAAGTATATGTATTCAAGTACTGTACTTAGGTACAATTTTCAGGTATTTTTTACTTTACTGGAGTATTTCCAATTTTCAGTATTGTACTGAGTATTCTACTCCACTACATCTCAGAGGCCACCACAATTATTTGAAATCTTTAGTTACTGGTTACTTTGTAGCTTTTGATTATTATTACAAATCATACATTAACCACTTCAGCCCTATATACATTTCGGCCATTTGAAAAATAGCCGATCTACAAGCTCACAATGCGTCGCGATGCGACGCATTGTGAGCTTATAGATCTGCTATTTTAAAAATATTTTTATACATTTGAAAACTCGTGAAATGGGACATTTCACGAGTGCAGAATGAGTACTTTCTACTTTTGGTACTTACATTTTGATATCAATATATTTGTACTTTTACTCAAGTAGCCTAAATTATTTCTACCTTGCAGTATTGGTACTTTTACTTAAGCACAACATGTGAGTACTTTTTCCACCACTCCCAGGTCCCTTTGTGCCCTCAATTGTTCACATTCACAGAGATAAATGAACACTGAGGGTTTTAGATGATTTAGTGAAGCTTGAAAAACACTGTGTGTGTGTGTGTGTGTGTGTGTGTGTGTGTGTGTGTGTGTGTGTGTGTGTGTGTGTGTGTGTGTGTGTGTGTGTGTGTGTGTGTGTACAGTATGTCTTTGTGTAGGTCAGTGCTTTTATATAGTATATGTGTGTGTGTCCGTGTCAGTGTGTATGAGTTTATGTGTGCGCACGTACGTGTGGTAGTTGGTCTTTGTGTCTGTGAGGGTCAGTGTTTTCATGTACTCTGTGTGTGTGTGTGTGTGTGTGTGTGTGTGTGTGTGTGTGTGTGTGTGTGTATGTGTGTGTATGTGTGTGCGTGTGTTTGCGTACATGCGCGTGTGCGTGTACGTGTGTGTGTGTGTGTGTGTGTGTGTGTGTGTGTGTGTGTGTGTGTGTGTGTGTGTGTGTGTGTGTGTGTGTGTGTGTGTGTGTGTGTGTGTGTGTGTGTGTATATACGTGCGCTTTGGTTGTGTGTATGTGTGTGTGTGTGTGTGTGTGTGTGTGTGTGTGTGTGTGTGTGTATACGTGCGCTTTGGTTGTGTGTATGTGTGTGTGTGTGTGTGTGTGTGTGTGTGTGTGTGTGTGTGTGTGAACGTGGGTGTTTGTGTGTGTGAGCGTGCCCGTAGCGTGCGTGTGCATCCAAAGGCAGATCCACTCCGTCAGGGAGGCAGTTTAAAAGCCGGTCCCCTGGTGCACGGGGCCTTAGCTGCTTGCTGGGTGACAGATTGCCCGGGGAGAGAGGGGACACCGGACTG
>NC_139941.1:43148528-43186028 GCF_963454915.1 Gymnoscopelus microlampas
CGCACACGCACACGCAGGACATATATAGCCACATGCCTTAACATGTACAGTAACAGTGTGCAGTGGATTTTTGTATTTATTTATTTTTGTTTTACTTTTATACGTTTTTCCTATTATTGCTGTAATAAAAACGCTTGCACCATGCTGTCATGACTCTTGAATATTGCTTACTTAACATTATTACACAAACACACTCAGGTTTCTCACTGTGTGTGCACTACCGTCTTGGGAAAGCAGAGGCTCCGAAATATTTTTGCATGACATTTAGAATTTTGGGAAAATTTGGGTGTACAGTATGTGATATTTTTAAGTTAGCCTCCCCTCATCAAAGGCTAATGATTTAACAACACGCTTCTGATTTATATTACGGAGTCGTAGAATGTTATGTTATCGTGGGTGGGCATAAATATTCAGCTTGCACATGTTAAACACTGGCTCATTTCACATATTATTTAGTACCTACTCAACTTTTGGACATTGGCCGATACTAAAAAAATGCTTACACCACAGTAAACAC
Organism: Gymnoscopelus microlampas; assembly: GCF_963454915.1. Taxonomy (NCBI): domain Eukaryota; kingdom Metazoa; phylum Chordata; class Actinopteri; order Myctophiformes; family Myctophidae; genus Gymnoscopelus; species Gymnoscopelus microlampas. The sequence goes on from NC_139941.1 coordinate 43,149,046, forward strand.
TTGGTTACAAGTGAAAGTCCTGCAGTCAGATCTTGAACACCCACTTTATTCGCAGTGACATTTATATTTACAAGAATATCGAAGCTTAAGGGTTATGTCTACCAAGGTATTTTTGGTTTCTGTGCGCAGCTGCAACGTATGTTTTGGATTGTTTTCAGTGGGAGTGCTCAGGTATATTTACACCGTGCTGAGTGTCTATTTTGTCCTGTGCGTTCTGGCATTTTATCTGGTTGCCTAGAGTTAAAATGTATTGATTGAATACTTTATTAGTCAGAAATGTAAACAGCACGTGGTACAGGCAGACATTAAGGCTAAAAGAGTCCTGGGAACTTGTTTCCATTGTGGCCCTAAGCATTCAATTCATCAACATAGCACATCAAATTAACACAATAATACGTGTCATCAACAAATAACAAAACACAATTATGGAGACAAAGGAGAAAAAGGAAAAAACGGCGACAGTGAATGACACCTCCTTTCTAAGGGGAATTTACATGTACCTCCCCTTGTGGTCTCCTGGTAGATGTTGTTTTTAGGCATGCTCTGGAAAAAAAGCGCTTTGTCAGTTTTCTGACAAACTTATGTTGCAAGTGGTTCTCAAACCTTTTCATGTCAAGGACCCCCAAAATGATGTGTATTTGGCCGCGGACCTCCATCTCAAAATAATTTGTTCCAGGGACCCCCAGAAGCAAATATTTGAGAAAAAATATGGCTACATTTTTCATTTATTCCCAAAAAATTGCATATTTTTTAAGTATAGTATATGGTATAAAATAATGGTTAAAGTGGTTAAAATGACAAAGATGCCTTCCTGGTTTTAATGGGTTAACCATCCAAACCCTACAAAATAACTATTGAGAAATAGTTTGAAAATGTTGGACAACCTCCAAACAGACAAGGCCTCACTGGACCCCAGGCTAGGAACCACTGCATTAGTAAATAGTATAGTGTTGATTGCATATCTTATACAGTTAAAAAGCCACAATTGCATATCTTATACAGTTAAAAAGCCACACTGAGAGTCTCTCATAGTTAGCATGGTTATAGGCATGTAGCAGACTATACACAGCCTGGCTGTAATCCTGCCACGGAGAATGTAAACAAACATTTCACTTGATGTAAGATCTATCCCTAGATCTATGGGGTTCCATCCAAAGAAAATTACAGCTCTGCCATTCATTACATGTGCGTGTCAGTCTGCTGCCGGAGAGAAGATCCCATAGCCTGGAGCATGTGTCTCACCAACACGCACGCACGCACGCACGCACACACGCACGCACACACACACTCTCTCTCTCTCTACATCCCATCGCCTGGAGTGTGACTGACCACTGATCACACTTTTGAACTTTGCCTTAATTCAGCGTCATCAGTGCCCATACCCTGGGTGGGGTCGGCAAAAGGGCCTTTCTGTGTGGAGTTTGCATGTTCTCCCCGTGTCCCCTAGGGTAAATATCCTCACAATCCTCACAAAAACATGCAGTAATCCTGGTCTCTATACTGCCTCCCCCTGGTCAGCTGGGGCGCCTGATGGAGGGGAAAGGAACTAGTTGGAATAACGTGTTCCTTCCACGTGCTACGTCCTACCGGGGAAACTCCCCCCCTGTCAGGTGATAAGAAGCAGTCTGCTAACTCCTCATGCGCTGAAGGAAGCATGAGCTATCAGTCTATCAGTCCAGAACCAGGTAGAATCAGGACCACGTGCACCATGTACATATACACGTGCAATCAGATCAACATCATAGACTTGATTTATACCCAAAATAGCTGATCTACAAGCTCACAACGTGTGTCGCAACCGCTCATCAAGCTTCTAGATCTGCAATGTTTTCGGTGCTAGCATGAAGTATTTCAGACAAGAGGGATAGGTACTCTCCTGCTGGAAGTTTTCCTATTGACCCTTGACCCTGTGGGGTTTCCAGAGAAAGGCCCTCCTCTTTTTCTTCTCTTATCACTAGACTAGAGGGGGGGGGGCGTTGGAGGGGTTTCAGCAGCCAAAGGCACTCAGCCTTCTCAGACCCTTTTCCCTCCCTCTTCCATCCATCCAGGCCTCTTAACTTTCACCCCTGACCCCGACACACCCTCCTCTGGGCCGCAGCAACAACAAAAGCAGAAGATTAGGGAAATCTACAGGCTGGAGGGGATTACTGTAGAGCTTTTCATCTGGGCTGAGCCCAAAGTTGACACAGTCTGCTAGCAGCGCTGCTCTCAACTTAATCTGAGTCCACTGTGTACTTTCTTAGCTTTGTGTACTCATCGTGTCGGCCTGTGTTTTGTACACAGACTTAAGGCAAAGCGAAACAAAGGCCTAATTGTAACAAAAGCCAGAAATAACCACTGTCATAAGTTGCATGTAACTTGTGTGGCGTTTCCCTTTTGGATCAGTCATCAGGAATCGTTTGACGTTTAACCTGCGCTAGTGCTCAGGAGTACGCTTGCAAACACACGCACGCACGCACACACACAGGTATGTAGTGGTGGAAGTCAATTTACTCAAGTATTGTACTTCTTTTTTAGGTACTTTTACTTTACTGTATTTCCAATTTTCAATACTTTTACTTCTACTCCACTACATCTCAGAGTCAAATATTGTACTTTTACCCCATTACATAATTTAAAAACTTTAAGTTACGGGTTACTTTGGCGATTTTGATTATGATTACAAAACCTACATTAGCCACTTCAGACCTATACCTCGGCTATCTACAAGCTGCGGTGCGACACGTTGTGAACTTGTAGATCTGCTATTTTCAAAAGATTTTCAAATACATTTTATACGTATGATAACGTGTGAAACGGGATGTTCTGCATCGTGAGTACTTTTACTTTTGGTACGTGAAGTACATTTTTGATATACCAATACTTTTGTACTACTCAAGTAAATTGTGAATACCAGACTTTTACTTGTACACACACACACACACACACACACACACACACACACACACACACACGCACACACACACACACACACGCACACACACACGCACACACGCACGCACGCACGCATGCACGCATGCACGCATGCAAGCTTTGCACACCCATAGAGTACATACACAAATCCATGTGCATAAAAATCCATACATGCATTCATGCACGCACCCATATACACAAACACACACATGTGCGCACGCGCACGCACACACACACACACACACACACACACACACACACAAACACACACACACACACACACGCACGCCCGAACGCACGCACGACGAAGTATAACTGTCTGGGTATAGGACTGCTACTTCCAGTGACCTCCCACTGCTGTCCCTGATGAGCCGTGTACAGAGACATCAAACTCAGACAGGAAGTGGGGGGGGGGGGACCTCGACAGGAAGTCAACATGTAGGCCAGTTCAGGTCCCAGTCTCCCAGCAGGAAGTGGTCACCAAGCAACACCACAGAGCGCACACAACTTCAACGCAGTCGTGTTTGGGGGAAAGTTATATGCTCTCCGTGGCGACTCACCGGTGATAAAAAAAAATAACATGCTTTACTAGACACTGGTGTGGAACTTCCATGTTAGCAACTATTTCAACAGTGGTGGACAAAGTATTATCGTTGCTGTCGGGCAGAAACCTCTTATCTCCATATTTTTTACTTAAAATATTTTGTTCCAGGGACCCCCGAGAAGCAAAGATTTGAATTACAAATGTTCACTTTAAAAAATATATATATATTCAAAGATTTGCAGACATTTTCACGAATAGCAGATCTACAAGCTCAGAGTGCCGCGCTATGAGCTTGTATATCTGCTATTTTTGAATAGCCAAAGAACTCTAAAGTGACACAGATGCGTTCCCTGACGCCCTACTTGATCATACAACAGCGTCACACAAAAGTAGCAAAAGTAGCACATCTGCAAGCTCGAAACCCGGCACGTTTTGAGCTTGTAGATCTGCTACTTTTGCCGTTTTTGAATTTGAATGCTGAAAAGTAACAGTTTTGGACATACGAGTTTTCCACCCGACAGAGACGATGTACCGGTACTCAAGTACAAACACTCCAGTACAATACAAAAGTACAACTTATTTCTTATTTGTGTGATAATTTGGTTGACTATTTTGAGTTGAACATTTTTTTTTTATAACTAATGCAATGTCACTATTGTTCATGTATGTGATGCTATACATAATACTGCAACACAACTGACAAAAAAAGAAGTGCAAATCACAAAGTACACTGTTAGAAATTGCTGCAGCATTGTGAGCTTTTAGATCAGCTATGTCTACTATATTTGAAATAGGGCTCAAAGGAGTCGTTCTCCCAACAAATTGCTTATTTTTATTACAATTACACACCCCATGACGCCTTGAATTCATAGACATTTTTTTAGTTTTTGTCGCATTCCTGAGACAATAATTTGATGACAGAGTCATCGGTCAGTAGTACTCATAAGAGACTCTGCAAGTCTCCCACCGGAGACTCCCCCGGTCATCAAATTATTTGCTCAGGAATGCGACAAAAACTGAAAAAAGTTCCATGAATTCCAGGCTTCATGGGGTGTGTAATTGATAGAAAATATGATTTTTCTTTTGGGTGAACTACTCGTACTCAAGTAAATGTACTTAGTTACCGTCCACCACTGCTACTTCATCTCCAACAGAAACCCCAGTAACGGTTAGGTTTCTACAAACACGGTTTATGACATGTCCGTGCGGTACGAAATCAATTCTAATATTTTTGTTCAATCAAAGGTAATTATGCAAGAATTCCACTAGAGAGTGGAGAGAAAAAAAGTAAGAAAAGAAAGCACGCTCTTTTCCCATGCTCAATGGTCATTCTACTAATCCACACCTGCGTCTCTCTCTCTCTTTTTTATGGCTGAATTCTTCTCCTCTCCCCCCCTCTCCTCTCCTCTCCTCTCCACCTCCCTCCATCTCTCCAGTGGAAGGGCCCCTAGAATGGCCTTGGCTCTCAGAGTCTCTGGCAGCGAGTCAAAGACAGTGTGTGCTCGACCCCGCGGAAGCACGTCTGCTAACTGTTAAGCCGTTTAGCTGCTAATGCCGTCAACAAACACTGTTTCTGCACCGGCCCCGGACACAGCCGGGCAGTGGTGGACAAAGTACTCGAATGTTTTAAAGGTATGAAAACTGCAATGTAGAAATACTCTGTTGTAAAAGTCTGGAAATTTACTTGAGTAAAAGTACAAAAGTGTTGGTATCAAAATGTACTTAACTAGAAGTTCGGGCCGCTATGCGGCCCGAACGTCTAGCGTGACGCGTCGCGTACATACTGACAACCGACATGGCGCAGGATTCAAATTGTATATATAGATGTACCAAAAGTAGAAAGTACTCATTATGTAAAATGTCCCATTTCACAAGTTTTCAAATGTGTAAATTGTATAAAAATAGCCAATCTACACAGCTCACTGTGAGCTTGTAGATCGGCTATTTTCAAATGCCAAAATATAAATTCTTTAGTGGTTCTGAAGTGAAAATGTCTGTTTTGTAATAATAATCAAAATCTAGTTTTCAAATCATTGTAGTGGAGTAAAAGTACAATATTTGCCTCTGAGATGTAGTGGAGTAGAAGTACAAGTACTGAAAACTATAAATACTCCAGTAAAGTCAAAATACCTCAAAATTGTACTTAAGTACAGCACATTTGAGTAAATGTACTTAGTTTACACCACTGCAGCCAGGCCACAGTCATCTGCCTAGCAAGAGGGGTCAGACAACTCTATAATGGTTCCCTATCCGTCTGCCCTCTGGGCTCCCAAGGCAGGACACAGGGACACGCACATGGACAATGAGTGTACTTAAAACAGTAGTTCTCAAACTTTTTCGCATTTTCTTTTTCAAAAATAGCAGATGTGCAAGCTAGCAGCGTGGCACGAAGTGACTGCTGTGCTGTGATCTTGTAGATCTGCTATTTTTGAATAGCCAACGTATAAATGGATAAAGTGGTTAAGATAATTGTGATGCTGCATTAACACATTTTAGTTGTGGACCCCACTTTGAGAACCACTGACTTAAAACACCAAGCATAGTATAGATTTACAAGCTCACAATGTGTCGCAGCAGCAACATATGAGCTTGTAGATCTGCTATTTCCGTCGCAAGTACAAATCGATCTTAAGCCTAAGGGAAGCCCACCCAGTGCTTTCAATGAGTAAATTAATTCATGAGGCAAAGCTTGGGCTTCTCGTCTATGTTCTTGTGTGCACATGTATGTTTGCATATTCTTGCGTGTGCACGCGCGTTTGCTAGTGCACGCCCACAACACGCGCAATTGCACACATGCGAGCCGGAAGCCAACGCGTGAGTAAGTGTGTGAGCCCGGTGTTGTAAGCGTACATAATTGTGTGTGGAGAGGTGCATATATGCGTGTATATTTATGAAGTGTGAGTTGGGTTTAATTTGCCACAGCCAAGTGAACGTGCAGAGAGGCGTCTCAGTGGATGTGTGTGCTGTCACCACCCCCCCCCCCCCCTCCACCCTCCTCCACCCCTTCCCCCCCCCCCGTCCTCCCCTCATGCATTCCTTCTCCGCTACGAATCCCACCCTCGCTCTCACTCACTCTCTCTCTCTTTCTCTCTCTAGTACTCTTCCCGTGCACCTCATCCTCCTCCCCCCCTGCCCTCAACCCTCCCCAACCCCCCTCTCCAACCCCCCCCCCTGCACCCCATGCTGGGGCTAATTTTAGCGCCTCTCCCCTGGATCCCCCACATGCAGCATCCAGCTGGAGGTATCTCTCTCCGTGTGGAGCATCCCTCCTCCTGGTTGTGCTCCACCGAGCTGCTCCCCGACTCTCCTCCAGGGCATGAGAAAGGTGTGCCGGAGGGTGGGGGGGGGTTTAGTGTGCGTGGGGGGTCGGGGTGAGGGTGGGGGGTGTGGGGTGAAGGTGGTGAGAGTAGAGGGAGGTAAGGTAGCTCACAGCACCGTGCTCTCACACCATATACCAAGGTGCCATGGTAACAGGAGTCTACCTTTCTGCTGGGTGATTTTTTCCCTCTCTCGCTCTCTTTTTTCTTTGTGTCTCTGTCTCTCTCTCTCTCTCTCTCTCTCTCCCTCTCTCTCTCCCTCTCTCTCTCTGTTTCACCCCGTTCCCTGGAAGAGTGCTGTTCTCGACTTGGCAGCGCACGCTCTGAAGTGATTGGCTGGGCACAATCCCTGGTGGTCTATTAGCAATTAGAGGCAGCGCTCAAAGTATTGCTGGGAATTCAGTCAGGAGTACAGTCTGTCAGAGCAACTGAGATGGGACGAACAAACACCCTGTATGAACACACACATATGCACATGCACACACACACACACACACACACACACACTAGCGCACACACACACACAGACACACACACACACACACACGCACACGCACACGCACACGCGCACGCACACGGATGTACATGCGCACGCATGCATACACCCCTCTTCATTTTCACTGACATTTGTGTTGGTAAGTGGGGAAGGCGATGCCTTTCAAAACCGGGGAGAAGCTGCAATGAATAAATGACTCCCTCCCAGTCCTTATAACTATGAATATGACTGTATATATTTCTGTTTTTCTTTCATACTGTCACTGTTCTTGTTCACTGGGTGTAACTGTGTGTGTTTGACCAGAAGAAGACGGCCGCTGGCCGCTGTATACTCTATAAAAAGCTAAACCGAAAGTCATCTGTCCGCCTGGATTTGTTAGCTTGTCGCTGTTGTGTTGTTGTGTTTTTTTTCTGTCCCCTGCTTTCCAGTTCAGATCCTAACATGTAAACACTCGTTCTACTGCTCTATACTCAGTTGCGCGCGGGTGCAGTGGTGTAAAGTAACTAAGTATACGTACTAAAGTACAGTACATTTTGAGGCATTATATACTCCAGTTTTACTTTACTGGAGTATATCCAATTTTCTGTATTTTTACTTCTACTCCACTACATCTCAGAGGCAAATATTGTACTTTTACACCACAAAAAATATTTGAAAACTTTAGTTACTAGTTACTTTGTAGATTTGGATTATTTTTCTAAACACTTCAGCCCTATACATTTCGGCCATTTGAAAATAGCAGATCTACAAGCTCACGATGCGACGCATTGTGAGCTTGTAGATCTGCAATTTTTAAAAGATTTTTTATACATTTTATACATTTGAAAATTTGTGAAATGGGACATTCTGCATAATGAGTACTTTCTACATTTTGATACCTTACTTTCGTACTTTTACTCAAGTCAATTTTGAATTTAAGAATTTTACTTGTATTTCTACATTGCAGTATTGATACTTTTACTTGAATAAAAAAAAGTAGTACTTTTTCCACCACTGTGTGGGTGTCGCAGAACCTAAAATATCTACAAGCTCACAACGCGTCGCATACAGCGTATAGTGAAAATAGCAGACCTACACGCCGGCGGCGTGGGCTTGTAGATCTGCTGTTTCCGGTATAGCACACAACAGCCGCTTGCAACTCTATAAGTATAACTTCAGGCTTAACAAGCCTACTGGGGCATGAGCTGAGCTATCTGTGGGACAAGGATCGGACCCGGCCAAGGGCACAAATCACTGGGAGAGGAGAGGAGAGACCCTGACAGGAGACCCCCCACCCCCCATACACCCTCCTCCTCCTTCTCCTCCTCCCCTCCCTCACTCCTTGGAGGATTCTCTGCTTTTCCTGCTCTCCTCGCTGCCATTGAGAGCTCCGACTTGGCTCGTTAAAATTAATCTCTGTGCGCACCGTGGGGAGGAGGAGGGGGGGGGGGTTCCTCTTGCCTGGCCTCAGAGGTGGACAAAGTACTCAACCCCCAGTACTCGAGTCCAGTGGTGTAAAGTAACTAAGTACATGTACTCTAGTGCTGCACTTAAGTACAAATTTTACTGAAGTAATTTTCAGACAAAAAATAAATACATTAATAACCACTTCAGCCCTTACTTTGGCTATTTGAAAATAGCCGATCTACAAGCTCACAACGCGTCACATCACGACACATTTTGAGCTTATGGATCTACTACGAAGTGGTTAATTGATAATGTAATTTTTTTATACAGTACCATTTGGTAGCATTGTTTTTTACGGCTCTGTACATATAGTGTTTTTCTGTATTTTGTGATGATATTGAACTGTTTGGTGCTACTTTATATGCTTATGAATTGAATACCAAGGACCTCAATGGAAACAAGACCGCAAGGACTTTTTTAGACTTGTGCTGTTTTTACATTTCTGTCTAATAAAATATTCAATCGAAAACAGTACTCAAGTGAATTCAATGTCACAGACAAGTCCACCCCTGGCCCGGGCCATGCTGTGCTGTGCTGTGCTGTGCTGTGCTGTGCTGTGCTGTGCTGAGTGGCGGTGTGGGTCAGGCCAGTGCAGGCCCTCTTGTGTCTTTCTGGACGGAGCGGGGATGTGATTCATCATGAGGCGGTCAGGCGGACTCAACAGGCTGTAACCACAGCCAGCCACACCAGGCCATGTGAGAGCAGAACACACACACACACACGCATACACACACACACACACACACACAGCATCGGGCCAAGACACCCTGGGGAGCCACTGGTGGCGTGTCAACACACACACACACACACACACACACACACACACACACACACACACAAGCACACACACACACACACACACACACACACACACACACACACACACACACACACACACACACACACACACACACACACACACACACACACACACACCCGACCCGGGAAGGGCTGGAGGAAGCCTGTGATCTCATGTGCTTGTGTGTGCGTACGTGTGTGTGTCCTGTGTGTAATATCGATGTGCCGGTGTGTGGTGTGCATGGCGTGCGTATATATGTTATACAACGCTTTTGTGCATACTTCTGTGTGTGTGTGTGTGTGTGTGTGTGTGTGTGTGTGTGTGTGTGTGTGTGTGTGTGTGTGTGGTGCACGGGTGTGTGTGTATGTGTGGTGCATGTGTGTGTGTGTGTGTGTGTGTGGGGGGTGCATGTGTGTGTGTGGTGCATGTGTGTGTGTGTGTGTGGTGCATGTGTGTGTGTGTCTGAAAGAATTCCATGTCACTGGAGGAAAAAGCATGTTGTCCTTTTTTTTTAGGGGTCGTTCTCCTTTTCCTCAGCCTGCCTGTGGAGAAAGTTTCCGGCCCGGGGTTGAGGCCTCAGGTTCCTGAAACAGAGGAGAGAGAGAGAGAAGGCGGGGGCAGGGGTGGTGGTGTCAGCGTTGGGGTTGGGGTTGGGGTTGTATTTCCAGGCTCTCTCGCCCTCCACCCCCCCCGTCTCTCTCTCTCTCTCCCTCTCTCTCTCTTTCCCTATGGAATGGGCCCGAAGGACAATTCACCACAACAGGGCACTGGATGAGACAAGCACGCATCTCTCTGTCCCTCTCCCTCCCTCCCTGCTTTACACACATACACACACACACATGCACAAACGCACACACGCACGCACGCACACACACACACTCACACACGCACGCACATACTCACTCCTACTCTCGCCCATGTCTTTTCTCATTCTCTCTCTCCCTCCTCCTCCACAACACAAACACATAAACAAACTCAATTAGCTAATGACACTGGCCTGGCCATTGGGTGGTCCTAATTAAGGTTTACTGGCATGCCTGATGTCAGCTCTCAGGCAGTGATTAATACCTCACACGTGCATGTGGTGCACGTACATACACACTCACTCACTCACTCCCTATAGCGCGCACACGTGTACACACACCCACGCAGACATGTTAGTACACGCCCACACACACACACACGCACACGCACACGCACACACACACACACACACACACACAATTGCTGTGTGCAGAGGTATGGAGCTGGTGTCCACTGAACACACACACACACACACACACACACACACACACACAAGTACTGCCCCCCCCTTCCCCCGTTATTATGTCACAAACCTACAATGGGCTTAACCCATTAAGACCCGAAGACCTGATTCTACAAATGTCTAACAAATCCTAACAGTTTTCTGAAAATGTTTCTATATCAGTGGTTCTCAAAACGTTTTGGCCGACGACCTCCCATCTCAAAAAATGTTGTTCCTGGGACGACCGGAAGCAAAGATTTGAGTTACAAATGTTGTTTCAAAAAAAAAATATATATATTCAAAGATTTGCACACATTTTCACAAAAAATATATAAATAGCAGCGCGGCTATGAGCTTGTATATCTGCTATTTTTTAATAGCCAAAGTATAAAATAATGGTTATAGATACAAATCTAACAAGATCTACAAGCTCGTAGCGCGTCACTTCGTCACACACTATGGAGCTTGCATATCTGCTATTTTTGAATAGCCAACATAGTAAAATAAAACTTTGAGTTGAACCAATGTAGTAAACATATAGCTAAAAAAAATCTAAAGACGACACAGTAGAGATGCTTTCCCGGGTTGAACGTGTTAAGGCTGCTAGCCACTCAACATGAGCTGATTGGCCGCCGACCAAAAACCCTGTTTTTTTAATATACTAGAAGACAACTTGGTCCTGAGAGGAACGCACGGCCGTAACACGATCACCCAAAACTCTCTGTAGCTGTGAAACAGATTACAGCTCACAGCAGAGAGAGAGAGAGAGAGAGAGAGAGAGAGAGAGAGAGAGTGTGTTGCAGCAAGAGGCTCAGTCCAAACACACACACAGTGGTGGAAAAAGTACTCAAGTGTTTTACTTAAGTAAAAGTATCAATACTGCAATGTAAAAGCACTCTGTTACAAGTAAAAGTCGGGAATTCAACATTTGTGAGTAAAAGTAAATCTACTTAAAGTACCAAAAGTAAAAGTACTAAAATGTTTGAAAATAGCAGATCTACACCCTCACAACGCGTCGCGGGCTTGTAGATCGGCTATTTTCAAATAGCCTAGGTATACAATAGGTCTAAAGTGGTTAATGTATGTTTTACAATATAATAATTTATATCTGCAAAGTAACTAGTAAGTAACTAAAGCTGTCAAATAATTGTAGTGGAGTAAAAGTACAATATTTGCCTCTGAGATGTAGTGGTAGTAGAAGTAAAAGTATAGACAATTGGAAATACTCCAGTAAAGTAAAAGTACATCAAATTTACACCACTGCACACACACACACACACACACAGGGACCCCCTTGCACAATTCCCGCGCCTCCTCCCTCCCTCCCTTCTCGGTGGGGGGGGAGGGAGGTAGCCGCCGTGAAAGCCGAAAGGGCCAAGCTAAAGGGTTAACGTCTGTTGGGCTTCTCGCAGAGCAGACTGGCCGTGCGTGACGCACTGTCTCGATGAGGGAGAGTCTAACAGGAAAGGCAGTCTAAAAAAGGTCCCCTTTTTTAGCAGAGCCGGGGCCCTAGGTACGTTTTCTTTGGCGCTCGCCTCGCATTTTTTTGCACTTGTTTTTCCAATTTAACCCTCTAAGACCGGGAACGCCTCTGTCTGTGTGTCATTTTTAAGATTTCTTTTGGCTATTCAAAAAATAGCAGATCTACAAGCTCATAGCGCGGCACCGAGTGCCGCGCTATGAGCTTGTAGATCTGCTATTTAAAAAAAAAATCGTGAACGTTTGTGCAAATGTTTGAATATATATGTTTTTTTAGAGCGAACATTTTTTAACTCTGTTACAACTTCTGGGGGGGGTCCCTGGAACTAAATATTTTGAGATGGGGTCCACGGCCAAATACATATAATTTTTGAGAACCACTGATATTATGGCAACGTTATGTTATTTCAAAAAACTGTTAGGATTTAGAAGACATTTGTAGAACCCACAGAGAAGCAAAGATTTGAGTTACAAATGTTCGCTTTAAAAAACATATATATACAAAGACCCACGATTGTCCACGTTTTTTCAAAACCATGAGCTTGTATATCTGCTATTTTTGAATAGCCCAAAGATATAAAAAAATGACACACAGATGCGTTCCCGGTCTGAATGGGTTAAACCCCAACTGCCTGCTGCTCAATGGTTTTCGGATTTGCGGAGATTGCATGGGAGCAAGTTCCTATTTTTATTCCGGCTGTGGAAGCTTCGTCTTTTATTGCCATTGTGAGGCTAATTCTGTTTATTTTTTTTCTCTTCCCCCCTTCTTCTTTTCTTAGCAGGTTTTTGGCACGGGTCCCAATTGCTTGTCCCTCCCTGGCCCCCGCTATAACCCGCTAAGCACTCCATGTGTATGCTCCGTGCCCACTGGTTCACCCTCTCTCTGTTGGTGCCATGGGGGTCTTCAACAGGGGGTCCGGGGACCCCCTAGGGGGGTCCTCAGAGTCACTACAGGGGGTCCGCCAAATCTTTCTGTTATGGGTAACATCACACAAATGTTCACAGAGCCGAGCCCTCTGTTGATAGATTGCCTATTTTGGTGTAGAGGTAAAAAAAGAGCAGACCAAGTACAGAGCCAACGGTCAAGTTGACTAAATATCGAAGATGGTTAACTGTCTGAAAACACACATTAACGTGAATCCAACATATTAATAGAAAAGATAATGTATGTCAAGTCTATGAAGAGATCTATGAAAGATAGCTTCAGCATCAGACATTAATCGTCAACACAATTTCATACAATAGTCCCTGCTTCATCTCTCTGTCAGCTAAGGGGTCCTTGGCCTATAAACGTTGAATACCCCTGTTCTAAGCTGCTGATAGAACAGTGTAACACCAGTGTGTGTCCGTGCGCACACACACGTCGTGCATGGGTGGCTATGTGTACTGTATGTGCATGTTTTTGTGTATACGTGTGCCTGTATGTATATACACAAGAAGCTATGTATATATGTGTTAGGATTATGTGCCAGCAGTGTGTGCATGCATGCACGTTTGTGGGCATGTGTGTTTGAGTGTGTATATGGTATCTGTGCGCGTCCGTGTGTGTCCGTGTTTGTCCGTGTGTATGTGTGTGTGTGTACGTGCGTGCATGTGTGTGCATGTGTGCGTGCGTGCGTGCGTGCGTGCGTGCGTGCGTGCGTGCGTGCGTGCGTGCGTGTGTGTGTGTGTGCATGTGTGTGAGCAGGGTGTCTTCATATGTTAATATGCTGCACATGTGGGTCTGGGGCTGCAGAGCTACAGGGGTCAAAATGACCCCCCACACACTCCCATTCATCCAGTCCATTCACACTGCTTTCACAGAGGAGGGGGGGGGGGGGGGGGGGGGGTAGGAGAAGGGAAAGGAGGGAGGAGGAGGAGGAAAGAGGAGGTTGGGGATGGAGGTCCCCGAAGAAAGAAGAGCAGAGAAGCAGAGACGAGGCCTTCTGTGTGTTTGTGTTTGCGTGTAGAAACTGTGATTTTCTGTTGCGTACATTTGTGTGCGTGTCTGTGTGTGTGTGTGTGTGTGTGTGTGTGTGTGTGTGTGTGTGTGTGTGTGTGTGTGTGTGTGTGTGTGTGTGTGTGTTTGTGTACAGTATGTGGTGTATGTTTGTTTGCATTTGTTTGCTTGTTTGTGCCTGTGCATGTGTGTGCGCGCCATTGTTTGTTTGCATCTGTTTGTGTGCTTTGTATGTCTACGCATGTGCGTGCATGTTCAGTGTGTGTGTGTGTGTGTGTGTGTGTGTGTGTGTGTGTGTGTGTGTGTGTGTGTGTGTGTGTGTGTGTGTGTGTGTGTGTGTGTGTGTGTGTTGCCTGTCTATGTGTCCTTGCCTGTCTATAGAGTTAGGCCCCCACGGTGTCCTCTGTAATTTTCATAGGTCAGAACTGACAATGGCCACTTTGATGGACAAGCTGTGGAGATGTAAATCAGCCAATGGAGGGAGACAATGTAACTGTCCTCCCATCCCCCCCCCCACCTCCCCCCGCTCCAAAGAGGGGAATTGAGATTTGAAAGAGAGAGAGAGAGAGAGAGAGAGAGAGAGAGAGAGAGAGAGAGCAAGACACCCCTCTAGTCTGTTTTTAAGAAAGAGGGGAGAAGATGGTGTCCCTTTCAGAGTCTATGTGGTATAGCAGCTAGCGAAGGGGTGGTGTGTGTATGTGTGTGTGTGTGTGTGTGTGTGTGTGTGTGTGTGTGTGTGTGTGTGTGTGTGTGTGTGTGTGTGTGTGTGTGTGTGTGTGTGTGTGTGTGTGTACCTGCATGCTTGCGCGCGCGTGCGTGCGTGCGTGTGTGTGTGTACGTGCATGCTTGCGCGCGCGTGTGTGTGTGTGTGTGTGTGTGTGTGTACGTGTGTACGTGCGTGCGCGCGCATATGTGTGTGTGGGCCAGTGATGTAAGAAGTACTCAGATATGTTATTTAAAGGTAGGGTAAGTGATTTGCTTTGGTTAAAATAAGTGTTAAATAGCTCTATATTCTGATAGTACTCATTGCTATAGAGTGTTTGTTCAGTATTAGGAGTCTCCTTGTCTCTCCACCTCTTTATTAAACAGAAAATGCATTTTCGTTTCAGTTTCAGTTTCATTTCCAATTTTATCCAACCAGGACAGAGAACACAATCAGGATATAGATTAAACAAGTGAAATTGGAAGTGATGACACTAAGAAATGAGCAGGCAAATTTGGAACTGGAACACTATACAAATTAAGCTTAAAAAATGGGTACTTTCTCCTGATTGGCTGAGATTTTGACACCTACCGAAAAATGTATTTTCTGTTTATAAAGAGCTGGAGAGACGGGGAGACTCCTGTTACTGAACAAACACTCTATAGCAACGATTACTATCAGAATATAGTATTTTAACCTTTTAACAAAATAGTTTTTGTTTTAACCCAAAAATATCACTTACCCTACCTTTAAGTAAAAGTTCCAATACCACATTATAAAAATACTCTGGCCTGGCCTGTGTTCAAAGTCTTACTTGAGTAAAAGTGCAATCTACAAGCTCTACAAGCTCACAACATGTTGCACAACAACGCGTTGTGAGCTTGTAGATCGGCTATTTTCAAATAGCCTAGGTATAAAATAGGGCAATAAAGTGGTTAATGTATGTTTTACAATATAATCATTTATATCCGCAAAGTAACTAGTAACGTAAAGTTTTCAAATAATTGTAGTGGAGTAAAAGTACAATATTTGCCTCTGAGATGTAGTGGAGTAGAAGTAAAAGTATCGCAAAGTGGAAATACTCCAGTAAAGTATACTCCAGTAAAGTGTGTGTGTGTACGTACACACGTGTGTGTGTGTGTGTGTGTGTGTGTGTGTGTGTGTGTGTGTGTGTGTGTGTGTGTGTGTGTGTGTGTGTGTGTGTGTGTGTGTGTGTGTGTGTGTGTGAAGGGGGAGTGGCGGAGGGGTTACTCTGTGGCACCAAATGAACTATTCTCAGTGGCTCTTCCACCTCATTCCTGGGAATGTTTGGAGCATCTCCCCCCATTGCCTGGCACCTGGAGGGGGCTTGGTGGGAGCGATGGGACAATGGCGTGGAGGTTGGTTAGGTCCTGTTTGGCTCCAGACGTGGACACGCTCCAGGCCTCTTCCTAATCCCATCAGCGCTGCAGCCCCCCTGGATGAAAAGGATCCCCCCTCTGCAGCCGTCACTTTCTGTATGAGCCTCTGTAAGACATGTAAATAAGTTCTACCAGAGAGAGAACTGGAGAGAGTGTGTGTGTGTGTGTGTGTGAGTGTGAGTGTGAGTGTGAGTGTGAGTGTGAGTGTGAGTGTGTGTGTGTGTGTGTGTGTGCGTGCACGTTCGTGTGCGTGCATGTACGTTTGTGTGCATGTGCGTGTGTGCATGCATGCGCGTGCGTGGGTTTGCGTGTGTGTGTGTGTGTGTGTGTGTGTGTGTGTGTGTGTGTGCGTGCGTGTGCTGAATCCAGTGTATATCGTTGCTAACTTGCTATCGGGCAGAAACCTCATATCTCCATATTCAAACTCTTTTTCCCCCCGTAAATTAACGCCCTATACTTTGTTTTTGATATGATGTTTTTGCATAGTAGTTTATATTTTTCTGTCATTAAATGTTGCGATGAATTGAGTACAAAGGACCCCAATGGAAACAAGCCATAGTGCTTTCTTGGTTTTAAAATCCGACCTTGTATTGAACTGTACTTCCCTGTGCTTGTCTTTGCAAACTGTTAATAAACTATTCAATCAATCAATGAAAAGTCGCACAAAAGCATCAAAAGTAGCAGATCTACAAGCTTGAAACGCGGCGCGAAGCGACGCGTTTCAAGCTTGTAGATCTGCTACTTTTGATATTCTCGAATTATAGAATCCTGAAAAGTAACAGTTTTGGAACATGTGAGGTTTTCCACCCCGACACAGACTGATACGGAAAGCAAGGAGAAAAAATTATGCAAAAAACAAAGTTGTGTCAAAAACAAACTTTACATAACATAACATAAATATGAAAAACTTGAAGAGCGAACATATTGGAAGAGATGGGGAACAAACACGCTTACAACTTTATCAGCGTGCAGATTACTGTCATAAACATGCCACGACTAATGGCGGTTTGCTGTGCTCACCCCCCGCCCGTACCCTGGGGGTTCTCCGGCAAAGCATGGAATTCACCCAATTTCCGCAGAGGGATGACAAATTGCTTATACATGTATGACTCCACTGGCTGAGGGCATGAATGGGCTTGAGGGGAAGAAGCCCATGCAGAGATCTCTACGCTTCCCCAGTGGTGTAACTAAGTAACTAAGTACATGTACTCAAGTACTGTACTTAAGTACAATTTTGAGGTATTTTTTACTCTGCTGGAGTATTTACAATTGTCCAGACTTTTACTTCTACTCCCCTACATCTCAGAGGCAATTATTGTACTTTTACTCCACTACAATTATTTGAAAATTTTAGTTACTAGTTACTTTGCAGACATAAATGATTATATTATAAAACATACATTAACCAATTTAGGCCTATATTATACCGAGGCTATTTGAAAATAGCCGATCTACAAGCTTACAACGCGTCGCGATGCGACGCGTTGTGAGCTTGTAGATCGTCTATTTTCAAACATTTTCGTACTTTTACTTTTGCACACCAATTGTACTTTTACTCAAGTAACATTTTGAACGCAGGCCTTTTACTTGTAACAGAGTTTTTTTATATTGTGGTATTGCTACTTTTACTTAAGTAAAATATGTGAGTACTTTTTCCACCACTGCTTCTTCCCAGAGCTTGCATGCCTGCGTGACTCGCAGCGTTTCAGGGTACTCTGCAGTTCATCTCTGATCCTCTGCATCGCATGACGAGCAAACTGTGGGAAGTGGGATTTCTCATATTATATGCGTGAAAAGGGAGAGTTTAACCCATTTGGACCGGGAAAGAATCATGTGTCATTTTTAGATTTCTTTGGCTACTCAAAAATAGCAGATATACAAGCTCTTTGCGCTGCACCGAGTGCTTGTAGATCTACATTTGTTTTGAAAAATCTTGTAAAATTTGTGCAAATCTTTGAATGTATGTTTTAAAACAAATACTTTTTAACTCCGATCTGTGCTTCTAGGGGTCCCTGGAACAACATATTTTTGAGATGGGGGTCCGTGGCCAAATACATATCACTTTGGGTGGTCCTTGACATGGAAAAGTTGGAGCACCACTGATATAGCAACATACTTTATACTGTTAGGATTTAGAAAACATTTTTAGATATAATGTATTTGACTACGGACCCCCATCTCAAAATATTAAGTTCCAGGGACCCCCAGAAGCAAAGATTTGAGTTACAAATGTTCGCTTTAAAAATATATATATAATAAAAGATATGCACACATTTTCATGATTTTTCCAAAAAATAGCAGATCTACAAGCTCATAGCGCGGCACTCGGTGCCGCGCTATGAGCTTGTAGATCTGCTATTTTTTAATAGCCAAAGAAATCTTAAAATGACACAGATGCGTTCCCGTATTGTATGGGTTAACGCGGGTAAAAAAAGAAAACTTGTTTCCGTTATAGATTTTTACGGCTATTAAGTTGTTGCCTGTGCGTTTTTCTGAGTGAGTGAGTTGGAGAAGCCATGGGGGCTAGCGGTGCGGTGGTGAGGCTTCAAAGAGGGGGATATAAGCGGTATGGGGGCTCAGACAGACAGTGGGTCAGAGATAAGGAGACAAACGCCCCAGGGACGGCTGGTGGGGGAGAGGAGATTGATCCGTCAATGTCTTAAAGACAGACTGGGTCTCTTTTTGTGACATCTGATGCCCAAGAAGAAGTCATATTGTGCACAACAGCACATGGCTAAAGGATGGTCCATGTGCAGCGTTGCCAGATTTCGCGAGAGAAGTAAGCAACTAGGTCTATGAAAACAAGCCCACAAGAAGCGCGACTACTGTAGGCCACATTTTGTCGGATATTGGCCAGTGTATATAATATTTAATATAATATTTACAAGCGACTTAACAGGAAAAACAAGCCCAAAAGTCGCTTATAATAAGCGGACATGGCAACACTGTCCATGTGTATGGGAGTGAGTGTCTGAATGTTTTCAGAAGGCCGTATCGCCTCTCTCACAGAAACACCTGGTGATGTTTTTACTCAGAGGTTGGACGCTTTTCCTTTTAATTCAAGAGCAAGTGTCTCGATCCCAGGTTTCGTGACACATTATTCCAAAAAACCCATGAAGATGATCATTACAAAAAAAATGTCTGTTTACAATATAATATAATCCATGATGCTGTTTTAGTTAAAGTTTGAGAAAAGGCTTTTAAAAAATGAGAAGATCCCATTCGGAGTTTTCACGTTTATTTGAAAAGCGGCAAGTATATATCTTCTGTAAGCTGGGTTTGGACCGGCAAAGAGATGAAAGAATTGGACTTGGGTAATTGGCTTTCAGATGTTTTCTCCTTCGCCACGTTCCTCTGTGTTGTTGTGAGTTTGTGTCTGTTTACTGTCTGCATGCAGGAATGCGTGGAGTGAAAAAAAGAGAGAAAGAAAGAAAGAAAGAAAGGAAGGAATACGGTGCGAAGCACAAAAAAAACTCCAGCGGAAATTGCTATTAGATAATGAACTCGTTTCACCTCCGCTGGGGTGCCAAACAGCCCGAGGGTCCAACCGCAGTCAAGTAACAACAACTCACCGGCATATACAGCACAGTTGACAACGAACAGACACCATCTTTAAAAAAAAAAAAACGAAGAACTGCAACACGCCTCATTAAAATGTATAACCACGCTTGTGAGGTGTAATGATTTGGTCAACCCGAAACCTTTCTTGTAAAATGGGACGAATCTATAATATCTCTCTATCGTGTGATATTTATGAAATATTGATTGAAAAACTTTATGTGGTTGGCAGTTAAATGTTGACTCTCCAGCCATTGGGCATTATATGACGGACCATTATTTGGCCCCTTAACCCATTAAATCCAGGATCGCATCTGTGTCATTTTAGATGTCTTTGACTATTCAAAAATAGCAGATATACAAGCTCATATATGAGCTTGTATCTGCTACTTTTTGGGAAAACATTTGTGTTTTTTAAGCGACAATCTTTTACTTCAATCTGTGCTTCTGGGGGTCCCTACTCCCTGGAACAACATATTTTGAGATGGGGGCGAATACATATCATTTTGGGGGTCCTTGAGACGGAAAAGTCGGAGCACCACCGATCCAGCAACATACTGTTAGGATTTAGAAAACATTTTTAGATATATGTATTTGGCCACGGACCACCATCTCAAAATGTTTTGTTCCAGGGACCCCCCCCCCAGAAGCAAAGATTTGAGTTACAAATGTTCAAAGATTCGCAAAAATGTTCACGAAAAAAAAAAAATAGCAGATCTACAAGCTCATAGCGCGGCACTCGGTGCCGCGCTATGAGCTTGTATATCTGCTATTTTTGAATAGCCCAAAGAAATCTAAAAATGACACAGATGCGTTCCCGGATTGAAGGGGTTAATGGCCCCACATACAGTATCCACTCTTGAGGGACCCTTCGGGGGCGCCTCCAGATTTTCCCCATGCTGGCATAGCACGCAGGCTGTATCACAGAGGACATGCGAGGCCCAGGCGGGCGGGCCGGGCCCCGGCCTCGCCGCGGTATAAGCCGTGTGAGAGAGTTTGCTCAAGGCTCCGCGGTGCTGTGGGAGAGACACACAGAGGGACAACACAGAGGACGCTCTGTTCGCTCCACACATATCTGAAGAAGAGAAGCAGGAAAACGATGGCACCGAGGAGTCATGAAAAAGTGTCTTTGTGTCAGAGGGTTGAAAAACAGCCCGTTTAGAGTGGGTCTGCCTATTACGCCGAACAAAGACGATGGTCTGTCTCGCGAAATCCGCTGCGAAGACTATGTAGTGTGTGTATACTGTATCAAGGGACAGCTAGACAGGGGTCTTCTTCTTTCTTTTCTCTCTTTCTATCTCTCTCTCTCTCTCTCTCATTTTTTTTCCGCGCCCGGCTCCGGTCGCCCCCCCCACCCTTCGTACCCCTGTCCTTTCTTTTACGTTTCCTCTTCTGGCCCCCCCGAGATCCTCTCTATTCCCCTCTCTCTATCCTCTCCGCATTCATCCTCTTATCTAAGCCTATCTGGAGACATAAAGCCTGACTTATACTTGCTAACGTATAGAGTCCCGAAAACAGCCGATCTACAAGCTCACAACACGTTGTCGCAGCACTATTACAGCGCATTCAGTCCAGTATAAATCGGGCTTTAGCCCCCTCCTCCAGTACGATAATTGCACCAATGACGTTATGCCAGAGATGAGCACAATGCGGCTAACCTGAGCACGCCATGTGCTTCTCTCTGGGCTCTTATGACAGGGAGGGCCAGAGTGGTTCTTCTTGTCCTCCCTGACCCCATCTGTGTGTGTGTGTGTGTCTCTTTTTCTCTGTGTGTGTGTGTGTGTGTGTGTGTGTGTGTGTGTGTGTGTGTGTGTGTGTCTCTCTCTCTCTCGCCCTCCCCCTCCTCCTTTCATCCCACTTTAACCCATTAAGACCGGGAAAGCATGTGTCATTTTAGATTTCTTTGGCTATTCAAAAACAGCAGATATAGAAGCTCATGGAGTCCCTGGAACAAAACATATTTTGAGATGGGGGGTCCGCTGCCATATACATTTTTGGGGGTCCTTGACATTGAAAATGTTTGAGCACCACCGAACAACACAAATGTATGTACAGTATTTGGCTGCAGAACCCCATCTCAAAAGGTGTTGTTCCAGGGACCCCCAGAAGCAAATATTTGAGTTACAAATGTTCGCTTTAAAAGAATATAATCAAATATTTGCAGGAATTTTCTCAATTTAAAAAAGAAAATTCAGATCTACAAGCTCATATTGCGGCACTCGGTGCCGCGCTATGAGCTTGTATATCTGCTATTTTTGAATAGCCCAAAGTATAAAATAACGGCTATATATCTCAAATCTAAAAACGACACAGATGCGTTCCCGGTCTTAGCGGGTTAAGTCATTTTTAACACCGTCCACGTCTCTCTCTCCTATCTCCATGCTCCAGCTTGTAGCCACAATACAGCATATATATATATATGACTCAGACAACAAACATGTTGTCTTTGGGGCCCCAGAGAGGAGAGCAGCACATAGGGCTGTTTCGGGGCACACAGCTGTGGCTCGGTGCCTTGCCTTTTATTCACCACAGGGCATTTTGGCTTGTGTTTGGACGATGTTTATTTGTGCTTTCATGCGATTGGCAAAAGAAAGCATTAACATAGCTCTTCCTACGGGTCCACACTGGTTATTTTGTGGCCGTGTTGCGTGTGTCGAGAACTCGTCAAAGTCTCACGATCATGGTGTGTGCAAGGGGGGCGCGGTATATAAAAAGGTACAATTCTTGTGGTATGGCACTATGGCAACATCAAGTATACAGTACGTATGTTTTCGTATAGAAGTGAATCTCAAAAAAAAAGTAAGTACTGAGGCTATTGAAAAATAGCAGATCTACAAGCTCATAGCGCGGCACCGAGTGCCGCGCTCGGTGCCCGGCGCTATGAGCTTGTAGATCTGCTATTTTTCAATAGCCTCAGTACTTACTTTTTTTTCTCTCTAGATCTACAAGCTATGAGCTTGTAGATCTGCTATTTTTGAAAAATTGTGAAAATGTGTGCAAATCTTCGAATATATATTCCACCGATGTCTTCTAAATCCTTTTCTAAAACAGTTTTTTGAGAAAACTTATGTTGCTAGACCAGTGGTGCTCCAACTTTTTCCATGTCAAGGACCCCCAAAATGATATGTATTTGGACCGTGGACCCCCATCCTAAAATATGTTGTTCCAGGGACCCCAGAAGCACAGATCGGAGTTAAAAATGTTCGCTTTAAAACATATATATATATATACATTCAAAGATTTGCAAAAAAAGATATGATTTTTCAAAAACAGCAGATCTACAAGTTCATAGCGTCAAGCCTCACGATCATGGTGTGCAAGGGGGCGGTATAAAAATGTACAGTTCTTGTGGTATGGCACTATGGCAACATCAAGTATACGTACAAACTACGTATGTTTTCGAAAAAGAAGTGAATCTCACAAAAAAAAGTAAAAGTACAGAGAGGGTGGAGTGAGTCACTGAAGAGATGGTTGTCTCTTTACAGGTGACTGTTCATTGAAGGCGAGGCCACACCTCACCTGGTTTCGACAGGAGAACCAGTCAGACTGCTGCTGACAGACTAACACACACACACACACACACACACACACACACACACACACACACACACACACACACACACACACACACACACACACACACACACACACACACACACACACACACACACACACACACACACACACACACACACACACACACACACGATTATACACAAGTGTGTTCATGCAGAGTATAGACATGCACATGTAACCTCACAGAGAGACGAAGAAGTAAGGATACAAGATTGTACAGATAGACCAGGGCTACTCAACTTAAGATGGCTCAGGGGCCACTCAGCAAAATACCAAAAGTCCAAGGGGCCGCAAGCTAAAAATGTCGGTCCTATTTTGGATTTTTCGATTTTGTAACACACACTACACATTGGTATTGTTATAAGAAAATGTACATCATATTCTTTTCACTGTACCTGTGTTTATTTTGTGTGTATGTCCAGTGGCATCAGTTCAGCAAAAGCTAAGGTATGGCAAGGTTAGGGTTGGCAACTCCCAGAGATTGAAATAAGGGACACCTATCCTGGGCGTGCGGCAAAGCCGCGCAGCCGGCAAAGCCGCGCGGCCGAAAAAAAATTGGGGGTCAAACCCCCCAAAAAACCCGAAATGCATAGAAAACTATGCATTATACCTGTAAACAATTGATGTTTGTTTGTAAAAAATTAGCAACCCATATATTTGAACGGCAATGTATATTTTTATCCTGTGCTTTAAAAAAAAAGAAGAAAAAAAGACACTGCGTTGGGGCCGGGTTGAGTAGCGCTGAGATAGAATGTTAGAAGACTTACATTCATTCTAATTCATTTTTGATAGACTGTATATTCATTGTCGATTGACTGTTGAGACCATATCCATTGACGATAGATGTGCTTTCATATTATGAATTATTGATAGACTACATTATATTCATCGGTGATAGTCATTCATATATGCGTTCACTGTTGATAGATGGTACATTTATTAATTCAGAGACACAGTGCAGATATCTAGTACCAGAATCTAAACTCAAATAAGCTTAACTGTTTTATATCTAGTCTCTTAACTGTGTTTCAGTCTTACTGCTGCTGCTACAATGACACCTCAACTCAACAGACACGTCATTGACTGAATATGGTGTTATGGTTGATCTTATCTTATCTTATCTCACAAACATGCACATTTACACAATGGTTTAAAGCCCAGATCTCCCAGTGACTCACTCCACCCTCTGTACTTTTACGTTTTTTGTGAGATTCACTTCTATACTTTGAACGGTTTTTGAGTGGTTTCTCTTTATACTTACTTTGTACTTTTACACTACTATGTATCTATTTATGTGACTTTCATGCCAGTAAAACATGATAGATTAATTAATTGATAAATTAACACAGACAGTATACACAAACACAATGTAAAGATATATAAATAAACATTTTGGACTGCAAGCAACTACATGCATTTTGCTCAGAGCCGCCGTTTCACTTCAACTAAAGGCCTTCAGGAACAACAGATGAGTGTTTGTTTCCTCACAGAGCTGGAAAAAATAGGTTGATATCTGTGTGTGGCTTATAAGCAGAGGAAGATTAATACTTCATCATCCTCCTCCTCCTCCTCCTCCTACTCCTCGGCCTCCTCTCTGTGTCACCGTTAATTAGGTTCAGCTGAACACATATGGAGGTGTTAGAGATGGAACGAGAGAGAGAGAGAGAGAGAGAGAGGAGGGAGATACACATAATGCAAGCTCCTTCACACATACAAACAGATGTACTGTAGGCAGACACGTTGCACGCACGCGCACGCGCACGCACACACACACGCGCACACACACACACACACACACACACACACGTGCGAAAAGTACTCAATTGCTATCACTAGTATCAATACTGCAATGTAGAAATACTCTGTTACAAGTAAAAGTCCGGAATTCAAAACTTACTTGAGTAAAAGTACAAAAGTACTGGCAGCAAAATATACTTAAAGTACCAAGATTAAAAGTACTCATTATGCAGAATGTCCCATTTCAAGTTTTCAAAATCTTCAGAAAATTGCAGATCTACAAGCTCACAATGCGCCGCAACGCGACGCATTGTGAGCTTGTAGATCAGCTATTTTCAAATGGATGAAATGTATACAGAGCTGAAGTGGTTAATGCAGGTTTTGTAATAATAATAAAAATCTACAAAGTAATTAGAAAGAAAAGTTTTCAAATAAATGTAGTGGAGTAAAAGTACAATATTTGGATCCGAGATGTAATGGAATATAAGTAAAAATATTGGAAATTGGTATTACTTAAGTAAAGTACAAATACCTAAAACATTTTTTTCAAGTACAGTACTTAAGTAAATGTACTTTAGACCACTGCTCACACGCATGCTGACTGCCTGACATTCCTGAGGTCGGTTGCTGCATACCCCCCCCCCCCCCCCCCTCCCAAGGCTACAGTGCTGTGACAAGTATGCAGAAGAAGTGAACGAAAATGACTCACAGCAGCACAATCTCCAGCAATGGCCAGGGGCCATGCATGCGATTTAAACAGGATGAGCTTAAGAGATGCATCATGGCCTCATTGGCTGATGGTTCGGGGGTGTAGCATCATGCATGGAGCAGGTGTCTGTGAGTCAACAGAGTCAGAGGAGTGGTAGTACAGGTGAGGTCACATTCCCCTCCTCTCTCTAACCACAGAAACCCCCCCCCCCCCCCCCCCCTCTGTTATCACAATGACGTCCAACCGGGTTAGCTGGAAATGTGCTGTGTGCGTATTTTACTGTGTGTGTGTGGGTGTGTGGGTGTGTGCGGCGCGCTTGTGTGTGACCAGTGGTGGAAAAAGTACTCCGATTTTTTACTTAAGTAAAAGTATCAATACTGCAATGTAGAAATACTCTATAGTAGTATCATAGTACAAAAACAAGTAGAAAGTACTCATTATGCAGAATGTCCCATTTCACAAGTTTTCAAATGTGTAAAATGTCTAAAAAAATCTTTTGAATAGCAGATCTACAATGCGACGCATTGTGAGCTTGTAGATCGGCTATTTTCAAATGGTGAAGTGGTTAAATGTTTTGTAATAATAATCAAAATCTACAAACTAACTGGTAACTAAAGTTGTCAAATAATTGTAGTGGAGTAAAAGTACAATATTTGCCTCTGAGACGTAGTGGAGTAGAAGTAAAAGTACAGAAAATTGGAAATACTTAGTTACTTTACACCACTGTTACCGTGTGTGTGTGTGTGTGTGTGTGTGTGTGTGTGTGTGTGTGTGTGTGTGTGTGTGTGTGTGTGTGTGTGTGTGTGTGTGTGTGTGTGTGTGTGTGTGTGTGTGTGTGTGTGTGTGTGTGGGTCTGTGTGTGTGTGTGTGTGTGTGTGTGTGTGTGTGTGTGTGTGCGTGTGTGTGCGTGTGTGTGCGTGCGTGCGTACACTACAATAATAAATGAGTGTTGTTGAACACATCAGTAAACTTTGATGACCAACGTTGGGGGATAAATCACAGGACTTTAACAGTGCTGTTCTGATAGTTAACAATGCTCTACACGCTATAGCGTAACGTTATACTATTGTATTTGACTTATGAAATACATTCAATGAATCAGTCATACAGGGCTGCGGTTGGTTTCCTGTTTGTACTCATCTGAAGCGTGCCAAAGAAAATCTCCAGACATCCTCTGTGGTTTTTACTGATGTCAGATTGTTTTAATGATGTCACCTCTAGCTACACCCAACCCACCTTTACCTGTCGACATAGAGACCTCTTTTTACCCCAGACCTGTTCTCAGTGGTGGAAAAAGTACTCAAGTTATTTACCTAAGTAAAAGTATCAATACTGCAATGTCGAAACACTCTGTTAGAAGTGAAAGTTTCCGGTATCCACAATTGACTTATATCGGCATCGAAATTTACTATTTTAAATTTAAATGTACTTTACTTTACCGAAAGTAAAAAGTAGTCATTATGCACTATGTCCCGTCTCAAATGTCTAAAATGTATTAAAATAATTGTACGTTATAAACCACTGCAGCCCTATTTAAACTTTCTAATATGTTTTGTAATAAAAATAAAACTCTACAAAAGTAACTAGTAACAAAAGTTTTCAAATAATTGCAGTGGAGTAAAAAGTATAATATTTGCCTCTGCGACGTAGTGGAGTACAGTAGAAGTAAAAGTACTGAAAACTGGAAATACTCAAGTAAAGTAAAACATTCCTCAAATTGGTACTTAAGGTTCAAGGTTCAAGGTTGTACTTTATCGTTACATCTTGTGTACAGGTACATGAGAGTAAAACCTATTTAGGTTTGGCTTCCTTCAGACAATGCAGCAGCATAGGTAATAACAACAACAACAGAATAATGATGGAAATAGTAAAAAGAGTTAAAGAAAAGAAAGAGTGCAAAAAAGAGCAAAAAGATAATAAAAAAGAGCATCATCAAATGTGCATAAAGATTTTAAAAAAATAGTATATTGTATACACCAACAGCTGCCATCTAACTTTGTGTAAACAACTTCACAGTATATTCTAAATACAGCAGATTAGGTACAGTCGGTGCAGTACCGTACAGTACTTGAGTAAATGTACTTAAGTTACTGCCTGTTCTTTTGTTGTCAGCGTTGCGTGGGTGATTGTTTGCAATGTTACGGTCTTACAGATAATATGGTTTGACATGTTTGTACTGTCATATTGTACCGGTGACAAACGCTGGGTGTACAGTACACATAGGGCTGGTTTAACTTTCACAAACAAAAATATACATGAGGAAAGGATGGGGTCAGTTGGAGGGCAGGGAATAAACCTGGGTGTAACGCAAAATGTGTTAACTTGTGTTGCACGGCAAGTAGTGTTGCATGCAGAAAACAGCCGATCTTCAAGCTACACATCGTGTGGTGCGTTGTGAACATGTAGGTCAGCTATATTTGGCACCCATCACGCAACAATTTACAATTTAGGCATTTAGCAGACGCTCTTAATCCAGAGCGATTTACAGTAAACAAGGAAAACACGAGGTAATACATCAAATGCATAGAAATAGTAATGTAGGATCATAGGTAAACCAAGAACCTATAATCATCAGTCTAAACCAGGGGTCTTCAACAGGGGGTCCGGGACCCCTAAGGGGGTCCTCAGAGTTACTACAGGGGGTCCGCCAAATCCTTGCGTGATGGGGAACATTTGAGCCGAAAATAGCAGATCTACAAGCTCACAACGCCTCGCGCTGCTATGGCCGATCTGCAGTTATACTTAGTTGCCTGCCAGTGTTGCGTGTCGAAAATACCAGATCTACAAGCGTCTGCTATTCTCCACGCGACACCGACGTACAACTATGTGGTGGAAAGTAACTAGTAACTAAAACGTACATTAACCAGCCCTTTATATACTTTGGCTGTTTGAAAATAGCCGATCTACAAGCTCGACGCGTAGTGAGTTTGTAGATCTGCTTTTTTCAAAAGATTTTTATACATATTGAACACGTGAAATGGGACTTTTACTTTGGCTACTTTAAGCATACCTTAATACCAAATATTTACTTGTAACTGACTATATCTACATTGTGGTATTGATACTTTTACTCAAGTAAAAAAGATGTGAGTACTTCTTCCACCACTGAGTATAAATCAAGTAAAATCAGGTCTACAGTATGCTGTGCACCGATAGGCTGACCAGTAGCAGAGGTATTCTACCATCACCACCAGCACCGCTGTGGCTCGACTCATAAATATTTGAGTGCTCTTTATATTTTTCCTATAATGCCTGTGAGGCAGCCTGCAGTCAGGACATAATCATCATTATCTGGTGGCACGTGGGCCCGGGCGATCAATAGCCGCTCCTCTGATTGACACGGCAATGTTTTTAAAGGCCTCTGAAACACTTGCTCGACATTGACAATTTTCCAAGATTTTTTTTGAAAGCACTCCTCTTCACCAGCAGGCCCCTCTCTCTCTCTCTCTCTCTCTCTCTCTCTCTCTCTCTCTCTCCCTCCCTCTCTCATTCTTTGGCTTTTACATATTGAATATTTGCCTGCAGACCGTGCTGTCGAGGGGCTGCATGGTGTTTCTGCTAAGACGTTTCTCTGAACCCATGCAGGCAGAACAAAGTGTATCTTCTCAAAGACTCATTTTAACCCTTTTAGACCGGGAACGCATCTGTGTGTCATTTTTAGATTTCTTTGGCTATTCAATAGGGCGGCACAGAGTGCTTGTAGATCTGCACATTCTTTTTTAAATCTAGAAATTTCGTGCAAATCTTTGAATATGTATTTTTAAGCAAACATTTGTAACTCAAATCTTTGCTTCTGGGGAGTTTTCTGAAAAACAAATGTTGCTGTATAATATCAGTGGTGCTCAAACTTTTTCACGTCAAGGACCCCCAAAATTATATGTTTTTGGCCGCCGACTCCCATCTGAAAATATTTTGTTCCAGGGACCCCCAGAAGCAAAGATTTGAGTAAAAAATGTTCCCTTTAAAAATATATATTTTCATAGATTTGCACAAATCTTCATGATTTTTCAAAAATAGCCCAAAGTATGAAATAATGGTTTAAGTGGTTACACAGTGTGTTCCTGGTTTGAATGGGTTAAATCCTTGGCAGAGGATCGTGGATGGGAGGGAATAGAATATAACCCCCAACCCCCCCACCCCCCCTCCTCTCCCTGTTTTGGCACTGTTTCCTATCAACCTGGCGGTGTGTGTGTAGGACAGTGTGTGTGTGTGTGTGTGTGTGTGTGTGTGTGTGTGTGTGTGTGTGTGTGTGTGTGTGTGTGTGTGTGTGTGTGTAGGACAGTGAGGATTGCTCCAGGGGAATGTGTTGTACTGATGCCATGAGCATATATACAGTATGTGGTGCAGGACCTGCTAGAGTATTATTGTACCTCATGCTGAAGAAGAAAACATGTGTATATCTCTATATGCTACACCCCAGACCCCACCGCAGTTCCTATCATTTATATTGGCAGGAAATGTATTATTGGTGGGAGAGAAGTATAGAGTATGAATTTAGAAGTTTATTTTATTTTATTTTGTATAAATCTAAACTACTTTCATTATTCATCATAGGCCGAAAACGCTCCACATTTTTAAAGGAGTAGTTCACCCAAAAAATGACTTATGTTCTATCAATTACACACCCCATGAAGCCTTGAATTCATGGAGTTTTTTTTTTTTTTTACGCATTCCTGAGCCAATAATTTGATGACCGGGTGTATTTCCGGTATAGGAGACTCAAAGAGACTCCTTTGAGTCTCCTATCGGATACATTAGCATATTTCTGCCCGTAATCAAATTATTGGCTCAGGATTGCGACAAAAACAAACAAATCTCCATGAATTCAATGCTGTGTGGGGTGTGTAATTGATAGAAAATAAGTAATTTTTTGGGGTGAACTACTCCTTTAAAAATGGCAAATCTACTTTGCGTGTGACCTTTTAGTTCGGCCATTTTGGCCATACAGTATGTGATACAATCGTACGACAGAGTATAAAAAAATAAGGCTCAAGAAGAGGTTGATATAAATATTCAGGGACAAGCCAAAAAAATCCTGAAGCAATCTCCAAGTCTGTGTTATGAAAAATTCTTCAGATCTCGATCATGGAAGGCTCATGCTGCTGGCCAGGGCTCTCTCTCTCTCTCTGGGGAGTGGCAGCATGGGAAGGGGGGGGGGGGGGGGGTTGGGGGGGGGGGGGGCAGTGAGTTATATTCCAGCGTGCATGTGACAGGAGGGGGACTGAGCGCTGCCCGGCTCTCTGTGCTGTGTGTAATGCACTGTCAGGGGATGTCACAACCTGCACGGAATAATCCATACCGCCTTCACCCTATAACAGGACGTCTCTGTCCTCTAGCTCCTCTGTCCTCACCACGTCTACAACCAACCAACCTCACCTCCACCTCTCCTCTCCTCTCACCTCCCCTCCCCTGCTGTGCCAGTCTGGAACTACGCCCCCCTCCCTCCCTCCCTCCCGTCAAGTCCCCAGAACCGAGAGGGAGCAGCTTAGCGCATTGGACATGGTGGCCAATCATAGGTACTACAGCTTTTTACGGCTGGGGGCCAGACACATGAACTGGTCGAAAGCGATTTCGACCAATGGGCTCGGCGCACGAGCTTGCACACCACGGAGGTGACACTGCTAATAGGCCCCGCCCGTCACATTTCCCAACCCGGAAACGAAGGGGTGAAAAGGAGTATGCCGTAGAGTTATAATATATCTAGAGGACGGACTGCCCCGCTGCCCCCAGCTATTCATTTCAATGAAAGTTGCTCAGTGGCGTTTGAAGCACCCGGAAGTCTGCCGGAAGTACCGATATCGGAGCCAATAGAGCAGGCCATGGAGTTATGAACGGGCGCACTAGGAAGAGCAGGCCATAGAGTATTGAGCAGGCGCACTATAGGATTTCAAACGGTAGACGCACGCGCAGTAGCTTTTTAATTACGCAAGTAAAAAAGTCAGAGCACTTCTTCCACCACTGGGGATTTGAACATAACGGGTGTGACTAAGGACGGATGTCCAAAAAACTGTTACTTTTCAGGATTCAGATTCAAAAACAACAAAAGTATCAGATCCACAAGCTTGCAGATATGCTACTTTTGATGCTTTTGCGTGACGCTGTAGTGTGATCAAGTAGGCCAAAAAGTTAAAATACGGAGATAAGAGGTTTCTGCCCGACAACAACGATAAGAGGCAGAGAGAGAGAGAGAGAGAGAGAGAGAGAGAGAGAGAGGTTGAAAGCGAGAGTCTTAACTCTTGCACACAGTGGAGAATGGACATGATGTGCACTTATGCGGTTTTGTGCGTCTCGGAGCTGCCCTTTATGCTCATGGATTTTCAGATGATGTTAGGAGGGAATCAATGGGACTCTGCTCTCTGCAAGGCTGCTGTACCAGGAATGCCCAGTCCATCGCAGGCGGAGGAGAGGAACGCTAGCAGTTAGATGGTATTGGGAAATAGATTTTACTCCATCTGCTCCCCCTCAGCCACCACCCACAACCCCCTTAACCCCCCCAGCACCACCTGCCACCACCCCCACCCCCAGCACCACCCCCCCAGCACCAGCACCACCCCTTCCTTCCTTGCTCTTTTCCCAATACTCACTACAATAATTAGTTCACAGCAGTCAATGGAGAGAGATGGAGGCAGACTTGGCAGAGTGAATGAGCGTGTGTGTGTGTGTGTGTGTGTGTGTGTGTGTGTGTCTGTGTGTGTGTGTGTGTGTGTGTGTGTGTGTGTGTGTGTGTGTGTGTGTGTGTGTGTGTGTGTGTGTGTGTGTGTGTGTGTGTGTGCGTGCGTGTGTGTGTCTAAGTGGATGTACATTTGTGTGCATTGGGCGTGCTTGTTGGGAAGTATGTGGATGGTATAGTGTGTGCGAGTGTGCGTGCGTGTGTATGTGTGTGTGTGTGTGTGTGTATGTGTCCACGTGCCCGTGTGTGTGTGTGTGTACTTTACTATACTTGTGAGGGCCAAATATCCCAACAAGTACAGTAGGATTTGAGAAATAGACATTGTATGGACACACTTTCCCTGGTCCTTTCTACAGAAATGGTTGTTGTGAGACTAAATCTATCTACGCATTGCACGCTTGTAGATCGGCTATTTTCAGCTGCTACGCCAACGTCACACCGCCAATCCGACTGATTATGCCCATAATACGGAGTTCTCTGTATCTGTCAGTCCATGTCCCTTATGCCCATATATGGAGATGTCTTTATCTGGTCAGTCCTCGTCCATTTTATGCCCATTAAAAAAAAATGTAAGAGGTAGTTGTGAGCGCCACGTTGTGAGCTTGTAGATCTGCTATTTTATCTGGTTTGGGTCCCCGGGTAAACGTCTAATTTCTCTTTTGGGTCTTGAGCTAAAAAGTTTGGAAACCACTCTCCAAACGCTCGACATCACTGTTTCTCAACGTTGGGTACAGACCTTATTGGTCTGTAACTCTGAGAGCGTATTTGGGTCCCCACTCTCCCAGAGATAAAAAAAAAAAAAAAACTAGAAAATGCGCTCCTCGGAGCACAGGTCTCCGCCAGTACTGTTCCTGATTAATCCTGTCTTACCTATTTATATTACATATTGTCACGTGTCACTTGACCAATGTTAGCTTGGCTGATGGAAGCTCACTTCAAAAAACTATAAATGATTTTTTGAAGTGACACACCTATTTATAGGTTTCTATTTTGTCGTGCGTCTCGCTAGCCAATCAAAAGCATTGGTGACAACATATTGTCACGTGTCACGTGAAGCTTGACCAATGTTAGCTTGGCTGAGACGGACGGACACACGGAAGGACAAGAACAAAAACATATACTCTCCACCTCTGGCGGAGACAATCAGGGGCCTAAAACATATCAAACTGGGGGTCCTTGAAATGAAATCGAGAGAATGATAATCATTGTTCTAAGTCCAAAGGAACACTGGCTGGGACACAGACAGCCAGACAGACAGACAGACAGACAGACAGACAGACAGACAGACAGACAGACAGACAAGACAAGACAGACAAGACAGACAGAACCCAGGTGTAGCAGCAGCCATATACAGGGTGTGTGTGAGAACAGTCTGGGTAATAGGAACTCTCTGGGGCAGAAAGACAGAGCGATATGTGAAGATAATAATCAAGGCCAAGGGCAGAGTGGAGTACAGATAATAGGACAAATCCTCCGAGGAGGAAGGTGACCAGAGGTCCCGAGGAATCTCTTGTTTCCCTTTTTTCCCCTTTTATAGGAAAAGGAAGCGAGAAGAAAGGGATTTACCACTGGCACCTGTGATGCTCATTGTCCCCCCGGACGAGCACCCACTTTAAATGCTGCGGGATTGTGGTTGGAAGAAGAAGGGAGAAGGTGATTAATGGGGCGTGTGTAAACAAAGCCCTTGAAACAAAAGCGAGAGTGTAAAGAATAGAGATAAGCCTCGACTCCCAGTCAAGTTTGGCATCATCCCTCTTCCTCTAACGACCTCTACTGTCGCACCCGTGATGGCGGGGGCAGCGGGGGGGATGGCGGGGGGGTGGGGGGGGGGGGGGGGGGGGGGGGAGAGGGGAAGGGGGATTCAGGAATAAGGGAAGAAAAGAGGGGGAAAGAGAAGCCCTGACATGCACATTCATTCTTTAACCCGTGAAGACCGGAAACGCATCTGTGTGTAATTTTTTGATTTCTTTGGGCTATTCAAAAATAGCAGATCTACAAGCTCATAGCGCGGCACCGAGTGCCGCGCTATGAGCTTGTAGATCTGCTATTTTTTGGGGGGTAAAATCGTGAAAATGTGTGCAAATCTTTGAATATATAGATTTTTAACTCAAATCTTTGCTTCTGGGGGTCCCTGGAACAAAACATTTTGAGATGGGGGGGGGGTCCGCGGACAAATACTCATTATTTTGGGTGGTCCTTGACATGAAAAACGTTTGAGAACCACTGCTATTATAGCAACATACGTTTTTTTTTTAAATGTTAGGCTTTAGAAAACATTTGTAGAATCCCCCAGAAGAAAAGATTTGAGTTAAAAATGTTCGCTTTAAAAATATACATATATTCAAAGATTTGAACAAATGTTCACGATTTTCCAAAAATAGCAGATCTACAAGCTCATATAGCGCGGCACTCGGTGCCGCGCTATATGAGCTTGTAGATCTGCTATTTCGAACAGCCAAAGAAATCTCAAAATGACACACAGATGCGTTCCCGCGGTCTTAATGGGTTAAATGAAAAGAGATAATTGTGAGGGGGAACCGACCTGTCTTCATTCTTTGAATAAATAAAAACGTATGACCTGCCTGAAATATGGACAATGCCATTACTGATTTAATTTGAATAGACCACTTGTTATTGTGCGGCGCCGCGCCGCTCGCCGTGAATGCTAAAATGGCTGACGTGACTTAAAAAAAGGCGAAAGGGTGAGATAAAGCCAACCTGCTTTGTTGAAGAAAAAGATGGTATGCAAAGCAGGCGCAGGTAAAGACGTCGGGGCTCAGCGCCTGCAGATAGCCCTTTGTGACAATATGGAGTGTATTTTTGAACCCCGGTTTTAACCCTATATAGCCCGAGACTCATCGGATCTTGTTAACATTTCTCGGTATATCTAATCTCCCGATTATTACATGGGTGCTTGGTGAAATAAAGGGCTCGGCGACCGAGCTACGCTCATGAATATACAATTCCTGGCCTTGAAGTTCATTTGTATTCTCTTCCTTAATTTAAGTCAGAGCCATGGTCATGCGGTCCATTGTACAGTTCATTATGTGGGAATTATGTCCTACAATAGTGTGGTTCTCAAACATTTTCTTGTCAATCTGGGGGATTGATATCTTTCTTTGAACAGATTTTGTATCAGGGGTCCATAAGAGATGATTTGTCAGGATTTGTCAGCGTCCAATACATTAAAATTGGCTAATGGGAGGGACCTCTGGCGATAAACAAACCACGGCCACGTCACCATGACAACATAACCATAAACAAACCAAGGCCACGTTACTATGACAGCATAACCATAAACAAACCACGGCCATGTCACTACGACAACATAACCATAAACAAACCATGGCCACATAAACCACGGCCACGTCACTATGCCAACATCATTGTGATATCGTCATGACAGGAGTAAACACAGCTGAACTCTGAAGCCATATTCAGTCAGTCAGGTTCATATCAGGGAGATATGTGTTTCATTCACATTAATGAAACACTTTTGGACAATGTTGTAATTGATGAAAAGTTGTGACTTTTTTTGTTTAAACTTTAAAAAAATCTTTTGAAATAATGTGTTCATTTATTTATGCAGGAAACGGGGAAAAAGGGGGATATTTACCCGCGACCCATACATTTTTTTCCCATGACCCAAACATGGGTCCCGACCTTCTGTTTGGGAAACATTGATATAGAGTGTTCTTTAACTCTGAAGGTGTTCACAAATGGACCCGTAGGGGTCACATCTTTTTTTTTAAACACTCAAGATTTCGCAGTGAACTCACCCCACCCACCCACCCACCAAAAGCATTTAATCCTGCCCCGGCCGCTGACTGACACTGCCCTCAAGTCCTGACAGCCTGAATGTGAGGCGCGCGCAGACGGGATGTTGTTGAGCAAACATTAATCACACGGCGGGAAGCCAGAGGCAGCGCTATGGAGGCTGGTGGAGGACACACAGGAGAGAGAGAGAGAGAGAGAGAGAGAGAGAGAGAGAGAGAGAGAGAGAGAGAGGGACTGGCCGCCAAACGGCTTCCCAAGGACTAGCGGGGTCACCTCTGTGTAAAGACGCCTCTCGCTAAACCACTAGTTCCCAACCTTTTTTCTTTCCTAGGAGCCCCCCCCTCCCTTCTTGCATCTGTCCAAAGCGGACAGATGCACACACACACACACACACATACTGTACGCGCCACACAGTCAGACAGGTAGGCACACGTGCGTTTTTCAGACCTATATACTTCTCGTATGGCGAATGGTAGAGAAAATAGCAGATCTGTTATTTGTTTTCTTTTTTCCTTTTTGAAAAATGTAGACTAATCTTGTCCATCTATTATGACGATATTATGATGACCATAACATGGTTTAGTTTCGTGGGAATTCTGCAGTCAATCAGGAAGTATTTCCTTTCATTATGAACTAACTACTAAGGGCTGTGTCCGCCTTCCATGCACATCCAT